>NC_049208.1:16462321-16833571 GCF_013347855.1 Anguilla anguilla | reverse complement strand
CAATCACGGGGAGCCACCGCGTGTCTGTCTGCTCCATCCTCCACCTCCCCAAACCACGTCAGCACAGCGACCGCCTTCAGTACGGCCACTTCCACACAAGCAGGGCCGACAGCCACTTTCACAGCGGCGCCCACCCAGAGAGGAAGCCATTCTCCGCCCCGAGCGCTCAGCACCGATCCGCTCAGGGCCCTGTCAGCTGAGGGAGGCTCAGTTTCATCCGATGTAAAAACCCTCCAGTCTGACTTCTGTCAGGTTTCATTTTCTAAATGCTTACTGCTTAGTACAGAGAACAGCAGAGATAAACCTGCATCCTCCATACAGAGGTATTTCAAAGTGCTGGCAGTTTTTCGGGTCTCCCCCACAGGGCCGTCATGGTGTTAGAACTCTCCAGCGCTCCGGGTGCCGGGACGCCGGGCCGCACCGGATCGGCAGCCCGCCCTGCCGGGCAGCGGGAGTGAGCGGCAGGGGCGCGGCGCGGCGCCGGACGGAGGTGACGCCGGGCTCCAAAATAGCCCTGGCCCCGGGGCCGCGGACCCTCCCGCCGCGGGGAGAGGATGTAGCGCCGCTTCCGCCCATTTTCACCCGCCGCCATCGGACAAGGCCGCGCCTGACCCCCCGCGTCAGCAGCTGGGCCTGGAGCAACAGGGCCGGGGACGGGGCCGCCAGGGCCTTATCCCAGGGGGCCGCGGGCCTCCGTGACTAATCCCACAATGCAGTGCAACAGCGGCGTATCATCAGGCTCTTTCTGGGAAGCCTAAAACCTCTCTTGTGAGATAAATGAGCTACCGAGGACCAGAAGGGCTAGCAGCAGCTCCCATTAGCCTCTCACAGACTGCATCGGTGCTCAGTTGTAACTTTTCTTAAAATGTTTCTGCGAAAGGGGCGCACATACACAGCTGACCTCGGTCTGCACTGAACGGGGTTCGGGAACCGGTGGTGGAAATCAGATCCCTTCACCCATAATTATCTGTAGCAGTGCCAACATTCTGCATAGAAAAACACAGATTCACAGATTAAATAAGACAAATCACATTTTTCTGATTTTACGTTGCTGTTCACCACCGGGGCTTCAAGCCATCTGTTTACACTGCTGCTGACAGGGGCTGACTTAAATCACATTAAGGCCAATCCCTCAAAGTAATTAAAGGGGACTGGTACTGAATCAGGGCCGTGGATAACAGCTCAGCGCTCGCTGAACACATCTCCTCTCCTGACGGGCTGACCCCAGATGCTACCGCTGCCACATGTTTACCACGCGCAGCGGCAGGAGCCCCAAAATCAACATCTGTTTAAACAGACTGACATATTCTCACTCACTCCCAGACACAGCCATTTTCCACAGCTCCTCCATAATGACCACAGCTGTTCAGCCACTATCCCACCGCTGATGGACATCCTAACGCTGCGATGTGCAAACGTGTACAGAGCACGCCGTCGCTAACGTGCTCACAAAAATCGTGAGACGAAAATAGTCTCTGAAATGGCTTTCCTGGGACTGGGGGGGGAACGCTGCACACAGACTCCACTCAACTGCCTGATATGGGATATAGGCTACTGTTTAACACAAACCCAGGACCGCTGGTCCAGGATCAGCTTTGCCCTGTCCTTATCCTATCCATATTCCTTAGGAGCTAAAAGGGAAAACTGACCCTGGATCAGGGCCTCAGGGTCTCAGCGAGGGAGCGCTGATGTAGCACCAGGTTTCCCCTGTCCTCACCCTAACCTTGTTCATTCAGAGATAAGAGCTCGAGCTGATCACAGATCGACAGCCCTGCTCTCGAGATGATTTACATCCGGCTCAGATTTAGCCTCATTTGTTGATTTGTGAAAACAAAAAAGAAAAAAAACAATAACACCAGCGGCTCCCCACTGAACGCTAACGCTAACCGCCCCACAGCCGCGGCTGCCGGGCCTTCCTCAGAGCGAGCCGCGTGGGCGTCGCGGACGCGCGTGTCACAGGCGGTGCGCTCGCTGCTAATTATAACCGCGGCGCTCTGACCCGGGCCCCCGGGCCGAGGGCCTGAGCGCGAGCGCTGAAGTCATCGCCGAAGCGGCAGCTTCAAAAACAGAGACGGTGGAAAAAACCCACCGGCCTTTAACCCCACCCCCACCCCGCTCCGCTATTGGCCGGCTGCGGCTCCATTTTGTCGGCTGTGCTGGGTTTTCCCGCGCTCGGCGGCGGGCTGGGAGAATGAGAGGGAGGAGAGGGGGGAGAGGGGGGCGGGGAGGCCCAGCCAATGCAAGGCCTGCATTCCTCTCCCTCCCTCTCCGGGCTCCTGAATCAACTCCCCCGGCCCCCCCCCCTTCCTTTCCCCTCCCGATGCAAACAGCCGAGCTGTGGCTTAGATCTGCCAGGCGTGCAGAGAGGTCCCGCCCACCCCTTCCTCCCAACCCCCTCCACACCCACCCTGGGCCCCCGCAGCAACAGGAATGCAGCCTTCACCACGCTGTCGACTCGGGTACGAAGTGAGACACTTCTATCACCCGGGAAACCCTCCAAGTCCAATCTGCGGTGCTTCCCTGCCTCGTTCTCGGGGGTCATCCTCTCGCTGAGGGGAAGGTCTCCGTCACACGCTCTAATATCATCAGTGGGGGGGAGGGGGGAGGGGGGTTATTAAATCCATTACTCTAGCATTCTCGCATTCCTCTGCTATCATAACTATAAAACCTGTTTGGAGGCCCGGCATCTCACGAAGCAGCCAATCACGCTGCAGTATTTCATAACAGAGGAGGAAGTCAGCAGGCCAAAGCCCCGCAGGCACAATTCTGCACACGCTCAGTAGTGCACCTTCCGTTTCTCAACCAAGCGATCACGGTGCTGAAGGAATGGAGTCGCTCTGCAGCCCACTGCGAACAAGCGGCACGCTCGGGACCGAGGGATGAGCATTAGCACTGGTGCTCAGGAGGCTCCGATGGGAAGATGATCTGCGCAGCATGCGGGCGTTCAGACTGAAATAAGCGCAGGGCTGCGCGCAGAGCTGCTCTCACGTTTCGGGCACGCTCGCTGCTATCTTTAGACCAGTGATCGCCCTGTCCCACAAGGCCGGGGGTCGCCATCCTGTGGGAAAGCAGAAGTCTTCCTGCGTAACGGACGCGAGGCACCTGTGGCGTCGCAGAAGGCCGTGTGACCACGCTGGCGAATGACCAGCCTGCGGAGGAGCCGTTTGAAACCAATCTGGAGCAAGCCTCCTCCTGGAACGCCTGCGCAGCGCCTCCTAGGGACCACGCCGCGTACGCCAGGTGTGCAGAACCCCGCGGGAGCGACGGCCAAACGGGACGGGGGAATAAAAGGAGGGAACAGAAAGGAAGGGCTGCACGCCCAATCAAAACAGCTGCAGGGTCCCCTGAAGGAAACACAGGAAGTTCCCAGAGTTCCTGGCAGGAAGTAAACAATAACGGTGGGATCCACCGAGCGGAAGAAAGCAGACCCGGCCGGACCCCCTATCCTCTCTGGTTATTTACGGAGCAGCGCAGCTCCTGGGGGGGGTGTGTGCACGTGCCCGGCCCGGCCCGAGGAGCGGGAGAACGGCTCCGGGGGAAAGGCTACACGCTCGCACAGCTGAATAATTCAGATGGAAAAAGCGCGGCCGGGCTGAAAGGACCCCGCCGATACCGCCGGGGTCTAAAAGGGGAAGCAGGAGTCAGCGCGTCTGTCCAAGTCGTCGCCGTCCAGAAATACACCACCGTCGGCCAGGGGGAGGGGCCTCTGCTGCAGCCGGTGGCTGGGGGACGCATCGGGCGCGGCGGACGCACGGCATCCTAGCGCTCCTTTTCAAGTAACGTCTGAAAGACCCTTCCTCTCTGAACGGGGGAGCGACGAAACGTGGGGCGCAGTTACATAGAGGCCTGCAGGACACGCAGTATAGCGCTGCATACCCACGCCGTGCGCTGAGATTCCGTGTGGCATACGGCTCGACATGCAGCACCCTGAAACACTGTTGCCCCCAACCTGATTTTCACTATCACTGCCTATCTGTCAAACTGAATGGTTTCACATTGGTAGGTTTGTCTGAATCAAAGCAGTTCTGCTGAGATGAGTGGGCTAAGATTCCTCCACAGTGATGTGAAAGACCGATATCAAATCAGGAAGGGAGCCAATACTTATTTATGTCACTGTATATGCCGTAATCTTGCATCATAATGAAATCGATCATTTGGCAGGTGGCCTCACATTAGCAAGTGCGTGTTTAACACAGGTGCATCATGGGATTTTAAGTTCTGAATAACTAGGCTTTTTTGTCGACAAATGAATTATGTTCATGGGCACACAGAACAGGCATCACTCACACATTCACATGTCCCGACTCCATGAATTAATACGACCCGCAGACAGAATGCATTGTGGGAAAGCTGCTCGACAGAGCGCCGATATTAAACTGGCGTCTCTGAGAACAGCACGCGCTCTGCGGCTTCCGATGACTCACTGGACCCGGCTGCTGTGCTGTGAATTCCGCGCCCGTGCGCCCTTACATTCCGTTTCTCATCGCCCGCGTCTAAATATAGAGATCCGAAACGGTGGGGTGCATCGCACGGTTCGGCCAATCTGCCTCGCACACGGAGAACGGCGTCTCTCATTCCATCGCCGTGGTTTAAGAGGGAGCTTACGCCAGAGGCCCAAAGCCTCTTCAGGTGCTGCCCTTTTTCAGATCGCCTCCGCTCTAGAAATGTTTACATCGTTTGCGGTCTGCAAAATCTACATTTTAAATTCTGCTGAGGGATGAATTCCGAACGGCTAGTTCTTGCTTTTTAGGTCAGCGAGGATCGCTGCTGAGCACGATCAGACCCAGCGCAATCCGCCCGTAGGAGCAGACCGAATGATGGATGTGTGACAACAGCCCTGACGCTGCGAGTGCGACAAGAACTTTCCGGAATTCTTAGCCAGTGACGCTATCTGTGGAAGGAAGGCACCAACAGGCCAGATAGTTCAACGTAGGTCGAAATCTCCACCAGTTGTCACCCTTGTCGGTTATCAAATGAAAATGGGCGGCCCCTCGAACCGCTGACCGTAGCCCCCCCAGTCTGACGCTGGAGCTCACAGGCCAGAGGAGGGTCCTGACTAAAAAGCTGGGCCGCGGAGAAAGTCGTGCCAATGACATCGCCTGTCAGTAAAGATAATGTCAGATGTCAGTAATTGGGTGAGCCCTTCCATACCCGTCCAATGGCGTGACGTTTCACACCTTCAGAGGTAAGCCATTGGATAGAGGAATTAAAGTGTGGGGTTAGGCTACATCCAGGCAGCCAGAGATGCCTCTGCTGTGCCACTCATCTTATTATTAGAGATGGCTTCAGCTTGTTCCTTTCAGTTCGCCTGCCTGCTTGTCTTTCCCATTCTGCATTACAGTATGAGGCACTCGATCAGCACTAACGCCAATCTAATGAAAATTCTACGTCTCCACAGGACAGACAGAGGAGAAAAAAGCCATTTGAAGCTTAAGAGTAGGTTCTGAATCATTTGAGTAAATGGCAACCAGCAACCAGCACAGTCCATACAAGCGAGAGCCAGCGAAACCCAAACTGCTGAAGGGAGAGAAGGCCTGTGGAAGTCTCCCGGTGCCCACGTTTCCCTGGCTGGGGAACCGGGAACGCCAGGCGCAGAACTGACGGCTCTCCAGAACAGCTCGCTGCGTGTGCCGGTGGGAGGCGCAGAGAAAGCCGGCGGAGAAGGGCGAACACCTGCCGACGGCCCGGCTGCTCTCCAATTACACGCCACAGAGAGGCCGTCCCAGACAGGCAATTCACACCGGATCCCCCCCTGACCCGCATCCAGTCACACGCGTCACGCGTTAAAAAAGCATCCGATATACAACGTACATTCATGTTCAAACAAACATTAATACGCCATCTCTCAAATTCTATTGCTTGGAATTATCTCACAAAATTAGTGCACACATCATAAAATAATATCTACAGCAGCATGTATTCTCCAGTCACGCTTCACAAGGCATGTACGAAATGAGCAATAATTACCAATGAATAAGCAACACAAACAGAGTCATATTGACATTCTGTTAATGAGTTAGGGTAATTCCCATGAAAGCATTTAATTTCCACCGGCAGTGACGTCTCAGGGGAGGAGCGGGTGGGCGTGGCCACAGGACCGCTCCATTGAGATTTACGTAGACCTAGCGGAGGGCAGAGCTAAAGAGCACGCTCAGAACTCATTCTCCCAGCACCCCCCTCACTCGCAAAGTTCTGGAGAGGCAGGGATTTAATCACGCACCCCATGCTGGAGCTCAGAGTGCTTAAGGCTCCTCCTCACACTTCCATAATGCTTGCAAGACAACGCAGGCCACTTCACACCTACTTCCCCCAAATTAACAACTTCAAAGAAAGCTGGCTGCGAAGGATAGCACCCTTAATTACAACAATAAAAGGCGCTCTGCGGAAACCTTTCCCAAAACAGACAACTGCGCATCCCGTGCAACAGTTTAGCACAACACGTACGTCGCCACGTTATGCTAACACAGAAAACTGGGCACAAATCAATTCTGTGAATGGGGATTTTCACAGAGCTAAAATAAAGGCATTGGGTGGGCAACAGATCCTGCAAGAATCTAAACAAGCTGATCCGATTTCAAAGCAACGGAATAAAGACTAGCCTATATCTTTCTTCTAGGCCTGATCAGACAGCAAGGCTATCTATGATCTGTGCATACCGGAAGCACATCACAACATTTAAGACGCCATTTTAAGATTCACTTTAGAGCAAAATGTTAGCGTGCATCAAAATCTGGCAAGAAAACTGCCCATATCTCACCATTAGCAGCTCCGTTTCAGATGGATAACGATAGGCCTACTCAGTAACCAGATTTAAGTTTCACTTCCCCCGCAGAAGGTTATGGATTTACACTGTGCTGAATGTAAATGTCAACAGGGCTGGTTATGTTTGGATGCTTCTCTCAGGGGGACCAGGTGAGGCTTGAACCGGGGAAGGGCAAAGCGCTCACCTCCACATGCACCCAAAACTACCAGGTCCAGTGAGCCGCGGCCCAGGGTACAGCCTTTGGCGCTAACCGCCGGTGCTGCTATCAGTGCGGAAAACCTGCGGCGTCTAATGTCTCCACAGTGAGGGGCATTTTTCACAGCTTCATTTCTTTACCCCCAACGGGACCAGCATAAAATGGCATAAGGCAGATCACCTCATTGTGTGTGGCAGTACTCGTTGCCCATTACCAGGGATGTTAACAGCTAATCGATTAACTGTTAATCATTAACAAGACCGCACACCAGAATTATCCCAGAGCACACAGACATGCTGATATTCCTTAACATATAGGCATATAGGCTATGTTGTGTATGTTATGGCTAGGCTATATGTTACAGCCTTCAGGAATATTGCTTATTAGGTTTTGGGTTTGGGTCTCCGGGCACTTCATTCTATTTTAGGCCTTACCTTTTTTTGTTACTGCACTTCAGGAGGTCTACTTTACAAAGCTGTGAACTCGCCACTATTTTGCTTAATGAACAGCCACTTACATTATAGAATACGAATGGGCCTATTGAAGAGATCGATGTGTTCTTTTTATTGTAAGACCAAGTTAGCGGTTACAAAGTGTTAGAAAGACAAAAAAGAACTACTAAAGCAGTTCACTTGTTTATTACAAAGTCAAGCATTAATAAGCAGCATTAATAAGTAATACCTTTCGTCTCCATCCTGGTGGCAGTTCAGCCAGCCTGTAATAAACAAGTCGGCTCAGTCTGTGAATCAGTGTTTGTTTTTTTGCCCTTATGGCTTTGATACACAATACAAAATACTGTTCTAATGATTGTTGAGTCTTAAATCTCTTTAATATATACAACGATTTCATTGGTAGGCCTATTTTCAGGAATTTTCATAGGCCATATAGGCCTAGTAGATTTTAAGCTCATCAGTTAATCATTAATCGATTAATGGGTGCTGACGATCGATTAAAAGAACTGTATGAAATGTGCATCCCTACGCGTAATGCAGTGTTTTAGATTCATTCATAAGTGTGGCCGTCCCGGTCAGTCCTGCAGCAGAGACTTCGGGGCGTGAGCGAAGGTCCCTCTGCTGTGCTTCACTGCCCGGAGTCACCCTGCTGGACTCTGCCCCCCCCCGGGGCGACCCCAGCCCCTTCCTCTGAGCGCGAGTAATGAGCACCCAGACCGAGTGCAGATCAGCACTGACGAGCGCTCGCACAGCAGACTGGAGCTGCAGGGCGGCGGGGGCCGGCGCTTCGGGGGCGGGGCTCTGCTGACCTGAGGGTCGTGGGTTCGCGGCCCAGGTTAGCCGCTGCAGCTGTGACTGCTGGGAGAGGCTGTGCAATTCCAAATTTGGGGCGCCTTCCAGATGGGCCCCTGACCCAGGGGGCAGCGACCCGTTGGCCCAGCCCTGACCCTCCCATCCTTTAAACAAGTCCCCGCCCCCTGCTCCCCAGGACCCGCCCAGGCTAGGGCGATTGGTTGCCTCCACCCCAGTGCATGCTGGGAGACCCAGATCAAGCAGGGGATTTCTGTAATGCCCGTTTCCCCCCTGACAGACTTCAGAAAGCCTCCGAATTAATCATCTTTACCAGGGCCAGCGTGAAGGATTTACATCTTTTAAACACGCAAACACAAAGACGGACCAGCAGACAGAAAAGGGTTTCCACGCCATGCACGGCAGGCAAACACACACGAACATACACACACGCACGCACACACACACACACAGGCGCACACACACACACACGCACACACACACACACACACACACACACACACACACACGCGCAGGGCCTCATCAAATCTCAGCCTGCCCGGGACTCTGCCAGATGCGTGTAAGCTGACACTGCCGAGGCTGGCACACAGAACGCGATCCTGGGACAAAAACGCTGCTGTTCGGAGGTATTCGCTGCCGTGTGCTTTGTAGTGGGAGGCTGACACTCCTCATGCATTAGCCTACGTCTCAGAATAAGATGACAGGGATATGCCTGCTTTAAAGCTCAACACTGTGCTACACGGAGAGAAGAAAGCCTTTATTCTGATGCCATTTTTCCATTACACGAGCCGCTGCATTCACACTGTAGCCCATTGTTACCAGTCAAAGGCGAAACAAGATGGTTACTCGCACGAACCAGGACTCTCTTCCCCGAGTTTTTCTGAGGTTCACCCATTTCCTGCCATCTGCGCATTTCAAAGCCACCTCTCAGTGCATATTTAAGCATTTCAACACTCCCAAATCCACACAATCTGCATGGGCGTTCCATCAAATCCCCACACACAATCTGCCCGGATTTGACTTAATCTGAAAGCGAAAGATTTCAGCTTTGAGAATGGTGTGTGTAGCTTGCAACAGGGGTCTAACAGTTCTACTGTTATCTGTCTGCTTGCCTTTAATTGGCTTGGCTCGGTGTTACTGGAGAACCTGAGGTTAACCCCTAAGTTTGCATAACAGACCTTCATCCTGACACCTCCTGTTCTTCTCCTGCCCACCTCCCTGCACGGCTCCGCCTCCTATGACAGTAATCCAGGTGAATGACAGGTAATGTCCACAATTCAGCCTCACTGTCCACTCACTCACTCCGTCTCTACTCCTGGCAGAAAGACTTGCGCTGACCAATCAGCGAGGAGGAAAAGCTCACGCTGCAGAGACCAATAATTAGGCCATCGCTACGCTTCATAATGAAAATGAATTAAGCGGTGAAGGGGCAAATAAACAGGGAGCCATCCTGGGAATAACTGGGACACGCTGCTGAGGATGCTCAAGGACTCGAGGAAGTAAACATCCTAAGAGCCTTTGTTAAGACAGAAGGAGAGTGTCTCAAAGCAGTGTAAACTTTAAAAGGCTGTATTTTTATCGCCGTACGGAGGGAAATAGAACAGTCCCCAAACGAGCGGCCACTTGCCCAGTAAATAATCGTTTTGCTGAACGGCTGCCGCAGGTCGCTGATAAGGTGCTTCTGCGCATAAACTGTACTGATCCCTGCAGGTTTAAGTACAGGCTCAGACTGTGTGTTCTGAGCCTGGGGGAGCAAGTGGTGAATTAGATACCATTCTAGTGTACACGCATACACATACACACACACACACACACGCATACACATACACACACACACACACCTCTCACTCTCTGTAGATGACCAGCTGCAGACACAAGACATTCACTGTAGTATCTTTTTACAGCCACTTGCACTCAGTTCATAAGTGCACCGCGCTATACATAAATTATGCAGCTTAATCAGGGCTAATTTTAAGCACACCATAAATTTAATAAAGACAGACACCGACTAGCCTACTTCCAACAGAATATGCCATTTTTTCCCTACCCTGCAAAATAGTGAATTCTCACTGTCTGGAGCACATTTCAGACGACGCTGAAGCTGATCCCTTCCCCGTGACAGATGAAGCAGGTTAACCAAACTCCCAGGCCGACTTGGCTGTTCCACACCTAGGCTATATGACAAGCCATATAATACCCTTTTCTAACGAGACGGTTTGTCAGCTTCAGAACTTTCCCTTTGGACCGCTGATATGCCATCGGTTTCCCTCGCCGCTCCTGTCGGACTAACAGGCTCGTCCATCACCGTGGAAACGCGCTCGGTGCAGCCGTGTGCCTCGAGGGTGTATCGGCGGCGCGCCGCGCACTTCCCCTGCTCTGGAGCGCGGCTAGCGCTCCGCCAACGCCGCCGCAGTCACGCCGCGCTCCGAGCGAGCGGGGCGGGGGAAACGGGTGAAGGGAAGCACGGCCCGATGGGCGGAGCCGGGAGTCCTAAACACGGACCGGTGGAGACACGCCTCGGTGAGGCAGACATTATGACACGGCTGGGGCTTCTAGGCCAGACGGCTTGTTCGCAACGAGCTAATAAGGCTGCATTTCCCACCATTTTAACTGGCCCAAAGACATGTGCGGCAAGAGTGTTTCTCAGTTATGACTAAGCCTCAACTATCCCCAAAGAGCAGAACAAAGCACAAAGCAACAGCTAATCTTCAAACCCCTGCTTTTAAATAATTCAGCATGTTGCTCTTCATATTTCTCTAGGCCAAACTCAGCAAATCCTCAAACTAATTAATTTCCTTCACAGAAGCAAAGTCCTGTGAGGTTTGCAGTATCATCAAGCACACAGCACCTTGCAGTAAGCAAACATCTGTCAGCCAGTAAGACTGAGTGTGTAAGAGTGTGACTACGCTCACGTCTCAGGCATGGAATTCTTTATTTACACATCTATTATTTAACCAGGAAGTCCAACACAGATTGACTGACCTGGAAATGCAAAGTCTGCCATTCTTTCTCCTTAAGGAGAGACACAGATCAACACACAAACCCACGTTAATCCAGCAGCTTCTCCGATAATACCACTAACAGTGGCAGAAACGTACAGATTTATAACTTTATGGGTTCCATCAACCCAGACTTACCTCTCAGTGAATTTATAAAAATGTCAATTAGCAACCTAAATAATCTGAACCAACCATTGAAATACAGAAAGCTAGACTATAATGTTACATATGTCTGACTGTGTAGGCCTTTTTTATTTTTTATTTTTATACATGTGCAACACCTAACCTGTCAGTGACAGGATGCCTGCAGACCGGTTTACACCGGAACTCACAGTACTGCTGCGTCTACTGTAGCCGCAGAAACTCCATTAATACGAACTACAGGTTATGAATATTTCAGGGTGTCTGCAGTCCGGCCTGCAGTGAGCACTAGCACCTGTAGAGAGAGGGATTGCTGTCACACAAGAGCAGCGTCCAGGACGCGGGCCTTTGGGTCTCAGGCGCACCTGCAGACAAGGCACCGTCTCGCATGCGTCCTGGCCTGCAGTGCACACAGGTGAGCTGCACCTGCGTGGGTCCCAGATTAGGAGCGTGTGGGATTCGGAGGGAGGGCCTTGTTGCCGTGGTTTCCACGCAGACAGAGCAGGATTGCCGCTCCGGCACGCTGTCCCCGTTAGGCCGCCTGCTTGGGCCCGGGGGACCGAGCGAGTCATTGGTCAGGAATGCGAAAGCGCGTTGGGGCGGGGGGGTCCGCCCCCGCCCTCGCTGAACCGCGCTTCGGTTCCCAGAAACACCCAATCCACGCGGCGCAGCGTCTCAGTCACATGTTCCTGTGCCGTGGCACGACCCTCAGAGAGTGAGACAGCGTCTGCAGGCCTATTCAGCCAATGAGGACAAGCCAAACAGTAATGATCCTTCTGTTTCACATTTAAACAGACAACCAGACACACATTCAAAACTTCAAAATGGGGGTAAAGTACAAAAACATTAAAAAGAAAACTAGCAACAGTAACTCAGCAACCTCCTCCTTAATAGTAAAACCCACTCAGACTCACATCTACACCTTGTTGGATGCAATGAATATTATTTTATTAGCTACAACAAGGAACAATTTTGGCAAATAAAAAAAAAAAAAAAATCTTTTCCCCTGCAATACAGTCCACAGGCACAATTCTCACATCAACCAATTATTAGTATCTGTCATCGTTTTATCCGTGAAGTCAGGGTGGAAAAGTAATCGCAAAGCAATTAGCGCCGCTGAAGTGAAGCGATTTATCACAACGGCGCGTTGGAAGGGGAGAGGCCGTCGCCCGCGTGCCCCAGCAGCGCCGTCCGGCTCCGTCTCTGGCGCTCGGCCGGGTGGAAGGCCAAAGGGATTGTGGGATTGTGTAAACACGTCTCTGGCGAGCGGCTCCGGGGGCCGGCCGCGGCTGCCGCGAGGTCAGCAGGCCCGCCGGGCCCAGCGCGGAAACCGGGCGCGGGCGCGGTGCTTCTCCCCCGCCGTCCCCCCAGCAGAGATCCCCTTCAGGGGGAAAAACACAAAAAACACCGGCCCGCGCCGGAATGTACCGCGGAAAACACAGCGCCCTCCCACAGCCGCCGCCTCAGAGGGCTCCATTCCACATTTCACTGTGGTTTCCTCTTTTCTCTACAGAAGGTAACCTAAGCGCAAAGGCTAATGCTCTACGACATGAGTCATATCTAAAAACAAAACCAATGTCCCATTCCCCTTATCTCTGCGGATATAGCCCGTGCTGTGATTTACGCTTATCTTCTGTTCTCTTTGCTTTCTCTTCGCTACTTGAATCAACCTACTGAACCAAACTTTCCCCAACGCCTGGTGGTGGAGACCATGCTTTCTCCAGCGGAAAAATCATTTCACTGACATTCGGGATAATTACATAAAATTCCGCATGCACTCATCAGTTTACTTCAAACAGGAAATCCTTCTTGAGCTCAATAAGCTAAAATGTTTTCACCATCCCCTAAAACACAACAGGATTATCCCTGCGGTAAATAAAATTTCATAGGTGGACTGACCACCCCCTCCCCCAAGGACAGCTTTCTGTGCACTAAAGAGCAATTGATTTTTTAGAGGACTCCCTTCTCCCTCAGTGCTGCAGCCGAGATACCCAGCAGCAGGGCTGTGGAGGTGTAATTATGTTCTCCATTACGTGGCTTTGAGGCGGGCCTTCTGCTGCCCGGGACGCGGTGTGGCACCGGGCGGTTCCCTGAGGAAGCGGCTGCAGGGTTAATAAGAAGCACGCTGTTAAGCTGTCCAGTTAGTCCCCTTCATCTGCGTCTGGGGGATGATTACCATCGTAAATGAAGCCAGAATTCTGACTGCTGAGTTTCAGAGCGCGGGGTCACAGAGAAATAACAGGGTAGCAGACTGAGTGGGCCTGCTGATGAAAGGACGTGGCTCTGCGCGTGGTGACGGGTGTGGTGACGGGCGTGGTGATGGGAGTGTCGCTGCCGTGGCTCTGCGTGTGGTGACGGGTGTGGTGATGGGCGTGTCGCTGCCGTGTCCACGTTACGGTCCGTCAGCGCGCCAAAGCTGATGACCGGTATTTACGAGGCGATCGGCGTTCATTTCGCGGCGCGTTCCGAGGTCCCGAGCGGCGGGCCGGCGCAGGCGATGACCGAACCCCGCGGCTTTGCGTGTCGATCCCAGCCCATCGCCCCGAGTCGCGTCTGCTCCAGCGAGAGCGCCGTGATCCCCCGCGGGAGCTCTGTCTAAAACCGCAGGCCTCCTAAAACTCCACCGCCCGGCAGTGAAAGCAGAACCGGAGCCGGAGCTCACCGCGGCGAGCGCTGGGACTCCAGGTAACGAGCAGGGCAGAACAGCCGCGCACAGGAGGAGCCCGCTGCTCAGGCCCCGGCACCACGCTGACATACCTAAGAGCCGCCTGATGGCTCCTTCACTCTCTGAAGCCGAACCACAAAGACAACACGCTCTCGCTCTCTGTACCTGCTCAGCCAATGAAATGACCTGTATCTGGTACCTGTGGGGGGGCCTGTTCATCTCTTCATCGTTTTTGTGGTAAAGATTTTCTATTGGAACACACATTAAAGAACACACACACATTTCAATTCTTTGGTACAACACAGCTAACGCTACTGCACAGCATTCATTGCATCTTCCAGATATCTTCAAAATAACTGGCCAACTGTGGGATGAGAAAATATCCACACACTACACATTTCCAACTAGAAAGAATGCACTCATTAGAGTACAGACCTCCACCAAAGCACAGCAATCTCTCCTCGCATGAACATCCACAGCAAATTTCTTGCCAATCCAGTCATTGCTTTTTGAGACGTTTGGCCTGATGGCGGGGCCAGAAGTCAGGTCATGGGGTCACCAAAATAAATAGGTTTTTTCATCTTGGGAACTTGACCGTGCACAGGAAATTTCAAGTCAATATGGCAATTACTTTTCCAGATATGTCTGTCATGAACAGACGGACAAATGGAGGAATGGACAGCCGGATGGACATCACTGCATTACCTCCTTGGTGTATGAAAAAAGGGTACTCTGGTCAGGATTCATCCCTACACCGTCAGTATTGTTTAAAAGCAGGGATTATAAATCAAAGAATCTGCAAAGAATATAGCCTACCTGCTGGTTAGGAAGCATGAGCAGTGTGTTGCACAACAAATATAAAATTCATTATGGCAGCCCAAATGTTTTTACATTATATGTGTGCATTTTTGCATTACAGCTGCAAAGAACTGTCAGAATGATTCATTTAATTATGGTATTATCAGGCTGTATAGTAGCTGTATATAGCAATATTATGCATGGCATCAGACTGATGTTATCAAACTTTTGACCAATATGCTTGAAAGCAGTTATCTCACAAAACCACAGACAAACTTTCACCTTCATGTATTGCGTTAAAACAAGATTGTTCTTTTTTTTTTTTTACACAATATTTGCTGTGAATTCCAATAAATAGCCTACCAAATGCCAAAAAAAGGGTTTTGGCACTGAGTACTACCCAACAGCTGCTTAAATTTGATACTCAAATCAAGAGGCAATATTACATCAGCGCACAAATACAACTAACTTCCTTCCTTAATGCTTCCCACAGACTGTTATTGTTCAGGCACTGTGTGGTCCTGCATGTCCGCAGCTCTAACGCGTGAATGGTTTTAACTTGACGCACAGCTCAGCACAGCACACAAGCACCCTTTCACAGAGCAAGTGCTCAAAGGGGCAGAAACACTACAGAAAGTGCAATGACTCAACTGTCACTTCCGCTAGCACAAGAATTACAGCTTTTGACACTCAATGCTGAACAATAAAGGAACTTTTCTAAGACAAAGTTTACGCCCTTGACATTCGCATGAACATCTGGTCCCACCATAAAACAGGACAGTGCTACATAGCTCAACAATAATAAATAATAATAATAATAATAATAATATTATTATTATTATCTAGGCTATATTATTGTGTACATGCAGAAAATAGAAGTAACCTGTTGTTCTCTCTCTCTCTGACTGTTTTCACTGAGAGCACCACTTATGAGTCAGGGAGCTTGTGACAGATGAGGACAGCTTCAGGGACACAATCTCACAGAGTCAACACGCTGTCCCTGCTTATGTCAACACACCTGCTGGGGGTGTAACGCCTCTCTTACGGGACTGACTTTGCGCTGGATGAAACAGCGTTTCTAAAGCGAGAGCTCGACGCGCCAGAAATGCCTTGAATGCGCATTCCACTGCAGCGCCCTCATCTCAAGAGAACAGCCTCTTCCTCCTCAAAGAGCGACCTGGCGTTCCTTCAGAGATGCCTGAAGGTCGTCACATACCTGATCATTCATTTAACACTAGCTGGCAAGCAAGGAGCGACATTCCTGTGTGTGAAAGTTCACTTCTGTGAGGAAGGCTGACCCTGGCGCATGCACGCACCCAGGGAACATCAGACTGCGTAAAACACTGGTGAAGAGGAATGAAAACCTGCCGATCAGTGACAGCATGGGAGCAAAGATTTATTACTGTAACATTTCGGGTGAAGTAGATACCGCTCTGTGCCACGCCTGACTGTCAAACCTGTGAAAGCCCAAAGCCCTCCTGTGAAAGCCCAAAGCCCTACTGTGAAAGCCCAAAGCCCTACTGTGAAAGCCCAAAGCCCAACTTGTATCTCCACCCATGGGCTCACCGTAAAGCGTACAGCCGGACAGCTGTTTGAATTTAAATAATTATATCTTCTGCTGCCCCCATTGCGTGCATAATGCGAAGGATTTAACAGGCAAAATAAATAAAATACACTCACTTTCCTGCTTTGCTGTACGGGGGAGTAAGCTACACGATTCAAAATGTGCGTTATTCTGTCGGAAGTGGATGAAAAATTGAAATACAGTTGAAAAAAATTATCTTATAAAAAAGCCTACCTATAAACATAGCACATTCAACTGTTCTCAAGTAGCCTACTGAAAACAAAGGAAAATGTTGCAATTTTAATTAAGTGATATAGCTATGTTTTCCACTTTCTGCATTTTATGCCCTATTTGGAAAACACCCATCCGTACCTCGAGAGCTGGCCGGCACACCCATAGACATGAGCATACGATATGAGCTACTCTGTGTACCTGCCACAGGTGACAAGATGCACTACACACCTTCAGTCAAAGCCACACGGCACCAGAGGAGACAGCCCCGCGTGGGAGAGGAGTCAATTCAGCAGTAACCTGAAGAACCTGGTCCACTTCAACACACCCCACGCCCGGAGGCACAAACCAACACCGTGCCACTGCCACAATCATATTCAGGTAAGGACACAGCCCTGGATTCAACCTGCTCGTGCTAAACTACAGGTCCCAGGGTGCATCAGTGGTGAATGTCTTTACCGGCAGGCGGCGACTCACTCAGGAGATGGACTTGCCTTCTTGTTGTACAAGCCAAACCTCATTTGCATGTGTTGGACAGGACATGTTCATTGTCCTTTCTCTAGTGTTTACCTGAGCACACCTGTGAGAGCTCAGGCCAGCTGCTTCCAGTGAAAGTAATCTGTTAACACAGGACTGCTGCTTTTATTTGCATTTTGAATTTGACATGCCCCGCTGTCTCTGGCCATGATGAAGATTAATGTTACAGTCACAGTACAAATAAGCACTGCAGCAATGAAAAGAATTAAAGGAGCCGACAACACAGTTTTAGCGTTAGGGTCAGAGTGTGACCACTAACGACTAGACGAGAAGCAGGTGGGGTTTTCACCATGATGATGGCAGACTTGTCACATGACAACTAAAATGTGTTGTTTGGTGTTGAACTGACAACATTAAATGACATGCCAGTATCAGGCCAAATGACCTACATGGTACGCTGTAGAAGTAAACGATTGCCCACTAATCGCCCCATCCCAGTACCGTAACTCTACTCGCTAGTGTGAAGAACAACATTAAATAATATCACAACGCAGACAGACGGCACGCCGTGACGATCGGTCGCATCGTCTAGCCTACATTTTACTCTTCTTCCACGCAGCACAGACAGAGCCAGCCGGCCATGCTGAGCGAATACTTTATTCACGACGAGCGCGCGACGGCGGCGTACAAACAGGAAGGAGCCGGCGGGCGGCCGCGTGGACGTCTCCCGGCACGTCAGGGGGTCTGTACCCGGAGAGGCCCCTCCCGGGGAGGGCCAGCTATGCGCGGAATGTGTAGGAGCGCGCCCAAAATAGCCTGCGCCCAAGCCGGAGAGCGCTCCGATTACCCAAGCGACAGAGGGGCCGGCCTGACCCACACCGCCGCTCGGCGTGAACCGCACAACCATGTGCCTCTCAAGGTGTTTGAAGAGAGAAATAAAAAATATGTATTTTCTTGTTCAGCTTATTCATTCCACGCTGTCCTTCAGGTTATCAGTGGTATTGAAGGTCAAGGCCAGCTGTCAATATTGGTCCTAATACTTGTGCGGACTTGAAATAGGGGGACTTGACTCATCGGGCACTGTTAAACAAAAGTCAGACCTTCTGAATCTTGCCTAATACTCACTGTTTTTTTTTTAAATACATATAGCCTATTATTAGTACAAACAACCAAATTTGCCACACCAGTCTCAATACATCTGCATTTAACGGTACCTTAATAGCTTGGGAACTTGAAAATCCCAGCGCCACAATTCAACCTGTTAACAGTGTTATTCAGCCGAGGTAAGGGCTCTATATGAACTGATTTGGATGAAGCCAAGCAGCTGCTAACCTGAAGGGGTAGCACATGCTAAAACCTGTGCTAATCTGATTAAGGTAAACCCAAGCTCATCCAACGAAGCCTGGGTGACTTTGAGTTAATAAAGCAAAGCCATCCGGTTGTTCCTTATTTACTGCAATAGGCAGGGAATGGAATGAAGCAACCATGAACAATTAAAAACAACCATGCCACCATCTCCAATGCAATCCTCGCTGTTAATTTCATCTTATAATGCATCTTGTATGCATTCATCAAAATCTTACAAACCCAAGGGTAACTCAAGGGCAATACAGAATTCTTCTCTGAAATCACTGCACGCATGATACTTCCATGACACAATTTCCATGGTCTTCGTTTCATAACATTTAAATTGCTCCTAAGGATACAGAAAAATAAAATACAGGTGAAATCGTGATACGGATGCAGGTGAAATCGTGCACTGCAGGAGCATTGTAGCCAAGCTGCCTTATCTGCAGACAGAAAACATTTGAGTCCCTGTAAAAAAAAATTATCTGTCAAAAACCAGCAAAAACGCAAGGCTCTTATAATAACAGTAAGTCACTAAAAAAAATCACACTTAAAAAGTGGCTTCCCAGTCCAGTAGGCCTCTTGACATTAATGAGAAAGTGTTGGCTTAAATGGGGAAGTGCCGCATAAGGTTATTGGATTTCCCCACCTCATCCAGCCAGGCCCACGCTCACAACATTACTCCATACGGTTCTCAAAATAGCCGCACTGCACTTTTAAATATTCCAGCCTGAATCCAAAGGCCACCGGGGTGAGAAGCTGCCCGTCTCTGATATGAGCTCTTTCTGGAGGGTGATGATACCAGGAACTCCCCACTCCGAAATAGTTTCGGTTTCAGCTCCAGAAATCAAAATCATGCTAAGTTTCAATTCAAAGAATCTACACCATGCTTTAACTCTACACCATCCATAACGTCAAACAACTCATTCAAGCAACTTTATTTTCCATTTTATCACAGCCTTCATTTCGGCAAACTGATAAATCTGGCTTTGAAAGAAAGCTGAGCATTTGCTTATGTACAGTTGAGGACAAGCTATACAGTCACCAATCAGGAGCCACTAAGGAAAGTTAATGAGACGAAATGGGGTCTCTGAGGTGGTTGATTTTTTGTCTTCCCCAGCCTTCATCCTGACGGCCGAGCAGAAGGCCTCTCCTCCCAGAGCTCGTTTAATAATCGCTCCCTCGCTCTCTGTGAGCACAAGGTCAGGGAGTCACACGTTCTCCGGGACCCAAGTGTCCCGCTCTTAATTAGCGAAGCCGCGGGGGGGGTTGCCGGGGCCAGCGGTGCGGGCGTAAGAGTGTGGGGGGGGTTGCCGGGGCCAGCGGTGCGGGC
Source organism: Anguilla anguilla (assembly GCF_013347855.1). Lineage (NCBI taxonomy): Eukaryota > Metazoa > Chordata > Actinopteri > Anguilliformes > Anguillidae > Anguilla > Anguilla anguilla. Next base: position 16,813,795 of record NC_049208.1, on the reverse strand, counting down.
GTAAGAGTGCGGGGGGGAGGGCGGACGTGAGGCCGCATAAACAGACCGACTCCGGCAGGGCCCGCGATTCCGCCCGTCACCCTCCCCAGCGCAAACTCGTCCTGACTGCCAAGCGCACATAAATCCCCGCTCTTTCTCAATAAAGCGGAGTGCGCGGAGGAGGCGGAAGTCTGCCGCAGGTGTGGGGGCGGAGCCTTGAATCCCGGCAAACGACGCAACCCGCGGGGGACCGGCGTCCGTGACGAGATGAAGGACTCCATCAGAACGGGAGCAGCGGGGGCTGCTGAGACTCGCTCTGATGCCAAACGCTAATGTGTGCCCACTCACTTCACTCAAACTAGGCCAGAGCCATAAGCAGCCCATCCAGGGACTCCCCGTTTCCAGTGTCCATGTCCTTAGCGTTAGATCAGACTCTCCAAACGCAGGTCAGCTGCGCAGTCAACTCTGAAGCAGATGTCATGAGTCTCCATGCGTTCATTCGCTGTGCAGCCTGCCAGCCTGCCCTGGCTCCAGCTGTCACAATCATTACAGCCCCGATGGAGGGCAAGAGCTCGTTAAACTCACCTGCGTGACCGTGAGCAGGGTTTTCACCCTACCGAGATGCACTCTGTGTGCGGATAACCTACATAATGCCAACTCAAATGCACAACGGTGCACAGAGAAACTTGTTGGCACTGCATAACCTTGGCAAATTCACCTTCCAAATGTTATATTTATGGTCCATTAAGAGGGGTATAGGGCTGTCCCATGTAAAAATATTAACATAGCCTAACACCATTTAACGGCACCTACCTAATGAAAATGATGAATAAAATTTGAGCTGTCATGGGAAAAGATGGCAGGCTAGCCCTTTGGATGAGGTAGGGTTGCTGGTAGAGACGGGAAGTGGCAGGGACGTGCCGATAGGATGTTATCACGATGCTTATGTCACTACGATATGCACTGTGATTAGGTGCCCCTCAAACCCAGCTCACATATTTTTCACCATTTCTTTTCCTCAATTCTTTTTTTTCCCCCAGAAAGTCAGTGAGCGTGTGCAGACGGTGGTCATATTGCACTGGCAGATGGTCAGGCTTGCAGCGCTGACTGAAGGCTGGGCTCCAGCATGGAAAGGGAGTCCAGGCCAATGCCAGTGACACTGACTCACTCACACTTGACAGGAGACTCGGTCCTGTTCTAAACTCAAACTTAAAGACGGCTCATTCCGCCCTATTCAGTGGGTCTCGCCTTTCTTTAGCCTACTGAGTCCTCTCTAACATGGGAACGGAAGCACAGCAGAATGAAGGCGCACACAGATAACATGACCACTGATTTTGTTTCTGAGACACACAAAACCTGAGGAAATGCTTGCCTGGTTAGCCAAGCCCCACCATTATCCTCACTGGGGTCCTCTGGACCTTCATTTGCAGTTTTGGAGCTACATAGTTTGTGTGTGTGTGGTGGGGGGGGGGGGGTTATGCATATTAATGCATTATATGAAGATTCAAATGTACACAAATATATCAAAGGTGAAATACTTCTCATTTTTGAGAGAAGATCCCCTAGCGCCCTTCGTCCACTTCACACTGTCAGTCACACAGGCCAGTGGTAGTAGCGGGAGAGGAAGAAGAGCGTGACCTTGTTAAGTGCTGTGATTTACAGCCCAGGCACGGCTGCCATGGCGACGGCCATACCGCCGCTGTCACGGAGGCTCTCTAATATTACCCACTGTACCCGGCGGCATGGGTGGGGGTGGGGGCGCCCACCTGCCATCTGGCTTCACCCAGGGAGGCGGGTGACCTTTCCCAGAATGCCCCGGTGTCGCGACCTCAGCTGGCTCCACCCCCGGTTCCCGCCGGTGTCCGAGGGAAAGGTCGGCGCCTGAGGCGCGGGAACGCCTGCCGCATTCCTCCGCCGACCTCTCGGCCGGGTCGCGACCCTTCTGGAGCCTCTACGGCCGGGCGCAGCGGCGGGAACCGCACCGGCGCGTCACCGATGCTTGTCTCCACGGACCCGGTGTCCTTCACCCGCACGGGCGTGGCCGAGATATTCCTGGGGGAACCCTTTTGTCTTGTGTTGTTGGTAGAAAGGGGACGGTGCGGGGAACGCGTTTGAGGGAAGGGGTTGAGAACGGGGGGCAGCCCCGCGGATCCCGCCGCGTCCGTCAGCTGAATCCACGGGCCGCCTCCCACCAATCGATCCAGATTAGTGTCGACACGCCGCTAATTCTGAGAGCAGCAAATATTTACTCCTTGTAATGGCTGAAAGGAGCACTGCGTGAGCAGGGCTTTAATGAAGAAAATCCGGCCCCATCCTTTCCGGAACTCCCCCCGCAGACCTGCCCCCACACAGGGAAACAACACTGAGGGGCGGGGGCGGGGGGGTCTCTCCTGAGCCACAGAAAGCAGCAGCTCACCACAGGGCTGGCTGTCAGGCAGGCCTGCTCTCCTGCACACAGCAGCTGTCAGGGCTCCTCAGCCCTCTGTTAAAGGGCAGGCTGGAGGCCCCTGTCCTAACGGGCGTGTCAGCGACCGGGACATCCGCTGGCCGGACGCCCCGAGGCACGCGTCTCAGATTCGCTCGCTCCCTGCCCTCCTCTCGCCTAATCTGTCCTCTCGGGGCCCAGGGGCGCTCTCTCCTCACCCCCCCCCCGCCCCCCGCACCTCATTTTAAGAGCCCCCCTCCCCCAACAGAGCCCAGCCCTCTTTAGCTCTGCACGCAAGGCTCGTGTAATCCTCTCTCTGAGTTACGGGGACATCCCCTCAAAATCTATTATTGGAGGGGTTGCTGCCTGGTGTCAGCATCGACGGGACGGAGCTAGCGCCGGCACTTTGGAAAAGCGTCGCTCAGCGGATGAAAAGGGCTTCACAATTACGCAAGAGCTCAAATTATAGCTCTGGACCGGGCTCCGCTTTAATAGCTCGTCTATGGAGTCAAGGCTCGTCAATCGATTCCCATTGTGACACAGTAAAGAGGTCCTCCCACGCATCAGCTCCGCTGCGTCACAAAGAGCCAATCGCGGCCGACGTCTCTCCCGGCCCGGGGACAGAAACGACAGCGCTTCCAGCGGCTTTCTGGCTAAACGTTATAATTAGGCTCACTGGAAAGACCCAGTGTTAGACATCTGTAAGGGAAACTGCCTATGGTGCAGCAGTGTAATGTTATTCCTGAGGAAGAGCGCAGTAGGGCATAATTTTTCTATCTTACAAGGTGGCTATGGGATCATTTAGGAATTTCTGCATCTGTCTTCGTACGGGCGTCCTGTTACTGAGAGATAATGCTGTCAACGAGCGCCCAGAGCCGTCTGCAGCAGTAAAACGCAAGGATAGGGAGTGGAGGGACACAGGGGTGGGGGGTGGGGATCTCCTGCTTTTCATACATCACAAGGGCCACTATGTATGCACATGCACACGCACACGCAGACACACATGCATGCACTCACACGTAAGCACACAGACGCTTAGAGACACAGAGACACAGACACAGACACAGACACAGACACAGACACACAGACACACAGACACACAGACACACACACACACACACACACACACACACAAACAGGAAGGGAAGCACCAGAGGCCAGTTCCACTCCATGTCCCTCACGCTGAGGCCCTTGATCTGGGACCGGCTCAGGCACAGAGCTCCCCTGGAGCCTGCAGGGATCACAGCTTCCTCTTCAAAGCCCTCTTTATTCAGGCCTGGGGAAGCGGCCCCTGGGACAGTCACACAGTGCTCAGTTACTCTGATCCCACACCCCTCCCCAAAGCCAGATCTCTGCTGATCCACCGGAGCCGCGCGCGAGCTGTTAGCACCACGCCAGGTCAACTTCCAGCCAACCTTCAATCCCGGCTGGCTATACGTGAGGTGGACTAGAGGAGATTTCACAGCAAACTGGCCCAAGTCAACAGTATCGTAACCAACCCCGGATATGAGGACAGGTTCACCTTGAACCAAGGTAAGTCAAGCAGCAGCAGGTGTGTTCGTCATGGGAAAATAGCCAGCCCTGAAAGTGCCTGAGCGCTACAGCCAGCCACACTGGGTCTCAGCATCATAACATCAATATTTCTCACCGTAAAGAAAATGCTAATATGCCATCTGATTGGAAAGCCATTCTTTACAGCAAAGCAGCACTTTGGCCAGTGGTCTTACTCGTTTGTTATCAAAGGCGTGGGCAGCACAGGGAGTGAGCTGCACTGGAGCACAAGGGAAAGCCATTGGATGAAACGTAAACCGCCACATTTAGTTGCATAACGATCAGATAGTGGCGCGTAGGCCTATATGTCAGGTTAAACCCGGCTGACACAATGGGCTTAACGGAACAGCGTCAGTGCTGCTCAAACCATGTCTTTCCCTCCGCACGCAATAGAAAACTGTGTGCGTAGCAGTGACAGTAAATAAAGCCCAACTGGAGATATGAGCAGCTGAAAACCCCACCCCCACAATCCCCCTTCCACCCTCTTCCTCCAAAAAAAACCAGGAAAAGCACTTACACAACTGACAAATACTGAGGCCAATTTTATTTGATGCAAAGTACCACAAATCTTGGAATCCTACACACCTGTATGTAATTCATAATCATAAATTATGTTACTGCATCCGAGGTCAAGGGTCAGGGCCCATGGAGAAGGCCATCCCTAGAGGAGCCATTGCCACAGATGGATAAAAAGAGTCGGCCATTTTTACTGCTTCAGCTGGAAGAAAATGAGCGTGTGAGGGAGTACTGCAGACCCAGACACGACAAACTGGTGCCCAAGTGGTAAAAATGAGCAAACGGCTCACGCCAAGTTTAAGGGACTGCTGTGGTGAAAGAAATGCTCAGAGACGTGCAGTAAAAACAGAACTCTGCAATACAGACATGGGTAAACACTTGGGGCGTGACACCCTTGATGCGTTCTTCTGCCAAGAGCACAGAGCGCTCTTTGTTGGCAGTTCCCTGGCTGGATTAATTCAGCTCTGTGTACCGGCTGTTTACACCGTTTTAAGGAAGCTCTTTAAGTCAGAGGCCCGAACACAGTCCTGCTACACCTCCCTCATTCCACAGCCATGAGATCACCTGTGTGCCAGAGAAACATCAACATCTAGCGTAGCCCTGCACCTTAAGCCTTAAGGTACACCAAGAAATGCTGAAATGAAGAGAGCCAGTCACATCACAAAAGAAATGATGATGATCCTATTTCAAGAAGGTAGCAACAATATTGTGAACATTTAAGTGATTTTTATATACCATTAATGAAAAACTATGCTTTTTTTTTTAAGAGGTTATGAGAAGAACTATATGATAGGTCATTAAGATCAGTGATGCCGCCATAGATCACAGTTCTGCTTCTCAGTGTACCCGCTAAAGACAACCTGCTTGTGAATTTGCCAGATGAACGGAGGGTGGCACGCGGATTTCAGAGGTGCGATGGCGCACACGTCCCTCGCCCCGATGACACTGACCCTGCGGGGCCTACAGGGGCACAGAGGGGCAGGTGAGGGTGCACGGTGCCAGCCGGCGGCTTCCTACCGCACACAGGTCCTCCCTGAAGAGCACGCAGCCCGTAAAGCCTCACACACTCAATCCTCACCAAGCTCGCGTCCTGCCCGTGAGGAGCGGCGCGGTCCACGGCCGAGCCAGGTCTTCGGCTCGACTCCGGTCACGCGTCCCATAACCAAACACCGCAGGTACAGCCTTCCACGCGACAATGTCCTCCGCACAGGGCAACGTGCTTGGCCTGCCGACGATGGCGCACCCTTTTCTCAGAGTTCCCATTTCTGCTTTTCACCAGACAATCAATCATCTCCTTCCCATCATCGCTGGTCTGCCTGTCAAAAGCATCCTGCTCTGAAAAGGAATAAGTGCATTTTCCCACTTTTAACTTGCAAAGCGTGGGCGTTGTTTTCTCCTCTATCAACAAGGGTCCACAAAGCCAATGTCAGCCAAGACCAAAATAGACATAACAGGAAACCGCAAATGCATTGGTAAGACCAGGCAAAACGAAAGCAAAAAAAAAACAATGACATCATACTGACGTCCATTCCCATTCCAGCGAAATGGTAGAGCAGTCGCCCAAACAGGCTTAAAAATATGCTCTCATTCTGTCCTGTTGTGAAGTGGAATGCAGGAATAGAAATCACTGTTACGCTCACACAGCACGTCATTGAGTAGGCTATATGCACTTATCTCCTGGCAGTTAAACTGACAATGAACACCAACAGTATTGCTTTTGCAAAACAATTTGACACAGTCTCTAATTCTAGAACACAGGTTCCAAAACACCGGTTTTCCTAGCAGGAAAGCAGAGACGGAGTCACAGCAGGGGGGAAACAGTCGCCAATGAAACCAGGAAAGGCGGCTGTGCACAGCAGGCTATCACCTTCCACTGATTAGCCAACACCTTCGCTTCACATTTCAGACAACAATCAGGCAATGTGGTGAATGGACCGTTATCACCGATCCTAATGTGTGTGCCTAGCCTAAGCCTCCAAGGCGTTAAAGGAAATGAAACCAACAACAATGCAAAGAGCACATAGACACACCAAAAGAGTAAGAATGAAAGCACCCTGCAGAAATACCAAATCACAGAGTGCCACACCAAATTAAACACCGGAGATTAGATAGCATCCACTAAGTAAGGTATCCACCAGACTGCACTAGAGATAATGACACTACAGTTTTGGGGCAGTTTGAACAGAGTGGCCAGGCCACAAAGCAGACTGTGACATTGGGACCTACCCCATCGTAATAAAAACAAAACGGCTGGCGTCATTAAATTTATCTACAACTCGCGCAAAACAATGGGCAACGTTTTCAGGGGCCCTGGAGTGACAGGGCAGCTGTGGAACAGGCATTCGGGCCAACATCCAGAGCTACATCCAGAGCTACTTTTTCTGTAATGGAAACAGGACACTTTGCCAAGGTCTGAAATGTCATGCCACAGAACGCTGCCCACGTACGGTGTAAGCACAGAGTAGCAAGGCATTGCAACTGAATGAGGAGTGAGTGAGAGAGAAAGAGAAATGCAGGCAGAGAGAGCACCACTACGGGATAAATCTATTGCCTCTCCTCCTTTTAAGCTGTATGACCTCAGAAAAGCAAGATAGATAACCTAAACTTATAGGCTAACCTCTTGTTTTTTTAAAAAGAGAGCACCTTCTTTTGTGTACCCTTCCATTACCCTATGTTTGAGAGTTTTGCACACAAACACCCAAGTATTGTTCTTAATCAAAGTTTCTCAAAGTACACAGATGTAAAAACTATTCACTAGAATGCTTGAAAAAACACTCTAAGAGGGGGCAGAACTGCTATTGCAAATTGTATTCCAATCTTTTTAAATCCCAGTCACATTGGAACCTTGGTCAAACTGGTTAGCCTAAGTTTTTTGCAACAAGTCCAAGTGCAGAAAATTTAGAGACCATGCATTTTAAAAAAATATGCAAAACATAGCCTACAATATTTCATCAGGAAATACAGTGTAGACTTGCAGATACATTTCAATTGAAAAACTAAAAAATAATTTTGACTAAAGGTTTGTGCTCATACTTTACCATGAACGTAGAATAACTTACGTTCAAATCCTTTATGTTATGTTGTCACACAGCTATGGAGTGAAAGCAGTACTTTTGCCTCAGACCAACATGTTGCATCACATAGGCTAAGACGGCTCAAATGAACAAATCCAGTGCGTTTCTCCAAATGAGTCACAAAACTTCATAAAAAGGTTACTCAGCAAAACTGAGGACTGTTCAGTCAGCAATGATTTGGAGGCACAAATAGCCTACATGCTACAGTTTCTCAAGGTTTATAACTCACCCAATGGGTGTGACAGACAACACAGATAAATGCAATAATTAGCTCATTTTGCATACAGCAGCAGTCTATAGTTCTGCGCTACTGTAAAGCAAATGTTGCCTAGTACATTAACTCACAAATAGGCCCATTTCCTCAAAGCAAATATTTGTTAGCTAGCAATAGCCCAGTAATCTAAAATCTACATGCAACTGAACAGAAAAAAATCCAATGTTTCTTTATGGGCTCCTGCATAATCCATATTCATACCGGCACAGTTTGGAGCAGTGTATGTGATTAGGGTAAACATACCCTTGTACACGCACACATGCATGAAAACATTTGTAGCCAGCATCCTGCGTAATGTTTCAATCAAAAACATCTCAAATTTCAAGTGAGCTATTCTGTCACATTTTCTCATATGGGTCATTATAATGAGTCCCAGGCCACAGCTTCTGACTAATAACAACATGCACCTAGGCAGTGAAACACACCTAAGTAACACAAGCTAGCCTATACCTTCCAAAATAACAGCACAACAGATATAATATAAACAGGCAAGGGCAAAGTATAGGCTACCTATTAAATACCAACTCAATAAGAAATCAGAAATAAAACATTGCTCAATGTATAAAATGATTTTGGAATGGAATGGATGGTAAATGGTAAATGGACTGCATTTATATAGCGCTTTTATCCAAAGCGCTTTACAATTGATGCCTCTCATTCGCCAGAGCAGTTAGAGGTTAGGGGTTAGGTGTCTTGCTCAAGGACACTTCGACATGCCCAGGGCGGGGTTTGAACCGGCAACCCTCCGACTGCCAGACAATCGGTCTTACCTCCTGAGCTATATCGCCCCTATCACTTGCCAATTGGATATGTGATTTATGTGCACGGTCTCTTAATCAAACAAACAAACAAACAAACAAACAAACAAACAAACAAACAAACAAATAAATAAATAAATCATTGCAAAAGTCTTCAAAATGTCTGGAGTCAGAATTATTTTAAAGTAGCAGCCTAGGCAAGAGTGTCAGACTACAGTCAACCCGGAATCGAAGGAATTAAGAGCTATCAAGAGATTAATCTGGTAGATTTGATGACCAGAAATGCATCATGCAGTTCAACATCTTGAAAATGGGATTCCCTTACTGTAACAATCACTGTTCTATTACTACAGCAGGGGTAAGGAATATTTGACTTTCAATCCACAGGATGAGAACAAGTGAGTGAGTCAGGACTGAACAGAGAGAAAGTATACTTCCCATTGGACAGTAAAGCTGTGCATAGCATAGCCAGGATCCAATTATATTTAGGTGCTGATAATTTAATTTATCTCTACAGGAATACAGACACACCAGGCTCTGCAAACCCAGTTTGAAATGCACTAAGTCACCTAAGACCAATTTGCGTTCAGCAATATGGAAGACAAGGCACAAATAACCACTCCGCATTAGGAAACTGTATCAAGCCTGGATAGATGAAATATCACAGCTCGCTTTTTAAATCGGTGGTCAAATTTATCCTGACAAACTAAAGGCCAATAATCACATCAATCGCCCAGACGTAATTTCTCTGGGTTGTCTCCTCTTTGCAAACCAAACATTTAAAAAACGTGACAATGAATTTAGACTACGTTAATTATGAGCAGACAGCGTTAATGTTACCTCGATTCACTTAGCTATCAAATTAAATAAATTAATTAGCTGTGTCAAATTAGGCTATCTGTATCAAATCTGAGTATCTTATAAAACCTTCCTTAAGTTGCTAGTTAGTGAACAGCTATGCAAACAGAAACTAAAAGACAACGTGTGGACATGCCACATTCCTGTCAATTCTCCGTTGCTAATTTAGCCAACGCTAATCAACTAGCAAGCAAGTTACGACAGCTAGCATTAACTAAGCAGGCACACACCGACTGAGAAACAAACATTCTCTCTTCAATGTAAAGTGTAAAACGGATAGAATGAGGAAGACAACCAAGTTAGCCCACCAGCTATAACTAAAAGTAACACATTCCCTGTTACGTTAAATCACAATTTGAGGTAACTTTAGTGAGCATTAATTATGGATGTAGCTGGACAGCAACTACACTACGGCTGGTTTTAACACCGCCTGACTAGACGGATAAATAGCCAGTGCTGTTTCTCAAACTTTATCCTGAAAAAAGCTATTCAAATGTTCAAAAGTCCAGCCGGCTTGTAAGCTAGCAACATGTGATGCAAAACATGTGGTTCAATGCTTGTAAATCTGCGTGCTATGTTACATCGATCTCATTTGCATGCAGTTAAACTAACTCAAAATAGCTAGCCGATTGCTAACTGCCGTTGGGCGTCGTACAACTGCCACACAACCTGGATAACGTTAGCTAACTTAATTTCTCATACAAAACTCTAAATATGAAATTACACCAGCTCTATAAAATGAATTCCACACGTAGTCTAGCAAAAAATAACCACAAACGGACCAAATTAACTACATCATCCTCGGCTCTGGAGGCTAATTCTACACCTCACTCGCAGGTTTATTTACAAACCAAAAAACCCACCTCTGACATTTCTTACAGTCGCACAAGTTGGCCAGCTAAGTATTACATACTGGCCCTGAAAATAGCACTGTTAGCTTGCTCGGTAACTTAGCGTTCTCCTTACTAAATCCAACTGTTTGGCTAGATAACTTTAACCACCAGAACCCATACATTCATATTTTTCAACCTACGCTACTATATTTAAGCCATTAGCGAGCTATAAACTTAGAGTGGAGCAAGCGTCCTACGTTCGGACTTTTTGAAGTTCTCCAATAACGTGACAATAAAAATAACATAACACACAACTGCTATTTGGGTACTGGTGTCTAATACAAAGAAGTAGCTAAACGGCACTAAGAATTGTAGCCACATATTCACCAGGACCACCACAGCAAGCCCGGTACAAACTAGCTGAGTGCAAGAAGTGACTGGGGTCCATAGGAAGCAATTTACTGGACAGTATGTGTTAGCCGGCTAGCGAACACAAAAAGACAGTTAAACGCTCTTACCTTTTTCTTGACTGGAAGAAATGATCTCCTCCTCCTTTGGGTTAGAAACCTGGGTTATTATGGACGTGTGGTCCATGGAAACGGATGTTATTCCTTTTTAATTCACTTGTTTTTATTATCAATAGCTAGCTAACTAGCTAGCTAGCTATTTCTACAAGTCCAGCTAGCTTGCTAGTAGTGGTCGAAAACCAAACACCACCTCAGCGCAAGCACCCCCTTTTGTTCAGCATGAAGAATGCATAAACGCACACAAACGACAAAAAAATAAAATAAATAAAGAAAAATAAAATAAACCCTTTGCCTACGGAGAGCCAAAGACTCGCTGCTGCATCGGCACACGAAGGATTGTTTTGACCAGGAGTTTTAAAAAAAAAAGAAGCAGTCCTCGCCTCTGTTATCCACAGACTCTCAATTATTATTTTGCTAATGGTGTAGGACAGTTTAATGCTGCTTTTTTGGTGTATCTAATATGAAAAAATAATAATTGTTTCTATGTGCTCTTTCCAACATGGAGGCGGTGAGTGTTTGAAATTCACAAACAGATCCAGCAGCGGTAGAGCTGAAGGAGGCGGTTTCTAGGAACCCCCCCTCCCCTTATATTAAAAATAAAAGCTTGGTATGCGCGGTACAGCAGAGGATCAAGATATTTGCTTTTTGTGGCCACCTTCGGGTTAATATGGTAATTCCCCCCACGAAAGAACGGAAGAACAAATTTGCCGAAGTGATTGTTGCTGGGAAGCAGTTTTGCTATTTGAGAAACGCAAGAATGTTACAAGATTACCCAGTGACATCGTTTAACAATTGTTTACCAATGTCAAATACTGGATACAATTTGTTTTCGCGGTACAGTAGGCTACAGCGCCATTGTAGCCTACAATTTATTCGAGCAATATAGACGCCAGAGCATCCTATTTACCTGTCATGACTATTGCGATATAATACGTGTAGGCTACTAAGTTGTTTTCCTTATTTTATATCTAATTATATATTAAGTGTATTTAATGGTCACGTTATGCTAGCGTATGCCCCAAGACGAGAAGCTGAACTAGGTAGCCCAATTGGCTGCCAATCAGTAGCCTACGTCTATATGCGTGAGAATATGCTTACATGTAAGAATTATTTATTCTTTATTTCAGACATGTGATTTACAGCGAAGGGGGTAGGCTACGCAATACCACATTCGATATTTCCACAGTAGTCAAGTAACTGCAATTGACTGCTGACTAATAAGTCATTCAGTAGCCTACAACTGGTAGTCATGCTGAATTTAAAGCCAAAATCAATGAATAAATAGCCCAGGTAAATAAGTCACTGTCTACATTGCTTTTTCTCGGATCCTTCATTCTTCTGACAGGTCCCGCCTGAGTGCGCACAGTGGAACCAGCAGGCATTGTCGCACGTTGCAGTCAAAATACACGTAAGCTACATTACTAAATAAACAGGACAACTATAAAAGTTATAGTCTGGCTGTCAATTATTTGATTGTCTCGAATTTATCTTGGGTCACATACGGCTATAGTTTTGGCCCAAAAAGCCATATTGAAATCCAAAATAAAATGACACTAGAATTAAACCTCATGGATCTCGAGTTCAGCTTAAATATTGTTTAGCCGCTTTCAAAGAAAACATTTTTTTGCCTTTATATTGCCCTTTTCTAAGGAACATCATTTCATGTTCAGTCCAAAAAATGTGTCAGTCGGTGGATTTAAGAAATTAATGAATGCAGTGAACTGTAGAATCGGCTGCTCCGCAGTCATTTCTTCTTATCCTGCCATGAGACATGATCGTGAGACATGAGGTTCAGGGCGCATTAACAGTGCCTAATGACTTCGTATCTTTTGATATCATAATCTGTCATATGTTAGATTTCAAGATTACTCTCGCCACTTGATGTGGTTGCAAATGAAATTAAGCATGTGGTTATTTAATTAATTTCAACTGATCATTTCCGCAGTTGGCTAGGTCCACAGTCGTCCATTTTGATGTGACTGTGTTTGGTCAATGTTGGATTGAAAATATGAAAGTTCCATTCGGGAAGTTCCATGTACTGTTTGTCTGAGGGCCTAAAGTATTAACTTCTCAGCAGTTACAAAATCGTACAGTAGATGCCCTCTTCCAAAACTTCTAGATGACAGGGTCAAAAACTGACTTCTTCAAATGAGTGGTTATGTGTTGTCCGTTTTTGTTACAGCAGGAAAAAAGGATTTTGATTTAAACAAAATTATATTGCCTTATTATCAAATAACAGGTTTATTACACACAGTTTATTACCCAAAAGAGATAATTTCTTACTGGATTTCCACCTGCCACATTACATTTGGTAAATTACTTTTGGACCAAAGATTTTATCTAATAAACATCAATTGCGACTATTATTATTATTATTATTATTATTACTATTATTATTATTATTAGTAGTAGTAGTAGTAGTATTACTTTTATCATTTTAGGACATTACATACTGTTGTGAAGAATGTAGCTAAAAACTGGACCCACATTTGTAATACTAAGTAACGTTGGGCCATTAGGTCATCTCCCTCATTTTGACACATGCACACATCTCATCACCATGAGAGAGCCTCATGTTCCTGCGCACACACTTTTGCGCAACCCTCTGACTCAGACAGTTCTGTTGCATTGGGAGTAATGGGTAATGCAGCCCGGTCCATTTCCCCCGGCCCTGCCTTCGCTTTGCTCAGCTGATCCCTCCGGGAGCTCGCACTCAGCGGAGGAGATCACAAGGCCAGGGATGCGAGGATCTGGGGCATGGAATCCTTTCCAGTGTTGTTCCCATGACAACTGCGTAGTACAGAAACCCTTATAGTGTGTTGTGCTGTGCCACATTGGCAGTAGCATTACAGAGCATTTGTCTAGACATTCAAACCCCATTCATAAATAAATAATATTAATATTAATAAGTTCCTTCCAGGTGAGGCATCCAAGTAATGTTCTTGTCTTTGGTGCAGTAATGCACACCCCTGGTCTAGCATCAAATCCTGACCATGCCAGTGGCAATACTGCCTGGGATTCTAAATTTCCATTTATTTTATATTTTTTTCAATATAATGTATGTTTTCTTTATGTCTCATTGAGATAAAAAATCTTTTTTGTAAGAGGGACCTATTCAAAAGGCAGCAGTCACACGTTTACCACTTGCTTTTTTATGGATTATCCTTTTATCATAAACCTCACATAGTACACTTTGCTAACCTGAATGCAAACATTTCTTTTTTATGCATTCAGGTTCTTTCAAGTTCTGTTAAGAGAAAAATAGTAAAATGTAATACTAGATCAACCCTTTTACGCACATACTTACTCTCATGCAAACTCCAGAGGACTTCCTTCTGAAAAGGACAGTGTTACAAAGCTGAGGAAAAAATAGTGCCCTGGCATCACTTCACTGAATTGGCAAGGAGTTAGGGCAGGGTGACGGGGGATTGGGCAGGTTGGTGATACCCTACAGGGTAAGTACAGCGCCCCCTCCTGGTGAATGTACCCAACAAAAGGCCTCAGGCACAAGTGACATCCCTGATGCTCCCTTCCCTGGGAGCACCTCCTTACTCAGCCCACGGCAGGGTCCTGGGGTCTGCCTGACCCAGAGAAGCAGAGGACGAGTCTATATTTAGGTCTGAATCAGAGAAGGAAATAATGGTAACTGGTAAACTGATGGGGGAGGTACCCCCTCCCTACTACCTGCCAATTTAGCAGTTTGATTGACATGACTGCTCCTACCAAGGTTTGACAGACAGTTCCTTCATCCTTTTGTCTGTGTTCTTGTTCATCAGCAGCTGGTTAGAATGAAGTCAGTTAACAGAATCAATGACAACATCCTCCACATTTCCTGACAGGCTCAAAGACTATGCTGTACCAGCGCTTCCTCTTGAAGCTGCGGTGGTTGTTTTAGGGTCATCTTATGCCTCATTGTCTCAACATAATCACTGACAGACTCCTGGGCTTGTTCGTAGAGAAAATGAAACCCAGTGAAAGTTTTTAGTAGGACTTACCAGTGTTACGCTTTGTCGATGTAGAAGACCACCATGCCGAAGGTCAATGTAACTTTTTATTCTAAACACCCAGAAAATAAGAGTAATATATCCTATTAAAAATAGCTTTAAAAGCCTTTTTGTATTAGACTAATTCCAAAAAGCCAGGAATTTGTCACCTTATGAAAATCCTAAAATATTAAACTAATTCCTTCTTGAACAGCAACTTGTAACAAGCCCTGAGATGCTGAAGGCAATTTGTGCTGAAAAAAGGAATTAAATTCATATACTAAACTGCCAGTTATCACTATTTTTTTCTCTATCTGAGAGTTTCAGAGACCAATGAGTAATGACGTGATGCAAAAAATAATTTACACTGTGCTGAACAAAATCACCCATTCAAAGAGCAGTCCTCTAATTATTTCACAATATTGAAAGAAACACAAAAGCAGCATAATGAGTGGAAATTTAGTTAATGTAACAATAATTCCAGAAATTGGAAATAGGGCTGTGTTTGGGGTACATGCAGCATAATCCACACATTAACTCATATTCGTCTGTGATTTCATAATGGTGATAATAAAATCTATAATGAACACTTAGTGGGCCACAGGCTGTAATTTGATTTGACAGAAGTGTTCTTAAATCTTCCTAACTTTCATAACTCAAAGGAAACACAATACCTCTGGAGTGCATTTCGGTGTTTTGCTATTTTGGGGGTGAAAAGCTGTTGTGCTTGAGCAGAAGCAGACTCTGACAAACAAGCCAAGAGCAACAAAATGAAAACAGAAAGAGACTGGTCCAAAAGGTAGTCTGCCAGATTGATACACCGTGTTTGCAAAAAGGGGGCAAGGCAAAGAGACTAAATGAAAAATAAGGCAGAGAGGGGCATCCGTCAGTCTGTGCAATGAATAGCCAGGTAGCTTTAGGGGACGCATATAGCGTAGCACTCCTATTTACTGAGCTGGAGAGATGGAAAAGTCTTTCAAAGATCTCATTTAATCAACTGTATCACATTCTTTTCAGCATGACTCAAATGTCCTTGAATTGCCATATTTATGAGAAAATGCTCAGACACAACATTTGTCCTCATGTGTCTGGTCTAGTTATGTGCTCTGTCCTGATCTAGTTGCGATAGTCTGATAGTCTGAATGCTGTAGAGCAGTCAATGACCCAGTATGGCTAGGTTCAGCACTTAAAAGGATGTTTTTATCAGCAAAAAAACCAACCGCAGGCAATGGTGCGGGTAGATGGGAGATGGGAGCAGCAGTCTGGAGTGGAACCCTACAGCAATACAAGGAAAGAGATGATTTCACCTGGATCTTTCAGAAAGACCATTTCCACTGTCTGAATGAAAGAAAGAAATGAGCGAATGCAAGGTTTTGACCTTGATTAAACTGCTGATATGACAGCAGAAAAAAATCCATTATGTCTGAGCGTGTGGTTTTGTTTACACTTCCACTCAACAAGCGACAAAGTATGGGAGAGGCAGAGAGACTCACAACAAAGTGTGTGGGCAACATCCCAGGTAACTCTACACGACCAGTGCAGCTCAACACGGCCCATCACAAATACGCAAAGAAAAAACCTGGTTCATTCTGCCAACAAAGTTTTCGGACTTTTCTTAATCAAACACTTAATTTATCATACAGGTTATGATTAAAGGACCTCAAAACTGTACAAGATATTGTGAGCATATTGAGAGATCACGCTTGAACAAAAGGACTTCACCATGTAGATAAAGTGTCCTTCAAATCCAAATTTACATATGTGTGAAAATATACAATGTAGACGAAGACATCGGCTGTTGTCACATCTAAAGCATACATTATATGTGATTATAAAATAAAATGGAAAACCTATATAAAATACATTTCGATAAAAATGAAAAAAGTTGTTGTAAAAGCTTTAATTGTATATAGGAGAACATGTATAACATATTTAATAGCAGTAAAACATGGACCTGCATGTTTTGGTTTGCACATTTTCCATAAATAAACAAATTACCAATTCATAACAGAATGACAGAGGAATGAACTACATGCTCTCTGTATGATCCATGTGGTGCAGTATATTGTTGGTGGCTGCAATTAATGTTCTCTCTCCATGCGTAATTAGGAATGCATGGAATTCTCCATACAAATGCATTATGCATTATGAAATGGATCAGCGGAGTGCCGAAGGCATTTCTGTCTGACGGGTTCCTGCATTGATAGGTCAGGTGTTTGATAATGCTCCTGTTCTAGGGGCTCCCATTTCCCTGGCTGAGAAGCTTGCGTATTGATTTCCCAGAGCCTTCCCTTGTCATTTTAAGACTGTCAGAGTCAATCCCTGCATCGATGCTCAGTATTGATTACCAGTGCCATTCACAGGCTTTCATAATCTCGCCTGTGAAACCTCTCATCAAACTCACTCAGATCTCACAGATGAAAGACAGGAAATGAAACCCATGAAAAAAGTATTACATTTCAAAAATAATAAAGAATATGATTTGCCAGAATCTTGCTATTTACTTTCCCCTGTGAGCTGGCCAACAGTAACCTGTTTGCTGACCGTAAGTAAAGTTTATTGCACATTTCTGCATGCATCAAAAAAGCAAATCAGAGTGTGTGTTCGCACACAGGTCATTCATGCTGTGTGCTGTCATTTCAGAAAAGACTGCTGAATCCATACTCAGTCACAAGGATGCAAATAAGAGTGGCTGAACGTTTAGACTGGATAAATATTTGCAAGTGATTTATAGAATGTGACCCTTAAAAGACAAGTGTGTCCCACCTTTGTCTTGTGTTCATCTGTGGCAGTCTTTCACAGGTGAACACTTTGCATTGACGTAGCCTTTTTAAAAAATATAGTTTGCATTTTGAAGTGGGCACATGCTTTTGCTTCTGATTTGACCCAGTGAGTCAGAGCATAAACAATGATGAGGTTAGAGGCCAGAGCCGGATCGGCTCACTGATGACATTAGTGCCACTGTCCAATGCGACCACACTTTGGTGGTCCTTGGCCAACTACATGGATATGAATGAGCTCTGAGAAAACTAGTTCTACCCAGCGCGGTCTGAATCAGTTTGTGCATACTGGATAATGCCAGATGCCTAGGACATGTGATGCACTGCACCCAGCACCTGGAGGAGGGGAATTTGATCCCATTAAAACCCTTTCGATCTCAAAGTCCAATTGGATTTAAGTGTTGCCGGGTGCCGAGTGGAAGGAAATCTCAATGTAGAACGTACGCTGTAAACGTGCTGCCTGTTGTTTAAGAAATAGGCAGCCATCGCCACATTTCCATGTGAATCATGTAGAGCCTGTACATTCTGCGGGAGAAATAAATGTATTCCATAGTTTCTCAAGTGTGGGAAGTATGGGTTTATTACTGTGGCAATAGAGTGATGCTATTTTTAATACATTTAATACGTACAGAGAACACTGCACAAGGCATGGGCTGCATAGCACTGGTGTAAACAGGAATGCCAATTGGATAATAAAAATATATAATCATTTTGTGAAGTCTAATGACATAAATAAATAAGCAAAGGTCAAAATTGAGATGGCTTGGAGGCAAGGCTGGTGCTCAGCTCAGGGGGATACTGAAAGGCATTATGGGATATCCTGCTGACAGAGGAGCTCATCAATGCAAATCAAACACAGTACCAATTATCGGATGAAAGGAAGATGACGGACAGTGCCCTCAGCGCGCAGCGCGGCTGGCCGTCTCTCCCACGGGGCCCAAGATGGCCGAGGGGACAGAGTTAATTACGCACAGGCTCGGGCCGTGCCGACTGTGGGGCTCACCGGTAAGGTCGAGGAGGAAGAGGGATTTCTCTTCTCAGGCATTTGCGCCGGGGAGATCCTTCAAGGTCAAACATCAGGCGTTCTTAGATCCATAGAGATAAGTGGCTCCCTCAAATTTCAGAAAGGGGGGGGGGGCTTTTTTTTTTTTTTCATCAAGCTTCGAAACAAAGTGTTTTTTAGGGGACATGTCACTGCACATGGGCTACCAGGGCACAGGACTCTGAATGTGTAACGCAAACTCAGCCCGTGACACACCGGCGATTTATGAAATGCCAAGCCCAGGGAACATGGGCGATGGGGGGGTTGGTACATGACTCAATGTGATGGACTGATACTGGGGGACCCCAAGTTAACTTCAGGCAGTGTTTCTGACAAAAGATCTGACAAAGCCAAGCAACGTCCCTTTAAACCCCCTCACCAGTGGGCTGTCTCAGGTTGTCTACAGGAGAGACTGAGTGATGGCGTGTCATTTTCTTTTTTTGTCAGAGATACATTTCTTTTTGCAGCACGGTGTTGGCTTTCAAAGTTTTAAGAGTTCAGCAAGGTCAGTAGTAAGACTGGGTAAGAACCTGTTAGTGTATGGAGAGAGACTCCAGGTCAAAAAATTAGGCAATACCCACAGCTCAATTTTCTCAAATCTACATATCGAAAGACAATTTGCATGTCAGCACACTGATATGCACCAAAATATCAAAGACACAAGTCATTTTATGGCACTCTGCCTGAAATCACTGAAATTGAATTTTTGAAAGGTTAACAAATTAAATCTTACTCCAGTTATTGGGTGAAAGTCAACCATTCCAATTTCCTGACTCACATGGATGACTTTAAAATCCAAATTGATTAATTAAAAAAAATAATTGTGCAAATCCCATTTCTGCACAATTTCGGTTGAACTGTTGCCTCTAATTCCTCTAATCATTGAACAAGCAGGCAAAGACGTCATTCTGAGACTTACTTACTGTAAATATTGTTACTGCATTCACCAGGAATGAAATATAGCCATCACTTGGCTTCATTAACATCTGCTGAACACAGGAACACAATGACACCAGGGACTCTGGTATCTCTGTGCATGCCATCTCAGATGGTGCTCAGAACACTGAGAAGCGTTCGAAGGTAGCAGTGATCAAACCTTATTTTAAAGCCTTACATGGACCGCCAGCATAAAAGAGAAAAATAAATAACCAGAGCTATTGCAATATTCTGAGCCAACCCCCAGGGGATTACAGTATGAGTCGTTGCCAATGAAGGCCTTTGTGGATTCGTCCTCTTTGCTCACAGCATCTTGGCCTGAAACCCAGCGTTGTGCTTTACTGAACAGCCAAATGCAGGCATCATCCTTCTCACACCAATTCACAGATCCTCCAGAGTTAGCGCGCTACCACCTTGCATGCTAAGAGAGCGACTTGTGATGTCCAAATGGTTTATTTGCTCATTTAGGCTCTCTGACAAATGTAGCAAACTATCGTTTCAATTTAAATAATTCAAAACCCTATCCCCAGTCCTGATTTCATTAGTTATGCTCAGAGAACTGGAAGCCTGCTGTGGCCATCAAAGACCAGAGTTCCACTGAAGAGAGCAGGTATTTTTTTCAGTTGAAACACAAAAAAGCATTGAAACCTATAACATTAATAATAATTAGCATATTTTGTTCCCTGAATTAATTCAGCAGTCAGGTAATATTATCAGTATACCTCTTGCTTTAACTGGAATCTCCAGACCCTGCAAACTGAGAAGACAGAATACAAAACACAATGTGAACACTAATTTATTTCTAAATATATATATAATGAATTAGGGTGTGCTGATGTTCTCGGTTATTCTGCTCTGATATGAGGAACACATTTTGTACCTTTATAAAAAGCTAATTGCCTACACCTAGCAATGGGCGTCTAATGGAATAAAACAGGAAGTGGCGTTGGACGGTGCCCTCAATATTAAAGTAAAAGGAATCGGTTACCTAGAGGGGATTCCATTTCTACATTTTAATTACCGTCAAGGGTGTTCCGTTTCCCCCGGGGTACCGGAAAGGCACAGCATGTGTCAGTACTGTTTTGTGAACACAGTACAGCCCTGTGGCTCTCTGCCAGCCATCTCCAGCACAGTCACACTGAGGGGGTGCCAGGGCTTACAAGCCTGCCTCCAGAGAACAGAACCCCTCATCACTGGGGATACGCTAAAGCTGCACCGCAAGCATTGCATTGCATTGCACTGCGTCACAATTCAGGCATTTAGCAGACACACTTACGGGGAGCAACTAACACAACGCTTTACACGGCATCTATTCCTACAGCTGGATATTTTCTGAAGCAATTCAGATTATGTGCCGTTCTCAAGCGTACAACGGCAGTGTACGCATTGCCAAACCTTTTGCCAATTTTGGTTTACAAGCCCAGTTCCCTAACCATTTTACTCAATTTAAGTGCACTACATCTCAGTAACAGCGCATTTCCCATCTTTTGGATCTCAGATTTGCTTTGTACTGTACAAATAACCATTATAGCAATGTCCACAGCTTCACTGAAAGTCAGCTGAAACACTTATGGTATGCAACAAGACATTCAATCCAATGCAATGTTCGTTTAAATAAAAAAGCTAATCATGTTTACCTCTGAGGCATATAAATTCAGTGCATGGTGCAAAGATAATCAATTTGCATAAATCACATCAGCACCTAAACGCGCTCCGGACACTGTTTTCACAATCAGTCCCACTGGACTCAGGCCATCTTGAGCCACGCAGGTGTGACACGTGCTGAATAATTCATTCAGACTGATGGAGTTAATCAGTTCATTCATCATCGGGGTTTGCTTGTCCTCTGCCTTGTTCTAATTGCAGCATCGTCAGTGGCTTTCCCCCCCTTTCCAGGACGTGTACATCCAAAGCACGCATTCATCTGAATTAATGAGCTTCTTTCATTTGTGTTCGGAAATTAGCGGGCTATTAAGCTTAACAAGTGTACGCTAGTACGAACTGAAAATAAATCCACAAAACAAATAAACACAACAGAAATCACTGTCAAATATTTTTTTGCTGGACTATGCAACTGGTATGCATGTGAGTACATCATTTCTGGCAGGACATTTTTTTTTGCCTAATAGGTATTGATACCAATCATGTTCTCACGTGTAGAAAAAAAATTCAGCTGCAACAAATGTGTCAATAAAGAAATAGACCTCAGATATCAAAACAAATCAATGCTGAAACACTCAGGGGTGAAACCTGATATTGTTTAGCTTTTCTACAGCAAACTGACATGTAGCAACTTGCTAATCGGATCTCTGACACGACGGTGAAGAACACACAGGCTTCTATCCAATACACCTGCTACGTGTCTTACTTTCAACACCCAAATGAAGCAAGCATTATATTTCTTCTTCATCATATTTCACTTAATTACAGTGACTGTTGAATTTGTAATAGCATATTGCACATGAAATTTAAAAAACAACATTTGTTTTATTAAACTAAGCGCAACCAAATTAAATACCGGGTATACATACCAAATCATGTCATAAGTCTTGTAAATGAAATGACTAAGAATGATTCCCTTATTGAGTATGGAACATATTTGCTAAGGGAATTATTCGTAATAGACCAGGCTGCATGCGCCTTGCTTATGAAAGCCAGGCAAACACAGAAAGCCCATTGCTCTGATCTATGAAAGTGTTTTCATCAAGGTACCAGACTTGCTCATTGGTGTAAATCAGGGGCCATCTGGGCGGCTCATCAGGAGAATAAAGGAGAAGGACGCGTGGTATCAGACCATGCTGATGCCATTCCACGATCCAATAAGAAACATGGGAGTTGTAGTCTTTAAGATTATTATTTTTGTAAATTTTTGGCAGCATGGATAATAACACTGTTTACACTTCATGAAACACATTTACAGTGTGTCCAACAGTCCCGCAGGGCAGTGCAAAATTTGTCATGGAGTTGTTCAGCAAGGGAGAGTTCCGGTTGGCAAGACTGTCTGAACCTCACGCTCACCAGCAACCTCCTCTGCTAAATTCTGCCTGCAGTCTGCCTGTCCCAGCTGTTTATTATTGCGCCCCCCTCAACCAATGACTGCGTAGCTCTGCGTGTGTGTCACCGACTGGCAGGATGCGGCCCCAGGTGCCTGCTTGTCCACTCAAGCAACAAAACAGCCGTTCAAATACAATTGGACACTGCAAATGGAAAAAAATATATTGGTTAAAAATTAATTTGCAAAAAAAGAAAAGTGTGAATTATTCATTCACTCTCTGTGAAATCAATCCAGGACACCCAGCGATTCTTATAGTTGTGGTTTGGACAGCTCTTCGGCCATTGTGGTCTGAGAGTTTTAAAATGGGCTTTCGATGCCATTAGTCTAACTGAGCCAATTCCAGCTAAGAGGTTTGTCCCCCCAGGTATCAGATCCCAAGGACACTTTCCAATCGAGCCCTGCACCATTACCAGAGCAGTGGGCGGTTAACACATGCTGCAAATATCTGCAATTGCTGACATCCCCCATCTCTCCCTTGACACCCACTTTACCAGCTATTTGGCACAGGTGCCATTGTCTTGTGTGCAGTGACCATACTATAACAAATAAGAGATTATTGTACCTTCAACACACACACACAGCTGGTGCTTTCTGGCCACCTGTCCAAGAGCCACTGCGTCCTCCCTTTCAGTTTATATCACTGACATTCTGGGGGAAAAGAGATACGGGACGTTTAAAAATGTCCAGTTCTTCTGAAACAAAAATGATGGTCTGTCTGATGGCTTAAGTAAGATTAATATAAATTGATAACATACCAAAATTGCTGTCAGGTTTGTCGGAGAGTAATCTTGTGAACTTTTTCACTCAGCAATAACTCCCCAAACAAATGTCAAAAAACGTGTGCCTACCTTATAAATACGCACGAGGAAACATTGTATACTAAGAAGGCTTATCTGCATAACTTCTAGCGGGCAGAAATTTCAGTTTGTTGGCGCTCTCGACACTACCCTGTCTATGTACTGAACTGACGTTTCTTTGCACTGTGGTTTATGGGACGGCATTCACTAGTGTCACACCTGTAGTTCAGGTTTTAACTGTCTGTACTGCAGCTAGAATAATAACACAGAACCGAGACTAAACTCAAAACAACACGGATGCCAGATGGGAGCCGTAATGACTTTGCATTGATTCTGAGTTCAATCAAATTTTAAAATATATAATACATACTTAATACAATTGTAGTAATAATACACGAATGACCCATCGTTTATGCTGGTCGTAACAATGACACGAATTTTGACTACGAGAGCCGTTTCGTGGCAAAAATACCAGTGTAAAATGCATAGTAGCGTCGTCTAATAGCCGAATGTCTCTCAATACATTTAACATAATATCAGTAATGTATCTGACAACACAATCGCAGTTTATTTACAGTATCTGTTTAATGTGTTCAGGTCGTCCTATCCGCTTTCCGCGCTAATGCAATTAAACCCCTCCTGGAAGACGGACACAAGCGCGCCTGAAACCTTGAGCGTGGGGTTTCTTGAAACCGTCCCTCCTGGATTGACAGAATGCAGGCTCCGGAATGCATTTGAGCGGTGTAAGGGGAGGAACCCCCAGCGCTGACAGTTAAGTACAGCAGCCAATCTCTGCGCCGAAAAGCGAAGGTGTAGTGTCCGCAGACAGCGAATGACGAGTCGAGAACAAAGCCACAGGCGAGTGGACCAGTGGTGGAAGAGAACGGGAATAGGTGGGAAAATTGAATTCTTGAACATTCTTCTGACATATGAACTAAGTACAGGGGTCCAAGGCGCTGGAAAATCTTACTCGTATTGCCAAATTATTTAGCAAATGTTTGTCAGAAGTGAGCGATACATATAATTCTTATTTAGTGCTTTGTGAAGACCTACGTGAAACTGGCGAAATGAAAGACAAAAACCGCCGTGTTTTATGTAGCCTAACAAGAGCCTGATTATTATTTATCTTGTCAATGTTTTTTTAGACGTTTATTATCAAGCCTTGCTTCGTGGTTAACTAATGATTTTCCTAGAAATGCAACCAAGAGCTAAATCCCCGCAAGATTAATGTGCTTCGTTAAACCTCTTTGTCTTCCATAGTAAATTCAGTAGAAGTTTTTAAGTTATTTAAGTACTTGAGCCAGATGAAGTCCATATAAAATAACAGAACAAGTCCAAAAAGCCTCGAATCCATTTCTGTGGTACCAGATCTCTCAAATTTTATTTCTATTTTATATTTTACAGAGAACTGTCGCAAAGATGCTTTACAAAGTAGCAATTCAATTGTGCTATTGTTATTAATATGTTAACCAATGGCAGATGCTCACTCTAATTGCATTTGATCATCTATATTGCAAGCTAGGTCTTTGTTTCCTACCAGTATACTGGATATATTTTATAAGCTGTGTATTTAGTAAGCATTGCTTCATCTCAGTGACAGATCAGCAGACTCCGTGTAGCAATGTCTATTTCTAGTGTAAACAGAATCCTTAGTTTCATTTAAATGCTTTGAATGTCAACACTATCTGTGAAGACAAGTGTTATAATAATATATTGAATACCTCAAGCAGGTATTTCTATTGGAGTTTGTTGATTGATCACAGACCCCTTATTGATCACAGACCCCTGTTTAAGGCTCACATGTTGAATATGCTGCAGCTAGCAAGCTTGCTTGTGTTATTGTAATGTAACCTCCTGATTTTTAACTAAACATATTGGGATTGATTTGCTGCATAAAAATTATTTATTCAAGCAGATAGCAAGATAAGTTACGTTATGGCAAAGACAAATGAATCAATTCAACCTCCAGTAGTACGTCTCTCTGTTTTAGACATGCCACACAAACAACGATGACGCGTTGCATCCACCACATGCCTTATTTAGATGTTAACAAAGTGTTTGTGGGCAATGTTTGAGGGCAGAATGAGGATCCAATCGGCACAGTTTAACGCACACTGGTAATAGCAAAGTAGGCATATTTAAGAAATTCAATTTTGAATAATCTAACTGAACCATGATTGTGCAGGGTACACTATGTGAGCAAAAAAGTTGTACACCGCATTGAAAGAAACCCACAGATATTGACTAATCAGTTTACTTGCAGTATCACATTAAAGGCCACATTGAGTTGCTTGAGTTGCAAATTTGTAGAACTCCAACCTGCGTGAACACCACATTCTGCAATGAGAAAGCATTGACAATCTTTAAACGAAAAGTTAAAGTTTACCCAAGAAAAAAAAGTTAGGCTAGAGTAGTTCACCAATAAATGCCAAAGTTCCATAATCTCGCTGAGAAAACTAAGTGTTTTAGCAGGGTCTCACAGATCCAAGCCTCTGATCGCCAGAGCGCAGAGTATGGCCGTGCCCTGGCCAATATTAAAATGTT
Source organism: Anguilla anguilla (assembly GCF_013347855.1). Lineage (NCBI taxonomy): Eukaryota > Metazoa > Chordata > Actinopteri > Anguilliformes > Anguillidae > Anguilla > Anguilla anguilla. The sequence continues at coordinate 16,787,863 of NC_049208.1, read as the reverse complement.
GCTCTCAGTCTGTCCATCTAATTATCCTGAGGTTTAATTGGCTCAATAAATCTCTCCCTCCACACCTCAGCAAATGTGTCACTGTGAGCATTCTGTTGTTAAAGGGTTGGAAGTGGGAGCAATGCAGGGCAGTTGGCCTGAGGCAAGGCCCAGATAGAACATACTAATCAGGGAATGTGTGCGCACAAGAATATCGAAATTCACACACGAAAATCAACGTTCTTTGAATCACATAACAGGCCTGAATTACATGGTTATGAGAACAGAAAGGTGTGTCTTATCACTTGGGGATATGCTATGCTGCAAAGAGGATGGTGGTGAACAACTTGAGTGAAGACAGGCAGTCTTTAATCACTCAGAACATACCCAGTGTAGAAAGAATGAGATCTCCTCAGCACTCACAATAGGTTGCTGCTATTTAAAAGGGTAGATAAGGATTAATTCTTGTTAACATGGCTTAATTAGAGGGATCAAAGCTGCAGGCTTATATGAGAGGGGCTTTTGAAAAGAAATCATTTAACAATTATGAACGGGCAAAGCATTTCTGTGGAATATTACACAAGGCTTGCAAAATATTTATTAAAAATGTGTTTCTAAGCATAGCGAAGAGCTGAGACATAAAATATTTCTTTGATTGAAAATAAACCTTCTGTAGTGTCTTATTTTGTCGACTTGGAATTTTCAAAGACTTCAATAGTGCAATTTATTTTACTCTTGGGAAAAAGTGGCAGTGTATTAAAATACCAGCTCTGCATGATGATTCTACTTTATTGCACAATTACATCTTATGTCCCAAATAAATGTTACATATTTTCCTGAGTGTTAACTTCTGTACATATGAAATGCTGTCAAAGCAAATTGCACTCAATATTACATACTGTACATACTGTGATTGTACAATAAACAGGCAGATTCAGTGCACACTCACACTGTCAGATCACAAATGACCTTGCATCTGCATTCAATGCTCATTTACAAATCTGTCACTAGGACCTTAGGGTTTGGATGCTCATGACAGGTGCTCAGCTCTGGCCTGAACAAATGTTGGACCTGTTCCACATCATGGTTCTGGGGCATAATCGGTGGCCATTCCTGTATCCAAGAATTCCTTTGGGGGAAAGGTATAGTACAGCCAGCCAGTCACTGGCTGCTCCTTGGCCCTTAGCTCTGTCTCTGGAACAACCATTTTCAAAGGAACTAAAACCCAGGGATAATGGTTGATCCGACATACGGTGCCAACCAATTACAAATTAGCTACCTTTGGCTTTAAAAGCACTGTGTGTACAAAAATGGCATAACACTCCCCTACATGCCTTCGAGTTGTCCACTTGCGTACTGCGGTCTAGACCTCACAGTTATTCAGACGGCTGTGAAAATGATTAACATTTATTCAGGTGATAAAATAATGTTTATCAATTGTCTTATGAAAAGAGTGAAATATTTGGAAACTGGAACAGAAGAGAGAATCGGACGTCCAGAGCAGGCCACAGATTTTGTGCTTTGTTGGCCTTTCAGTTTAAGGCTAATTTGCACATGGAACACCAAGTCACAGGACTCTCCTGGTGAATGTGCCACTGAAATGGAAGGAAAAGCAGCACTGGACCCAACAGTTCATGGGGTGCAGAGAGTGTGTTTACCCACTGGTACTTCCTTATTGCTGTGCTGCCAGGTGCAGTCTGTTCAATCTGAGCTCTTAGCCTTGTCATGTCAATTAATTTAAATGAAACCAAAACGACAATTACGCATCTCCCCTCCATAATTCTTTTCAGGGATCATGAGAGGCGAAGGAAATCCTTGTTATGCTACAAGACCTTGACCAAAACAGAGATACATTGGCGGTTTCTATACAAATGAATAAAGAAAACAGCTGAAGAGCATATGACAATCTTGTGTTATGTGTAGCATTATTTAACACTGTTTATGGACATTAAATATATATATATATATATATATATATATATATATATATATATATGGAATGTGGAGGGATTGGAGCATCACCATGGAGACTGAGGAAGGTCAGCGTGTTAAAGGAAACTTTGTTTCCTGGCAGTACAAATGAAGCGAGGCTGGGCTTACTCAGGCTTCTTAATCACTTCCCTGTGGTAGCTCCCCTGTCTCCTCCAGGCCTGCTCGGCGGCTTCTTACAGGGTGATTTAGGCACCACAGGGGACACCTTGGTGTGAAGTACTCGTCTCCTTGTGCCCACCAGAGGTGTCAGCTGGAGGTCACAGCCGCAGTGTGGCGGTGCTCTGTGTGAATTACAGAAGCCTATCTCTGACCATGATCCTGTTAATGAATGCAAGACTGTTAAAACCAGGACCAAAACAAGCTCATCTGTTTTGAAATTTTGTGCAGCGAAAGCCAAAAATAAATAAATAAATAAATAAATAACCCAACAAAAGAGATTCCCATGAAATGTGGAGATTAAGTGGGGTTTCCTGGTTGTGTAAGACAGCCTCACTTATTTAAGAGTATTAAGATTTCTAAGGATGTCAGTTCCCCACTTGTGTGATAGTTCCTTGCAGAAAAACAACTTCCACTTAACTGAATGACACTGTAATGATTTTGGTCCCAGGTTGGTATCGGTGTTGTGATTCTAGAATCAAAATTTGAACACTCCAATGGACTTGCCGAACCTTGCTCTCATTCTGCCAGGTTACCATGGAAACGCTTGGGCAAGGTTATTGTTTTACGTCAGATAGCTGGTAATGCCAATAAGAAGCAGCTGTTTCCTCATCAGCAGAAAGGGTGCCTATAATATTAACAGTCTGAATGTCCCCCTATCATCTTAATCATGCCACCACTAAGGGGCAGAGCTTGAACTGAATCGTATTACTCCTAGATGTATGTTGCTAAATTAAAATGACTCGGTTCAGAAAGGTGAACATAGTAATTGCCTGTGACTTCTGTTTCTTCAAGATAATAATAATAATAATAATAATAATTATTATTATTATTATTATTATTTAAAAGGTAATAATGGGTCTTCAAACATTGTTTTTCCATATCTGATGCCTTTGCTTTCACTTTACCGTAACATTGATAAAAGAGCAGCGTGCAAACTGAGCGCAAGACTCAAGCAGTTTGTTGCCAGACTACCTTCCTTGTTTGTCTTCATTAAATCCACTTTTTCCTCCCACACATATTTTTAATACACACTGACAACTTTAACCAGTTCAACCAGTGGCTGTCTGTTCTTTAATTTTAAATGATTTACTTAGCAACGCTTCTCACTCAGGGAGAATAATACTTATGCATTATATAACCCAGAAGTGTAAAACAAATTTCTGGAGAGCCTTTGGTATGCTGATACTTATTTCAGCCAATTGACTGAGATTATTTGGTCCATGTAAAGTCTTAGATATTTAGTCCTTTTCTTCTGTGATTCATAAGAAATGTACAATATTCTGTATCAATGAATCTATTCATTCTAGACAAAAAAATGAAGGAGTTCCAGACAAAGTAAAGAGCTCACGATAAGGACTCAATCAACAATTGTTCTTAACCTTTGAGTCAAAATGATAAACGTGTATATATATGAACATTGTTTAGAGACGTCATTGGATTGCTAAAATCAATGAATCAATTAATTGTCTGTGAAAACAAGAAAAAAGTTAATTTATTTAAGTCAAAGTTTTGAGGTAGGGTATACTTCACAGAAGCAACACAGGGTAAAAGTCTTTGGAGAAGATGGAACACATTCTTCAGCTGTGCTTGGTAATTTTATTTTCTACAAGGTGCTCTAGTTGAAATAAATTGAACCTCCCCACCTGAGACTCAATGGTAGGCCCAAATAAGCCCAAGAACATGATTGGACTGCGATCTCTGGGCATGTGTGTCCTGCATAGTAACTGTATATCAGTACCAACACGGGAATAAATAAGCTAAACATTAATGTGTGCCAACACACGACAATGTTCATTAATATCTCCATCGTCAAGCAGCTTGTTAATTCTAAGCATTGCCCAGCAGTCGTGATGAGTAAAATATCTCCAAAGCAGAGGAATCTGCTTCTTGTATTATAACTGAAATGCACTTTAATTTGAAATAATGTGTCAAAGTTCTATCAGGGTTCCTGTACCAAGTATGCATCATCAAAATCGTATTCCAGTGCTGATTGCAGCCTAGTAATATTTTACTAGTTACATTTTTATTTAAGCATTGCTGAAGACATGTATTCATATAACTCTACTTTCCTCTGACAGTCTTTGAGCAGATATTGTTGTCATTACGAGGTGACAGTGCTGTATCAAAGTGACAAGCTAAGGCCTTTTACAGAGTTGTACAGTTGATACTTACTCAGCTGTTCGGATTTGGAAAGGTATTTTAAGGCGCCATTTTTGTGTCAAAACAAACCGTGCAGTCTGACAGCCCCGTTTGCCATGGATGGTGAGTCATCAGTCTGCCTGGGTGAAAAAGAAATATCAGTTTGGAAAGGACAATCCAAGCAATCTTTGAACAAATGTTATTTGTCTTTATGTTTTTTCAAGTCCTGTCAGTGATTTTTTTTAAAAATAAAACACTTCTTGATGCTTGGATGTTAATGTTGTACGACATTTACATTTACTTCACATTACTGATACTCAAACAAGCGTCTTGGTGCTGTCTGAAATACATTGCTGCACAGATCTAAATTAGTGCACCCATGCACAATAATCAAAGATTGTGTTACTGTCCAAATACATATGGACGGCACCTCATATACTGTTCTCCAGCCAGGCAGAAACTAAAGAAAGAACATTGGCTTGCCTGTTTGCCTCCTCCAAAAAAAAAAAAAAAAAAAATTTCCATTTGTATCTGCATCAGATAGTTCACATTAGCTAGCAGTGATCCCATTAACAACGGGCCCTGTAACCGGGTGGGAATAATGACTTAAGTTCTGCACGAGTCACAATGACTCCATTTTTTGCTTTGAGTTCCCAATAAAAAAATCTATTTTTTTCTCTCTTTTTATGCTTATTTCGTGCTAGGTATTATCCATGCTTTTATGCTTGGTTTTGTCCGGCTTCCACCTACACGCCTTTCAACGAATAAAGGTTTGCGTGACCCCCTGTCTGGTGAACAAACCAGGAGTTTTAACACTCATGAAAAACACCATCCACTCACCTGAAAAGCTGTGCTGTAATTGAAAACTTGATTACCTGCTTTGCCACCATTAGTTCATGACAAACACTGACTATGAGTTTGTTTTGTTACTGCATACATTCATGGCTAGAAAGAGTAGTATACTGAAAAACAACACTATTGGAAGGAAACTGATAACAATTGCATCTGAAATGCAAAAAACGACCCATCATCCCAAAAGAGAAATCTTCCATTTAGCAAATTTTCATTAAGATAAGGAGCTAAATATAAATGGTACATTGACAGAAGCAAGATTATGGGAGAGGATATTTATGGGGATAAATTATCAAACTAGCAGAGAACAAAATGGTCTTTAAAATGGACAGAGAGAGATCGAGAGAGAGAGTGCACTGGGCAGAAACAGGATCTGAGTGTGTCAGTGACATAGGCTGACTACTTGTCTCCTTTATCAAACATCAATAACAAACCACAAGCACCCACATTTTCACTATCCAGTGACATCCAAATGAATTTAATGTATAAATAATTCTTTTTATTCTGCTTATGGGAGATGAGAACGTTTTAACAACAACAACAACAATAATAATAATAATAATAATAATAATAATAATAATAATAATAATAATTTCCTTGTTTATCTTATCATTTTCAAGCTGTATTTTGCCAGAGAGAACAATTCCAAAAGTTCATATTTATTGCTGATATATTTATTTTTATATATTCAATGGGTAATTCGTAAGACATGGCTTATGGTGAGGGTAGCCATTCGTCCCGGCTCGGTTCGTGAGAGTCACTCGCCAAACGAACGCGAACGATCTCTTCAGGACCTTAACTTTATCCTGCCGAAAGGATGTCCAGCTGTTTCTGCGCACCTGTTTCTCCTTACAGGCAAAATGGAAGCAGATGGGAGCTCGGAGCAACATCGAACCAAAGTCGTGATCGCAGCTATAAGAAAGACAAGCGCTGTTTGTATCGGTAAAAGGGACGTTTATCGCATATACCGCACAATACATTTATTTCCATCCTGGTCGCTTTTAGTCACGTTCCACCCACGCATCTGTCCTCACCTGCCACCTCCAAGCTGTCTCTCGCCGCCATTCCAGCCAATTGTTGTTCCGCTTTCTATCAATAGTTGGATGCACATCAAAGGAAAGCACAAGTGTCAGAATCAGCCATTTGTACAAGGAAGAAACAGTTGAAAAATCAATGCGTTGCTTCTAGTCCATGTACAGGGAGGAACCCCACAAAACCTGATGCAACTAGACACTTACAGTAAATTACATGATAGCAAAGAGTCGATTTCATCAGTGGTTTCTTCATAATAGAATGTACGATTAATTAAAAATGCAGAACACAGGTTTCTTTCACTTTGTTCCCTGAGGTACCTTGTCTATCACTACATAAAAATTTCTGATTGACAACATTAAAATCTGTATCTACATCTGTATACACAGGCATTCAGTTTAATGATGCAACACCGTTAAGAAGGGGGTTGTGGGGTTTTTCTTAAATAAAATGTAAAAAAAAAAAAAACCTTCAGTTCATGAATGTCATCACAGGGTTGGGTGTGAAATCTTCCACCAAGCTATTGGATGCATTTGAGAGGAACCTGTCAATGCGTGTTTCCCGTGTGTAAACATCATTCATCAACAAGGCAGGAGGGGGCAGAGCCCCTTAAAGCCCCCAATTAATCACTGAGATGGAGCATTGGCCTAATTATTTAATCGATTCTTCATTAGGTCTACAGCAGCAACTGACTTACAGCAAGATGATGTAACCTGCCGTTAAAATGGATAACACACAACGCATGCAATAGTGGGGCAATTTTGTGTAAAAATTCATTAGAGCCCAGTTAATGCTAATCTATCTTTTTCACTCTTTTCACTGTTTCTAGCAGAGCCTACAGCCTTGAATAACTACATGATCTGCAAAAATAAACAGATGCCTCACCCCCCACCCCCTATCCCCCCCCCCCCCAAACCCTTGAGGGGGGCGACTTTTTAATGTGCAAATGAGAACACACCATCAAGGAGGTTGTTCAGGTGAACAAGATCCAGATTTAAAAACTACTGATTATGTGTTGAGTGGAGTCAGTGAACCAAACTCAGAATACAAAGAATTTCTATCAGTGACAAGGACCCTCTGATTCAATATGTATTTTCACTTAATTTTCTCTGGAGCAAATCACAGAGTATTAAAATTAATGTAATATTTCAATTTGACTTATTTCTGTGCTTCATTTGTTTTCCAGTGATGAGAGTCTTATTATGCATATTATGCATTTATATAAGCAATGCAATAAAGTATTAAAAATGATTGTTTTGCACATTTAAGATAGAACTTTACTGCAGGGTCTGGACTTGATAAAAAATTGTCCTTAACTGTACATCACAAACAAATACAAGATTTAGCTTTTTCTAGAAAGCAGTTTGTCAACAAATATACATTATATTTCAGAAAGAGCAAAACAACTTTTTAAAAGTTGTATGATGTATGATGATAAAAATGTATGATCTGAACATGCTAGTCAATTACTATCCAAGCTAATTTTTCCCTTTATACCTTAGATAAACATAACCTATGACAACCTGTTGCTTCTGTTAACAAATTTAAGTCTTGACTGTCTTTGGACACGAATCAAAGGTCTTTGGGGTTAAGGACATGTCAAATAGTTATGCAATTGTAATTTGAAACTACACAGATATTTTTCCTGCTTAAAGGAGGTTTGAATAATGAAGTGAACTGTATGTACCACCAGAGGGTCACAGTCACTGTCACTGTATGGCAAGCCCCATATATCTCTCCAGTGAATATAAATAAATCATTTCACACATCACAGTGAGCAAGAATCAAATTTCAATCAAAATAATTTAGCCCCTGCCAAAGAAGCTAAAGGTTCGGCAGAGGAAATGAATTCCCTTTGATTGTGATGAACCATAATAATGGTCTTGCTCCATTAATGCACTGCATAATTCTTCCCTTCTAAGACACAAGAGGGTTACAATAAAAAATAATTAAAGCACTTTGCAAGCATATAACTGTGGCAGTTATCTCTACTGAAATAAGCGCTGGTTCAACCTGTGGAATTCTGGCATATATGGGTGATTAAAACAATACTTTCTTTAAAAAAATCTAAATTGTGCAAATACTGGCCTCATGCCTGATATGTATGCGACTGACAATTGCAACAAAATTGTCAGGGCTTTTTACCACCAAACCATTGAATTGGAACAGCTTTTCCTAATATACAGCAGTAAAAAACATGCACTTATGAGCTGGGACTTAAGCATGCAGATCAGGTACATTCATGAATTTGCAGTAGTACTCCCAGGGAAAGTACTGTAATTTATTATTATGATTATTTTATGATTATCATAACGATAGGGATTATTATTATTGTTATAGTAATAGTACTATTAGTTTTACTAATGAGACATGTGGCAGAATAGTTATGGACTACAAGTATAGTTATCAACAGTGACTAATAAAATGAACCAACAGCATTACTTTGTTAAAGCATATTTCCAGACCCTTGGTTATTAAAACAGATCATGCGTAACATATGCGTACATCAGATCCTGTCTAGCACCATTTATTAAAATGGCTCACAGACCTGGGGTACACGACAGGCCTATAATATGGCACCGCCTGTACTGAGGTCATTTCAGCTTGACTGGCTCAGTTGATTTTCTGCCACAGGTCTCCTCCAGCATAGTGGACAGGATTCTAAAGCATCAGGTCAAAGCTGAAGCAGAAGAGATGGTTCATTCCCTTGGTTGTTTCTTGGAAGTTAACGAGGGGATAGAGTGCCTTACGTGACCCGGCTTAAGCCATCTGTGAATTGCAGTAATTCAAGATCAGTGCTGTCTGTTTATGTCCCCGCAGAGGCAGAGAGATAGCCAACCAAAATACAAGAAGCTCTGCTTTGCATTGTGCTAAACTTTGGACCATTTACCACATAATCAGCATTGGTTGTACAGAAGAAAAAAACACAACCTTGCCCGATGTTCTCTTGTAACCTTATTGGTTCCACATTGCTCCCACTGCAGTGAACATGAAGCCTGGGTTGAAATGTTGGATGACTGCCAGACATCAATAAAAGCAGGGCGATTACCGACAGTGACTTTACTCCCTCTTCCTTTCTTGCTTTCTCATTTTCAGCCTTGTCTATTGACTTTTTCCCAATTCAAAACTAAGGCCCATTTAAATTTTATGAATTTTTCAAACATAGCAGGCCATTTATTCATTTGCATTTAAAGCAATAAAGCAATTTTCAGATTCATTTTTACATACTATCTATCTACTTTCACCCTATTCCTTTCAAGAAGGACTTACAAACATAAATCTCAGGACTACATAAGTGTAATATCCCAAAGAAGGCATAGAAGACCAATTCAATAAGTGTAAAGTTTTCTGAATAAACCAACAATTAACATAAAAAATGTAAATATATATATATATATTTTTTTAAAAGGGGATTTTGTCTAGGTAAACTAAAACACTGCCATTGATTGTAAAACAGACACTTAGCCCCTTCTATAAAGATACATGCAGCTCAAGCACAGCTGATGATAGCAGACCGTTTCCTCAATTCTGTAATGAAGAACCCTTATTTAAGATGTGCTGTACTATTCATACATTCACCATCTTCATTTTGAATGAGATAACCCTGTGCAGTTTGGAAAGGCAGAGAAAAGCAACCACTGAGCCACTGGTGTCCACTTCATTAAGAGCTTCAGCTTAGAGCGGCAAAGCCTGGGACAGCAGGATAAATGGAACATGCAACCGAGGCTTATTACATTTTTTATTACCAAGGTCAGAATGTGCATGAATTTCTTATTTCTCCTCATTATATGCAAAGCAAATCAGAATTAAAAAAAGGCAAAAAACTGGTTATAATTCCTGCTGTAACTCCCAATTCTTGTTTCTTCCATTTAGTTTTTCCCATTCATTAATGATCTTTCGTGAGACCCTTCCTGTTTCCTGAATACCACAAAATGAATGCCCTTAATGGCTTAATTTCCCCATGTGCGCAGACAGCGTACATAAAATAAACACTCAATCTATACATCCTCTGTCCGTCTCCAAGTTCCACGCCCATCCCAAGTACGATATGTGTGCAGGCCACGGCTCGGTCCAGTCCAGTCTGAGAAGGGCGTTGTGTTGCGGTGAGAGAGAGTGTGCCGCCCTGCTGTAGCCGTGCCCTTTCCTAAGCCTGCTAGACCGAATAGTTGGCACGCGTGCGGTGCCGAATTCTGAGAAACGGAGATGTTGAAAATACGAGAGGCCAGATTAGAGGGTACACATACAAGTCTGTTTGTTTTGTTGCCTGGGACTTGGCAAGGACCTTGATCGCGCCTATTAAAGTGATGCACTGCCACCTTCTGGGAAAAAATTAGAACAACATTTTTCTAAAAATGGTCTCCTCCCACCTGTAAACTTGTTGGGTTTGGCGAATTTAGGAGTTCAGAATATTTTTTAATTCACACATATAGACTACTTGAATTACATACTTTAAAATTGCCATTTAATTTAAGTTCAGTACATGTTTGAAAGTAGAAACAATTGAGTATAGTATGGGATTTGTTTGAGTTCAGTAGGACTGAGTTTAGCGTGTCGATTAAGTTAAGGGCTGTGGGTTTGTAAATATCTTGAACACTTTGTACAAATGGCGATGCAGGAGCTGCACATTATTTACGGCAGCATGTCGTGTATATCTTGATACATGCAAAATCTCAGGATGTGCAAACTTGCTGTCAACACACATCCAGGTAAAAAAAGGGGTTATGGTTGTGAAACCAATTTGTAGTTTTTCTTAGTGCACCGCAATTACGACGTAATTTAACTACGAAGCCGGATGAAGAAAAGCGCAAACGCGACGGAGCTCACACTTGGCACCGCAGCGAACTCCCTGATGCGTCAGGCCCTGGTACCTCCGGGCATTCCAACACAGAAACGACTCGAGGAGGATGTGCAGGGGTGCACACAATCCTGTCACAGAGCGGGATGAGTCACAGCTGCGATCAGAAGTGCTGCCAAGAGATAATTTGAATCTAGCTGCTCCTACCGTCTTCCACTTTCACTTCCGGGCGTTCTCATATCACAAACTCGATTAGAAACAGAGGGACACTGTGCTACACTCAGTAATGCCCTGAGGCACAGATACATTTTTCTCTTTACTCTTTCTGCCTGCTATTGCACTGTTAACCAGAAACCATTATGGAACCAAAGCTGAATTGCTGCCTTAAACCCCCCCCCCCCCCCCCCCAAAACATACAATTACTGCATGTCCATTTACCCTCACTGTAAATATGAGCTATTCAGACCCTGTATACATGCACATATGCATGTGGCCTGGTTAAATAGTGATCAGAGATTACTCTAAAATGCTTCACTATTTTTTAAAAATTCTACATTTTCAGGGTCATCAGCAATAACAGGTTCTCATCTGCACAGAACAATAGGCTGTTGAACTGCTGTTTGCTCACACTGCAGTGGATGATGAAAAACACATCAGTGCTCATCCAGACAATCATCTAAGTTTCACTGGGATTAAAGGGGCCTGTACGTGCGAACATGGGAACTAAGAATTGACTGTGTAAATGACCTCAGATATAAATATCTTCTTATTACTCCTTAGAACGACAAACAAATCGTACAGGCTACATCTTATTTCAACTGTCTCAGGAATGTAGTAACAGTTGCTCTTGGTGACACAGTGGAACAGGACTCACAGATCACCGACCCACAGGTGTGGAATCCTGTGGAACCTCAAAGGGGTGGACAGGCACCTGCACACGACACCCTATGGGAAATAAGGGCGCGTCTTTTCAGGAGCAACTGCACAGATTTTAGGTACGGTTTGGAATGACCCAAATCCCCCTATAAATGTGATGCATTTCTCTTGGCAGCTTATATAAGCTGAATCTGCAATTTAGTAGGTGTATGGAAGCTATAGAACAAACCCTGTGATGCTGGGTCTCAAAAGCCTGCATCTAGGGATTCTGCATTTTGATTTATCAATAAATCTGTATTGTAGGGTTAATAAATCTTGACCACTCAAGGCCCAGCCAGGTCTGGCATCAGACACTCATGACAATTCCACACAATCTGATATAAAAAGTCAATCAATCAACCCTGGGAATAGGATGGGTCTTATTGGGCAAGTAGATGATAATTTTAAATGGGTCGTGAAATACAAAACACTGAAAATGGCTAATCGTTCCAAAAAAATAATAAAACCCCTAGCTACCCCTGCCTCCTTGCTGTTTTTCCATAAAACTCAATGGGTGTCAGCTTAACCTTATCCCTTCTTATTTTGATTACATGGGAAGCAGTTGTATATTACGAAGCACTCGTTCACTTGTGGGGTGTAGTGAGAGTTGCTGATAAGCGGCAGTGCCACACTGTGTTCAAAAAGAGAACACTGACCTCTAGTGGGGAATATTGAAGATATATTTCAGGGACTTCTGAAATGTTCAGTAACGTACACAGTATCGGTGCTTTTACTTTTAGAATGTGTATTACTGATTACATGATTAAATGCTATCATTCAGACAGGTTTTAATCTTCAGCCTACCACTTGGGTAATCAATAAGACCTCTCATAAGGCGATTAAGCATGTAGTTTAACTTCTAAGCTCTCTGAAACAGAGATCACACTCCCCTTGAATTCACACAGCAGTTGCCTTGACCAGAAACAGCAGTCCCACAAGGTGGATAATTCTTTCATGACTTGACAGATAAGATGGGCATGGCTTTTGGTCTGACCATTGATATTGGCACAGTTAATGCTATTAATGTCCCTGCTATGTAAAAGGTCAAGGACAAGGTAGAATTAAAGACATATGATGATGATGGCCTTAGTACTATCAGTCTCAAAGTCTTCGGTCTTCATTCTTGCATTTACCCCCCAGCTTCAACTGACCCTTTTTCTGTTAAAATTAGGTTTAAAAATGAAAAACGTATTGAACACCCATATCACCAATGTGAAAAAGTAATTGCCCCCTTAAACTTAATAACTGGTTGCACCATCTTTAACAGCAATAACTGCAACCAAACGCTTCCTATAATTTGATATCAGTGTTTCGCATCACAGTGGACAAATCTTAGCCCAACCTTCTTTGCAGAACTACTTTAATTCAGACAAATTGGCAGGTCCTGTCCCAGCATCTTTATTGAATTCAAGTCTTTGGACTTCGACTAGGCCACTGCAAAACTTTCATTTTGTTTCTTTTCAGCCATTTTCAGATATGGATTTGATTTTGTGTATTGGATCATTGTCTTGGTGCATAACCCAATTACACTTCATCTTCAGCTTATGAACAGATGACTGGACATTCTACTTAAGAATGCTCTGGTAAAGACAAGAATTCATGGTTACTTTAATGATGGCAAGTCCTCCAGATCTTGAGGCAGCAATGCATCTCCACACCATCACACTACCACCATCATGTTTGACTGTTGGCATGTTGTTCTTATTGTGAAATGCTGTATTTCCTTTATGCCAGACATAACAGAACCCGTGTCGTCCAAAAGTTTCACTTTTGACTTATTTGTCCATAAAACGTTTTTCCAAAAGGCTTGGGGTCATCCAGGTGCTGTTTTGCAAATGTGAAATGAGCATTGATGTTGTTCTTGGTTAGCTGTGGTTTCTGCCTTGCTACTTGCATTGCAGTTTTGCCCAGTCTCTTTCTTATTGTGAAAGAGTCATGAATACTGACCTTAGCTGAAGCTTGATAGGACTGCTGTTCTTTGGATGTTTTTCTGGGATGATAAGTGACTTCCTGGATGAGTTCTCACTGCAGGCTGGCCACTCCAAGGAAGATTCACCACTGTTCCAAGTGCTTACCATTTGCAGATAATAGCTGTGATTCAGTGGAGTCCTAGAGCCTTAGAAATGACGTTGTAAACCTTTCCAGACTGATATATTTCTACAACTTTTTAAATCTCTTCTGGAATTTCCTTTGATTGTGGCATAGTGTGCTTGTACAAGCGTTGTGGTGACTACTTCACTCTGATGGTAAGGTTCAATATGAGTGAGGTTTAGATTTAACTGACCAAGCTACAATCAAGCCTGGCTGTGTTCAATCAGCTGAATCTAATTATCAATTAAATTAGGTTAATTGGTTGATTGAGTAAGTAAGAAGGCAATGACTTTTTCACGTGTAATATGGATGTTTGATACTTTTTTTCAATAAATGAATAAAATAATAATTTAAAAAATGTGTTTTGTGTTTACTCAGTTTCCCTTTGTCTAATATTATATTTTGCAAAAAGATTTGAAACTATTTAATGTGACAAATATGCAATAATAGAAGAAATCAGGAAGGGGGAAAACACTGGCACTGTATCTATCTTCCATCCCAAATGCATTTTTCTTGACAGTGATGTTTCACCATCAGTGTCTTGGCAGAGTTTTAATTGTATGGAAATTGACTATGTATTTTAAAGCTCCAGTAATGTATTTTTTTTGTCACAAAAAGTTTGAAAACTGCCAAAAATCACCATTCATTGAATGGTCTCATTACAAGGCATTGATATAGAGTCAATACCCAATCTTTGAGGGAATCCAGTAGGACTGAACCACTGTCCACCATTATGCCAGTCACTAACCTCCCTTCAAAGGATGGACATTTTTACCTCTTACTTGTTTCAATTATATACCATTCATCAATTATGGTGTGAAATAAATATTTTTACAAAATATTATTGCTTTGTATCTAATAAAGGATGTGCACTTACTGCACTATGCATATCATAAAATATGTACATATAATACATTTTAATATACAGCTTTTGGAACAATTTGAGAGTAATCATTGATGCCCTCTACTGACACATTGTAGAAAGGTTTTTGTTTTATTTGATCTATTCATTACTTTTTACAGGCATCATGAAGAAAGTACCTGTACCACCAGTGGTATGATTAATTTAAAACATCTAGGGTACACTATTATCTGGTTTTTGGGAGGAACGAGCGTCAATCATCTTTTTTTTAAAGTCAAAAGTGTTGAGAATGAATGGAGTTCCCTGAAAGGGGAGGGGACATACGCCCCCCTCCCCAACTTCACCACTAGCCCCTTATCAATAACGCCAATGCAACAAGTACACAGATGCCTGTAAAGATATAATAGGCAAATTATTTTACAGCTAAGAAATTATGATAATGGGACAATCATGATATAAAAAATGAAAAGAAAGCAAATTAAAAGGACTAAGATAGTGGTGACCTTTCCTTCCTGCTGCTAGCCTATATCTGACATATATAAGAATGCTATCCGTTGGGGTGTAAAACCTGCCAGGCACACCAGTCAAAGTCTCCTCTCATTGTTATCAGATAAAGAGCAAATGGACCTTCAGACGAGCTTGTCTCCACCATTCGCTGCTTCTGTCTCTTACTTACAAGCTTCTTTTATCTTTGCTTTTGAATTTCAGTTGAATTTACCTAAATTGCCTTGAATTACCTAATAATTACCTGAATACCTGTAATTGCTTGAATTACTCTGTCCCATTAACCTTTTTAACTCCCCAGCCACTTACTTACCTTTGAGTTCTCCTTCATAGCACAACTATCAAAGCCCATACGACACTTCTCAGTCCTTATTTCAGCTTGAACCTTATGTGTCATTTATAGCATTACCAGTCATAAGGGCTGGTTTGAGATGATTTATTAAAGGGATGTGTTACTAAATTAACTTGAACAACTTGTAGAATAACAATTATTTGGTTGTATCAACATAATCGCTTATCATAATAAAAACTGGTTTTCTTAAGTCAGTGAATGTAATTTGTTGGTTGGTATTTTATGTACCAACGGGCAGCAGAGTTTGTTGTCACTTCCTGCACTTGTACAGTTAGTCCAACAAGAAGTGTCAATGCTCTGGAAAATTGCCTCACAGGTTTACAGAAATTACTTCCTAATTTGAGGAACCAACGTTGCATTCCATTCTCACTGCATTCCCTGGAATGGGACCAGAAGGACTTCAAGGCCCACATACAGTGGCCAGTCACACTGTATTACATGTCATGCAAACATAATGTTCAGAACATTTTATATATCATGCAAATTTACAAATATGATAAAGATATGGCCGGGACCTGTTAGTTTGTTAGTTGTTAGTTGCAGCAGCAGGCTGCATGGCCTATATAATTATTTACAGTGCACAATAGAATGGGTAATTAGTATAGAAAAAAACACAGAAATGTGAATTTCAACAAAACCAAAATATTTTTTGAAGTGTGTATTATATTAAAATAAAAAAGGGCGAATAAACCATTTTTACAAAATCAGTGCATTAAATTTGTGATTTTCAGCTTAATGAAATAAAGGACTCCAATGTCTCAAATAATACATTTACAATTATAATAGACAAATCTGTTAAAGATGCGTTCACCTAAACAGCCTTTCACAGTAGGCTTGGTTGACGGACAGGCTCGGAACCACCCCTTACTGCGGTGCTGGTCAAATTATAAATATATCCCACTCCCACCCCCTCCTCAGTGTTCTGAACATCCACACCGGCGGCCGGTGGCTTTCACCGAGTGCCCCAACACAGCATTGTCAAAGCGGGACAGATGCATTAAACAAAGACCAATTCATTTTCCCTTTTTAATTTTCTTTCTTTTTAATTTTTTGAGGCGGGGGGCTGCAAATTTAATCTGCTCTCCTGTGCTCTGACTGACAGCTGCACTGCGGATTCAAGGTCAGTAGTAATTAAATAAGTGCCGCTCTGACAGTAACTTACAGTAAACGCATAAATAACGATAGGGCGCGCGCAATAGCAGCATTCAGCCTTTTGCCGCAACGCAGCCTGACTGTATTTGCATTACAAAATAGCCCTCATTTATATGTAGCGCACTTGAGCTGGCACTATTCAGTTCTCAGGGTGCTGAAAGAAGTCTGTGCAATGCGGAGAACGTTATTCCTATAAGTTTAGTCCTGTTTATGTATACTGATAAGATTATTATCTGGTCCGTGAAGGTCTGATACGTCGCTAAAAGTAGAAGCAAACACTTTGGAGTTTGTAATTGTTTTATATTCCGAAAGGTTTTTGAGCGGGTACTGATTCTCACTTTGTAACCATTCCGAGATATGCCGTTGAGATCACATAGCGCTGCAGCAGCTGTACAGTGGAGAGCAACTGCAAAGTCTAAAATAGGAAGGGTCTCTATGGCGTAGCTGACTTAGCGCTTTCTGGAGAACTCGGAGCCATCGCAGTCCTATTTAGGGATCCTGCTTCGGTACGCTGTCCTTCCTTGCTACTAACATTTAATTGTGCTTGCTCCAAATCTCGCTTGGCACTACGGATAGCCTACTGGAAGAATTCCGTCATTATGTACAAGTTTTGTTGCATCAACTTTGGACTTTGGATGAATGCACGCTCATCTGTGCCATAAATGCAAGAAGGATCCCCCACCCCCTCCCATGTTACTTTATTCCAAGAGGGGCTTTACGTTTGATTTCTGAATTGGGCTTGTTGCCAGCACAAGGGTGCAATTACAGAAACAGTGATTTTGGATATCACCAAGAATCGATTATTGGTAATTATTTATCGTTTTCCTGATTGTCATTCAGCTACATTCAGATATCTGGTTTGTAGGCTTATGTAATTTATGTCATTTAATAGGCTTAGCGTTTCGTAAATGCCTTACATATACACTGTATCTTATCAGTATGTTGGCACAGTCAATTAAACAATATAACCGCTAATGTAAAGGTGCAGAATCAAGGGTCTTTCTAAAGGCCACGTTCTATCCCAGAACAACACAGGAAAGCTGCTGGGTGTTTGAGCATAACTTCAGTGGATATCTGTCTTTAGAGTAAAAAATGCTTATATGACAAGAAAGAAAGAACAAAGTAGCAAAACAATAAACCAAAGGACTTCACTTAACCATTATTTCCACCACTAGGTGGGGAGGAGGTCATGTAAACTGTTTGTCAATCTATTGGTTTGTGTTTCAGGACACCTGAAAAATCTATGGCTAGATTTACAATGTGAAGAAAAGGGTAATATTATTAATAATTATTAGATTTCAGGGTGGCAGCAATATGCAGTCTACTGAGCACCACTCCTAATCATGGCTACAAATGTAAGTGTCTGTATCTGGGCGGGTGTGTGCTGCACAGGATATATGCAGACATAAGCAGTCGATCATAATGTTCTCAGAGAGCCTCACTAGAGATTTCATCCATTAAAAAAAAAAAAAAAAAACCCCTAGCCAGGAAAGACAGAGAGCTGGAGATGGTACTGTGGCCTCGTTCGCCTCTGAAATCGAGAAATTGATTTTATTAAGAGACACTGCTGAGAAAGCAGTTTCAGCATTGATAAAGCATCTTGTTTTGGTTGGTCAGTGAAGCCTGTTTTTGCATTAATTAAAAGTAGATTCATGATGAAATGAAGCAAACTTCAGCAGATTTTAATGAAAATAATCAAATTAAATCAAATGTATTTGTATAGCAGAAAAAGAAATAGAGAAAAAGAGCAAAAACCAGGCCTGAACCAACCAAAAAGCAAGCACATGAGGTCACATCCTCTCCTGGCTGGCCTGGTGTAAAGCAGTGGTAGAATGGAATTCCAAATTGTATAGTTAAGTATGTACAATATTGTAATATGAACTATACATAATGCCTTCAACAATGGAACTACTCACAGGCTGCATTCCCAGAGAACTGCAGTACAAGAATATAGGAAATGCACTGCATAGAAAGGAATGGAAGGAGTTAAAAGGTGAATGACAGGCTTCGCTGTGGTTTCATTCTTCAGCCAGGGGTATGCATGAAAAGTGATGTTGTGTAATTCTGTTGCAGAACATTGAACCAGGTGTAATTTGATGACTGTTGTCTTCCCTTCTCTCTGGCCCACAGGTCCCTCCTGTCTACCTGGTGCTCTTGCTTCACAATGGGGGTGAAGGCTGCTCTTCCTAAGTACGAGCTGCACTTGTACACCGCTGTGCTGTTTGGGGCCCTCCTCTGGGCTGCCAGTTGGATCTTTGAGGTTTCCAGCGGTGAGTTGACCAGAAGGGACGTGCACTTCATGCTCAATGTGTGCCAGTCTCGGGTAGCGGTTTGCTAACTGGACTCACTAATAGAAGCTTCAGAGTGGGACTCTTGGCCATCAGACTGCTGTAAATACCAAGAGCAGAGGGGGCTTTCTCCAGCAGATATCCAGCGGTTTGAATGAAAATGTGCAGAATCAAGCTATGAGAGTTGCTTTGGCTTTGGGTAGCAGTGTTGCGTAATGCTCACGGAACTGGTCTTGTTACAGGTGTAAGGTTGCTCGTTCATTTCTGGCCTGGGGTGCAAGTCATTGTACCCTTGGACAACGTGCTTTACTGGAATTGCTTCATTCTATGACCAGCTGGATAAGTGGATTGTCATGTTTTCTCAGGATGACTTTCTGCTAAATGTCGAATCTGTAGTGTAATCTACTAGCAAACACATGATTTAAATCACAATGGCAGAACGACTCCCGACAAGTTGTTAGTGATGTGGGGCTGAATTAGAATGTGGGGCATCACTATGCTGTGTGTCCTTTGGGAATCATGTGACAAACCTCAAACCTAGTTTTTGAAGTGAAATGATCACTAAATAAGTTAGTTCATTCAAAGTACTGATGTCAATCTTAGCATTTTCACCAGGTGTACTTTTGTAGTTGATTATGAGAAATGTGATTTAAAAAAAAGGAATGTCTGCAGGATGAAAGTCTATTACTGTACATTCTACAGATAATTAGGGAATTAGACCAGTTTAAGCACTTGGGAGCTGGTTGCAATAGCAACCAGAATAAGATCAGTGCTTTGAGAAACCTGCTGGGAGCTGACTTCTAGATCCCTGACAAATTAGACTTTTAAAAACACAAAGGCTAGTGTCTCTCTCTCTGTTAGTTGACTTAATCCTTTTTCCGTTACTGCTTCAGTGAAGCTATTTTGGCAACACAGAGAACTCTTTGGGAGGGTCATGTGACTCCTGTGCAGTTCATATAACACCAAAGACATCAGCGAATACCTTGTTGAACATAAAGTGAGTTTGCTGTAGTAAATGCAGCTCTGAAAAACATACATGCAGTGCCTAAAATTAATTTATTAGGCATATGAATATGCCCAAATGAATGCATCTAACTATGATCTATAAGAGTGTGTTTCATCAAAATGAAATCTGTTACGTGTACACATTTTGTAGTCAATAAGTGATTGCGCAGGTGAGATAGTGGCAGGTCGCACCACATTCTTCCCTGAAGAATCGGGGGTAGAGGTAGAGGGAATTATTAAGCAAGAGATTTTTGGTTGGTGGGCAGAAAAACAAGTTCTTTATGTGTGGCCCCTGAGGGGGGATTAAGCAGAGGACCAGCCATGTAATGCACTGAAAAATTCCCTGAATGTGTTTGAGTGGATGCTGAGGGCTGGTTACCTCAGACGGAAAGCACTGTGCCTGTAGATGTGTCACAAGATTGAAGTACTGTCCAACTTGACTGTCCATTTAAAAGGTTGAATCTTAAAGTTTCTTTCTTCTATTAATTAGCCAGTATATTTACCAGTAAATGAATTGTTATTTCGTTAGTACTGGGCTACTTAATCAGGGGAGCATTCAAATTAAAATGTTGGCAGTATATCTGTTTAGCTACCATATGGGAAAAGGAACTGAGAATGGAATCCAACTAAGTAATTCCATAGTGAGGCCCTGAGCTGTGCCTGTTCATGCTGTTGTTAATTTGTTTATTGGTTAGAAGAATTCATGCTAGTGGTTCTCATTCCTAGGTCCAGAGATCCACAAGGTCTGCTGGATTTTGCTTTCTCTTTAAATCTGGCAAGCAATTTTACAAGCAGGATACTTAACTGTGAGTTATTGAACTGCTTTAATAGAGCAACTAAGTGCCGGGCCACTATGAGATTCAGTACATACTGCGGGAAGCCAGAACCACGGCTCAGGACCACAGGTGCTTTGTTTAGGCGCTTTGCATTGCAAGTAAACAAAATGGGCCCACTGGGTGATTTGGTTTCTGAAGGTCAGCTGCAATGCACTTCATCACAAACAGTACATTTGCTCTGTTGTCAGGTCAGTTTATAAACTGAAGAGAGCAGCATGGTAGAGGTCAGGGAGTGTTTTTGTTTTTCATACCACTGATGTCCTTTACCTAAAGGTTGTGGTTAGTAAGTTTCAGTGAATTTAGTCTTGGGCATGTCGATGACAGCCAGCCTATGCACCACCATGGCTGACATTGCCTCGGGGCTTAAAGTCAAAGACTTGAGAAATCTGTTGTTCCATGTGCCGATCGATCCAGTCAAACAAGCATCATATTGTCCAGGGGAACAGTGAGTCCAGGGAGGATGTTTTACAAGCAAAAAGGGTTGGAGGAAAGCACACAGTATGGACCTTTAGAGCCAAATAGTCATGATGTTGTTTTACCCTGTTTGATATTAGTAAGCAAGTGATTTTTTGTTTTCCAAGGCCATGTGTGCAAGCTAAAATAGTCCCATCTGCAAAATAGAATACGGTGTCTGGGAAGTCATTCTTGCAGAATTAATTTAGTTAAAGTAATAACCTAGTTCTGCAGTGGATGTGACAGGTTATGTAATGCCATTTAGCTCAGGCTGAAACATCTTCACAGTCACAGAAAGCACTCTGTCTTGAACTGCTGCCATTGATCTGGAGAAGAGGAGAGTGCTGGCCTTTTAAATAGCTTTCACCGAACACCTCTGCATGAGAACAGAAGCAGTTACGATGTACTGTAATAATATAAGTAATGATACTACTTCATCATTAGTTATCATCAATAGAATTGTGAAAACCACTTCCCTTCCACAAACAGAGGAGGGAAAACTGAAAAACAGAAATATTTAGAGGACTGATTAGCTGCTGATATCCGCAGTGCTACGCTGTATTCCACAGGGAAATGCAGCCTTCCCAGAGTGCACTGGGATGTACTGGAAAAAAGGCAGGATGGATGTTATAATAGATCTGAGCTCCCCCTCTCTCCCCTCCCTCCCTCTCTCTCTCTTTCTCTCTGTCCTCGGTCCATCTGTCCATCCCGCCTCTCTGTTCCTCTCTCCCCCTTCTCTCGTCCTCTCACCTCTCTCTGTCCTCTCTCCATCTCTCCCTCCCCCTCTCTTTCCCTCTCTCGGCATGCAGAGTATGTGGTGAAGATTATGTTTCTGTATTAATAAACCAGGGTGGAGCAGAGAGAGATATGATACAGAGTAAACTGAAGCCAGAAAAGACTATACATTCACTGGATTTTAATGATTGAATATTCCTTTGCATTCATCATTTTCTTACATTTTGGAAATACATAAAAATAATACAGCCAGGGCTCAGAAGTTTGGTTTTTGGATTATTTCCTAAAACCATGTCTTATGAATGAATATGAATATGAATTATGGATTCAAAATGAATTAAAAACAAAATATGGACTTGTGCCTCAGAGAACTACCCATATTTGTGTGGCTAGTTTGGTTCAAGAAACTTGTCTGTTGTCTGTTGCTTGGCTTTTTTTCAAGTGTAATTATTTCATGTCGTTGTGAGGTGGAGCCCTAGCAGGACATATGCGCCATGTAGGCAAAAAACATGTTTTGTATTTTTATTGAATTAGAAAATTACATACAAGGAGGTACTTACAACGCCGCTGTAACACACTGTCCAAGGTTCTGTAGCTCAGCCAATATGGACACTGTCCAAGGTGCTGCAGCTCAAGTAAAATAGACACAGTAACACAAATAACAAACAATGCCCCGCTAACAATATTGTTGAGGGTTGTCACACAATTAGCAAAAAGACAAGATGTTTCAATCTATGCCATTTGAAGCTTTAAAAAATATTTTTGGGGAGACAATGAGCTATGAAGCTAACAAATGTGTTATTCTGAAAGCCTAGTAGTCCTATTGTAAGATGCACTTTTAAAAATGCTTAACTCAATTTGAATATGTTTGTTGTGCTTTCAGAACAGGTAAACAGAAAAGCCTTCAAGGAAAGTGTGAAGCCAGGATGGCACTACTTTGGCCGGAAAATGGTGAGTAGGGAACACTGAAGCAGTATATTCCTTAAGGCAGAACAACCCTTTATGAATTAAATAATATTGCAGGGAGTTCCACTGAGGATACATTTACAGAGTCTGGGCTAAATATAAACACATATAGCAAACAATATACCCTCACGTAACACTGTGTGAGGGCAGACACGTATAAACAAAATATCTGATGTATCTGAAATTATCATTTTATTCGAAATTAGAAGCGCTGAGTAAAATAGCTGGAGTCCAGTTAAAGAGAGATCAATAAGATTTATGCTTATTATAAATCTATTTGCCTTTTTATGTTTCCCTTTTTAATTCCTTCTTCCAGAGATGTTCACATTTCATATGCAAATCTGCCTGACTAGTCAGCCAACTCTTTCAATCTCAAGAACTGGGGCTCACTATAATGTCAGAATGTCATCCTTGTAAAGTTTTATTATGTAGAGAATGTCTAAGAGCCATTTATTAATTGAATCCCACCTTTTAATGTATTTTTTCTTGTCTATTTAATAATTTCTTTTGAGAAATAACTGTTATGGTTTATCCGAATGTATGTCTTGTGTTAGGATGCAGCGGATTTCGAATGGGTGATGTGGTTCACAACATTCCGAAACCACATTCTCTTTGCCTTGTCCGGTCATGTGATCTTCGCCAAGATATGCTCCATGCTGTCCCCTAAGGTGTGTTCAAAGCTCATCACACTCAGAAGAGCGTCCTGCTGGGCCAGCTGCATGGATACTTGTATGAATGTGCATCTATGCTATCCTTCAGTGAAGGAGGCAATGCCAGTCAACTGGATCACAATAATAGTGGAATTAGCCAGGCCAATACAGAAAGCAGATTTAAATAGCTTTGAGAGGCCTGTTGAACTGTCTGCATTCATAGGCCAGCATATTATTTTCAGCACATCGGGGGGTACGTAATGCGTCTTTTCAGAGGGAGATGTGTGACTAACGTTCACAGCTCTGTGGTTGTTTGTTGCGCGTCCACTTTGGCACCTGGGGTTGGTGCTGGAAATCAAAGCTTCTCAGTCTTTTCACTGCTTCTAATCAAAAATGACTACGGATGAGTGACTGTCTCTCTGGATAAGAGTGTTTGCTTAACCAAATCTAAATGCAAATGTAAATGGAGCACATTGAGCATTTGGAAACAGACCTCAGGGAAAGTGTTTGGTTGGAAATAAAGTGTGCTTTATTTCACTAAACACCCAGGGTTTCCTCCAATGTTGCATGCAATGAATAATGGAATGACTTTTTGATCTGCTTAAGTTTGTTCTTGTTTTTCTTTAATTTGCAATCAATGAAGCTTGGTATTGATGGATGCAAGGTAACTTTTGAATCAAATCTACATTAATTTAAGTCATGTTGCATATTTCTGTTTTTGACTAATCTCAGCATTTTTGATAATCTTGCCAAAAATGCCATTCATTTCATTTTTACCATTCATAGAATTCATAACTGTATTACTTGTTAGTTATGTGACAGCTGCTTTCACTCTTTGCATACTGTAGCCCATTTTAGGTCTGCTTTTTTACTGCTTTATCACATTGTTAATTTTACCTCGATCTTCATTTACATGTTTTTACATTCATACCTTTTCCAATGCACATTCCAATTATTCAATTTTAATATTCACGTATAATGTTAAAACACCTTAAATGTATTCACAGTTGTAATATAAGTCATGCACATTATGTAATATACTGTGATTTAAGGTAATTAGTCAGAATATGTTCACACAACAGTTCACACATCCTTTCAACAGAATTTTAAAATGTCAAAATAACTGTGATTTAGCAGGATTATAAATTATTTTAGCATTAATTACAACAAAAAATACCCATGTATGAAATAAAAGTAGTCATGCATGCATGATCAGATTAACCAGACACTCTATAGTTGAAGGAAAGATTATTTATAGTCAAGGATAATAAAGATACTCTATAGTTAGGATAAATATACCCTATCGTCAGAGATACTAAAGACACCTGATAGTCAGGGATGATGACTGCAGCACCAGTCTTTGGTGGTTACTGTCTTTTCTCCCACAGCGCAGGTCCTTTATCTACATGGTGTATGGGCTATCTGCGGTCTTCGTTAGCATGGGCTGGACATACATCACCCTGGTGCTCTCGCACTGCATCGTCCTCTACAGCGTGGCGCTTGCCAAGCGCAAGTGGCTGTGCTTCGTGGCAGGCCTCACCAGCCTGGCCACCTTCAAGATGGAGCCCATGGTCTCCTGGCAGGTGTGTTATGGGCGTGCCCGTCATCTGAGGGGCAAGGATTGGGGAGTCAGGGTCCCTGGCCTTCAGACGTTCCATTTCATTCAGGGTGTCACTTTGGAAAAAATAAAGAGACAAGCTTTTGTTGCATTCTCAACCATGGTGGAAAGCTCATGCATCATGGTTGAGAACCTAATGTGCCTCATAACACATGAGTGGCAAACCTCAAATGTTATGAGGTACATTAGGTTAAATTTATCTACAATTAGGACTTGGTGAGGACTAGACGAGGGGTAGTCATGTCCTAATATGTAAAACCACACAACTGAAAGGTTGTACTTTCCTTTTCATTGTATCTGCATGAGACTGACTCAAATGAACCATCACTCCACTGTCCTCCAGACAGGCTTCATGACCGGAAGCTTCGAGCTCCAGGATATTCTGTTCTATGGGGGCTGTGGGTTCTCCATCATGCGCTGCATGAGCTTTGCCCTAGAGAACTGCGAGAAGAAGGACGGGAACTACTCCTTCGTGGATCTGCTCAAGTACAACTTCTACCTCCCGTTCTTCTAC
This sequence comes from Anguilla anguilla, assembly GCF_013347855.1. Classification (NCBI taxonomy): domain Eukaryota; kingdom Metazoa; phylum Chordata; class Actinopteri; order Anguilliformes; family Anguillidae; genus Anguilla; species Anguilla anguilla. Next base: position 16,761,974 of record NC_049208.1, on the reverse strand, counting down.
TTTGGACCTGTTATGACTTTTGATAGATTCCATGTTCAGGTGAATCCTTTGCACTTAACCTGCATTTGATGGTGGAAAATTGACAGATTATTTGAGTTAAATAGCACTGGGGATATATTTATAAATTAAAAATGCTTTTGAAGCATTTAATTAATTTGTTTCATTAATGATAATACAGTGAGCATTCCGTATGAATGGTTATGTGCTTACTGTCTTTCCTGACATGCTCCTTATGAAACATTATCTTCAAACATACTTTATAAATGAAACCTACTTGGTACTATTTACACCATACAGCTTTTAGACCATTGACTATATGTTTTAATGCTTTTATAATGGTAAATAAATATAATTTGAAAGATCTTATAAAATACCTAATGTAATAAAAGATGGCCTATTCAGTATTTGGTCCATATCATGCCAGTGAAAGTTCTGATTATCTCACTCCAGGCTAACAATGCAGACTTGACCCGTAAGCAATGGGAGATGTGGAACATCAGAACCCAGGCCCTATTGCACCTGGGGGCCATTTTGGTGGTGGATGTCTTGTTCCACTACCTGTACATTCTGACCATACCCACTGACATGAAGCTGGTGAGGCAACTGTCAGATTGGTCACTAGGTCAGTAAACAATGTCTTCTGAGGCTGTACTTACTGTGTGTCACACAATTTTCACACACCTCAACTCATGTAACATCACAAAACAATGACGCAAGTTGTCATTAAACGGTGGAGGTTTGAATAACATGGCAGTAAAGACACACAAGATTTCGATGTATGCTATCTTGGTGGCTGACGGTGAACCTTTATAAATATTAACCAAAAATAATTGTCTTTCCCCTCTGTTTGTTTGCATCCCAAAGGTGGACTGGCCTACTCTAACTTGGTGTACGACTGGGTGAAAGCTGCTGTGATGTTTGGGGTCATAAACACGGTGTCCAGGCTCGACCATCTTGATCCTCCTCAGCCCCCAAAATGTATCACAATGTTGTATGTTTTTGCTGAAACGTAAGTACGCAGCTGCAAATTTGCAAAAATAGCTTGCAATTTCTCTCTTCTATTGTATAAAGAATGTAGAGGAACACAGTACTGACTTTACAACATTTAATCCCCAACATCTCATTTCAAAGTAAAACATCTCTTAACCCAGAAGTCTTATTCCTACAGAAGAATACATGAGCCAATTACTCACATTAATGTACATTATGACATAACGTCCTATTAACCTCCCTTCTGGAACGTTCTACTGACATAAACTGCAAAAAAGCATAAAACGAACTGAGCATCTAGTTTCATTTCATTTCACCTTCACATGCCCAATTGCAACTGAGTGAATTCATTTATTTTGTAAAATATATTTTAACACAACTGTCAGGGAGTCTAGCTGGATGGCACGATTTGACTGCGTGTTATGAAAGCTGTGCTATCACAGAATGCACTGGAGGTGCAGCTCATCCTCTCTGTCTTTATTCACAGGCACTTTGACAGGGGAATAAACGACTGGCTGTGCAAGTGAGTGTTCAGGGCCCTGCTGCTTGGAAAAACATGTTCTGGATTTGTGGTTTTTAAATTTCCGCTGGAGGACATCCTGAGTCCTGGACTTTTGTACAGTTGTAAATATGCTGTATGACAAATACCTTTTGACTGATCAATGTGTTATCGTTTTTTTTTTTTTTACTTCCCTGTGAATGAATCTCTGAGACCAGATTGTAAATGAAATCATAGACGCATTACTTTGTAAAGAATTTGTCGGTTGTTTTTGTTCAGTTTTAATTTAGGATTATAAAAGTAGCATGGCAGAATAAGTGAGTTGGATAATACTTTGGAAAGTAGTATATCTTTTCATAAAACATGGAAAATATGCAGGGTTGAGTGGAAAAAACACACCTGGTGTCATGCATTTACTTTCCCCGCAGATATGTTTATGACTACCTGGGCGGGAACCATGACCAGATCTTCAAGGAGCTGATTGCGACCATCTCCACCTTCGCCGTCACCACCCTGTGGCTGGGGCCGTGTGAGATCGTCTACATCTGGTCCTTCTGTAACTGCTTCGGTCTCAACTTCGAGCTGTGGGTTGCCAAGTTTTTCTCTATCAGGCCCTTTTCTTCCATTGAGGTAAGGCTATGAGAGAGACAGCTCAGAGTCAGGGGGCCCTTTAAGACAGCCCACACCCCTTCCTGGCACATCCTGTTCACTAACTTCTTGAACCGAGATGCTAGGAAGTAATAAGTAATAGCGATGTATGTGACTTATTCATGCATCCTCATTTCATTAATTATCTTTCCCATGCCCACACATAGCAATGGCATCACATCTGCACATACAGCTTTACGTATGAACCACATATAAAGGGTGTGCTGTTGTCATTTCAGAGACTGTTAACAGAAGAAATCCACATACTGTGAGCCTTATAACAGAATGTATGAGAATTACCCTTGCTGGATTATGGTCATGTGACAGTGCTTGCATGTGATGGGCGACAATATAGCATAACAGGTAGGGAACTGGGCTTGCAGCTCCAAAGTCACAGGTTGATTCCCAGGTGGGGCTTGGTTGATGTACCCTTGAGCAAGCTACTCAACCTGAACTGCCTCAGTAAAATACCCAGGGGTTTGAATGGAATGTATGTAAAGTAATGTCATAATGTCACTGGACAAGAGTGGCCTTGAAATCCTGTGCAAATGTAAGTAAATGTATGCTAAATGCTTCCAGGGAGCCCTCTCTGAGGCCATGTCCCGACGGATCAGGGGTGTGTTCAACGCTGCCAACTTCTGGTGCATCATCCTCTTCAACGTCCTGGCCCTTAACAGCCTGGAGTTTGCCAAGCTGGTTACTAAGAGACTGCTTGTCAAAGGTAACCCAGCTCCACAGGGCTTGAATGCACCTCACGAGTTGACATAGCACATATAGAACACAAAGCTATTGCCCCCTGACAGTATACTGTAGTATTATGTCAATGAATTACTGCCATTCAACAAGCGCTTTTATCAAGAGTGACTTACAATGCAAATACAAGGGTAAAGACCAGGGAGTGAAGTGCCGTCATTCCCCAGAGGGAGAAAGTACAAGTCCTGAGAGAGACAGGAAGTGCAAGAAAACTTGTGAACCACCCTACTGAACATGAAATGAAGTTATACAAACAAGAACAAAATTACCGCAGTGAGAATAAAAAACTACTTTAACAATAAACAACTGCAAAGGACTACAGGCTCTGACAAACTTAACCCTCCTGTTCTGTTCATTTTTTAGGTACAGCAAAAATGTTCCCGGGTCAATCCCCATACAGGGGGGGTTTGCAAATACATGAAATGAACCATTTTCATTTAAAATGTTGATTACACTAATTAAGGCCAGTAGAAGAAGTTTCATACTGAAAAAATAATTTTAAGTATTTTTCCTAGATTTTCAAACTTTAAAAAGGGTCAATTTGACCCGCAACATAACAGGAGGGTTAATAAAAAATAACACCAAATCTAATCAGGCGTTAGGGAAAGGTAAACATGTTAGATATACTACAAAATAAATATGGTAAGCGGATATAAATAGTATAAACATTTGAAAATATACTGCATAGATCACAAGACATTTTAAAAACAGCCTCTTTTTAATATATTGCTTGAGATATTATACACATATATTGCACACAAGCTGCACATGTATGCTAAGATATGTTAGTTTCTCAAAGTGGTGATTGCACAATTAGGCATATAAATTAATTGATTTGTCCAGGGACACACCAAACACAGTCATTTTTCGTAACAAGAGCTGTCTCAGGTGGTGAACCAAAAGATGATATCAATATGTTTTATGCAAAACGTTTACTTAAAATGCATTTCAAGCTCCATGTGGTTTTTGAAGCACTTAGCAAGGCAGAAAATGTACCTTGAGATAACATTACAGTATGTTATCAGTATGTTGTAAACTATCCGTCTACCATGGGAGTACTGAAGTAAAATAGCCAATTGGCTAACATGGCTGCAGTCACCGCAGTGTATTGCTGCTTCATGCTGCATAATTTGAGAGACCAGATCAGAGAAACAAGTGTACCATATCGCCCCCTGCAGGATTCCCCTTCTCCACCCTGTCCGTGCTGTTCGTCACCTACGCCGGAGTGCAGCTGGTGAAGGAGAGGGAGAGGAGGCTGGCCTTGGAGGAAGAGGCGGCCAATGGCCTGCAGAAAGAGAAGGCGGAGTGAAAACGTCCCGACTGCCGGACAACCTGCACAAATCGATCTCAGTTCCCGTCCCGTCGCACAGTCTGTCGCCCGTCCTCGTTTACCAGCTTGCTGGACTGCCACGGCTCCATCGCCATGGCGATCAGACCCATTTGTGGTTTTTTAACGCAAGGCACATTTTAACCGCGAATCGTCCCGAAGTGCACTTGCTGTAAAATATCGCCACAGGCCCTTCAGACGCACACCACTGGTGCATTTATTTATATACCTTTTTAAATGTAAACAGATATCTGGAGGAAAGGCTGTAGCTGACTGATATACCTCCTAAATTAAAAACTATGAGCTGTCCTGTTTGTGTGTGATTTTTGTGTTTCCTTTTAATATAACAAAACCCTTACAAGGATGCACGGTGATGAAGAATTTTCAGAACCTTTAATAAAGTGAGTTCATTTAATAAATGTCATAAACTTAATTAGCTAATTTAATGACAATATTTACTTATGGTTGGTCTGGCCTGGTCTAAACCAAATCCAATTCAGGGATAGTCCTTGAATCATGACAACCAAGTTGTGTGTCCTGATAAAGCTTCCAATTCATAGATATTACTGCACTAATCCTGACAATAACCTTAACACCCCTGGGCCTATCATCACACACATTAATTTAAATTTGTATAGAATGTAAAGTTTAATAAAGAAGACCCTATTAAAACAATCTGTATTTCACAGTTTCTTTAAAATAATTTTTAATTTAAAATCACAAGAACTGCCATTCTTTAAGCAATGCTAGCTTTATGACAGTTTATGCGCTCATACTGGGACCAGAAAGAGGTTGAGACTGCTTGAATGAGGTCATATTTTTGGGCAGCTATGCCTATTGACTCTTGCAGTCAGCACTGATTTGCCTCAGTCGGAGCGCTCCTGGCTGTTGATGGAGATAGGAGCTGCTATATTCTGATAAGTCTCTGCTGCGACTCACCCCATTGCACTCGGTACAGTCTAGAACATTGCCACTCTGACGCCACAGCCTACATGAGTGTCTGAAAGGCGATAGCCCTGCTATAAATATGACTGAGTCCATTTGTCCTGTCATTAAGGCTTCCTCAGCACCTGGTGTATCAGGGACCCTGAAATAAGATGTGACATCTTCGCACAGGAAATAAGGAAAAACAAAAAACAAACTGTTGGCGCACGGCGACGATTGGGCAACAGCTGGCATTGTTGTTCTTGTGAAATCTCGCTTTTGTTCTGCTGAGATCTGGAGATATTAGTACAATGTGTTATTTAAAATAACCTGGTACAGTAAAACAGAAGGTACTTTGATAAGAAATAATATAAAAAATCATTCAACATTCCCAGAAAAATGTACTGAACTACATTCATGACTATCACAGATGTTCATGGCAATCTTCAAGAGGATTACCTGTTGTAAGGGATATCGTATCGAAGGGTTAAAAGTCAGCATTCAGTTCCTTAAACACAGTTTAGTGAGTACATATGTTGAAAAATAAATCTCAGATTTAAAGTTGTTCTGATCCCCCTGCATTTTTAAAGTACACATACTATATGTGTCTGTCTTGAACCATTTAATACATTACCTATTACAAATGTGATTATAATTTGAATAAATAGTAATCAAAACCCAGGGGAATAATCTTTTTTCCCTGGTTCTCTTCTGTCCCCAGAATGTACTGTGCAACTTGTTGGACCATACTTATTAGTAAAGGGAGGGTTAGCACACTGCTACAATGATGAATGTAGCAGGAATGGAACATGTTGCTTACCATACAAAAATAAGATCCCTGTATGTCTGTAGCTTAGCACATATTTTATATTTAGTCTATATTTCAGTTACCATGTTCATTTGGTAGTCAGATCAAAAAGAAAAGCCGGAACCATTTACTTTGGATTTTGTATCAGGGTCAAATAGCCAGAGGTATGTGACATGTAAAAATAAGGAATACTGCTATTTGGGTAGTTATCCCTTTAAAACTAGGATGAAACATTTTTTGAATCATTGGAACAAACAGTTTGAGAAAGTTGACTTTTCCACAAAACACCAATTAGCCCTTCAAAGTGGGAATACTTGTATTTCCAGTATTTATATGGAATTGCAGGAGAATAGAAAAAATCGGCAGAAGTTATACTTTCAATATTATACACTGACAGTTACACCCTCACAATTCTACATTCAGTTAAGAAATAAGCCAAGAAGACAGTCCAATGGCAAAAATTCTTGGTATAGGGGTATAATGTATGTTTCTACTCTGAGCAATACAGGTTTAAGCCAAGTGGAAACATCAGTTAAAAAATGAATCTTTAACTCTTCCAAATCAAGTGTTAAAATCCAGTTTACAGAGGTCACAAAAGAGCTCAGCAAGTTTAGCATTTCACTACCCCAGCTGCTCTTCTGTTGACTACACTGAGATTTACTGTGTGCACCGTTTCCTAAACTTTAGTCATCCCTGACCCAGCAGTGCGCCACAGATTTCAGGGGACAGCACGGTAACTCTGCTATTTGTGGAGGGTTACACAGAGCAGCAGACAACGTGGTTAAACGCGCTTTGTGCATTACACATCAGGGGGACAAAATGAGAGAAACCCCCTCTTGTGGACAGTGATGTCACTTCAGATGTAAGGATCCATCCAAGGTGAAGGCAGTGATAGTGATGTCAGTGCTACAGTTGTGGTACTTCATGACCTTGGGGGAGGGGGAAGCCTTGTCATGTTCTTCGTGGGCGGTGCTCTCCCTGGGCCAGAGAGTCAGTTGCTGCTTTGGGCAGGCCTCCGCAGGGTGGAGGTGGCTGAGGTGTCATATTTCACATGAACCAATATGGATTCCTGAGTTTTTTGTGAGCCTAAGTCTATAAATAGGCCCTCACCCCCTCTATGGAGTTTGAAGGGTTGAAACAGCTGAGAACACACACGCCAGTGTATTCTCCAGGATCTAGCTCCAGCCCATCTCAGCCTGCTTCTTCTTTCTGTGGCAGGGGCTTTGAATGAGCCACCGCTCTGCTTGGGAGAGGTGACTGGGACGCTCGCTAATACCCCCACCATCACAAACACAGACCCGCTAAAGATGGCTCTGCCCATTAACCCCATTGAGGAGCCACGGATATACCACCAGACCCTGCTGCAGGACGGGCTCTGCGACCTGCTGGAGAACATGAAGTTTGTGGACTGTGTCCTTAAAGTAAAGGACAAGGAGCTTCCGTGCCACAGGCTGGTGCTGGCAGCCTGCAGCTCGTACTTTAAGGACATGTTCCAGTCGGACTCGGAGGAGTGTAAGAAGAGGGAGGTCGTCCTCGAGGACGTGGATCCCGGCGTCATGGCGACGGTGCTGCAGTACATCTACACCTCTGACATCAACCTGACAGAGAGCAATGTCCAGGACATATTCATGGTGGCTAACATGTTCCAGATCCCGTCCATCTTCACCGTGTGCGTCTCCTTCCTTCGCGACCGGCTTGGTTTGACAAACTGCCTGGCCATCTTCCGGCTGGGGCTGCTGCTGGAGTGCCGCGACCTGGCCGTGGCCGCCCGGGACTACATCTGCGAGCATTACCAGGTGCTGGTGCGGGACCAAGACTACCATCAGCTGGGCCCCAGCGAGCTGGCCGCTATCATCACCTCAGACACCCTCAATGTGGAGAGTGAGGAGGTGGTGTTCGAGTCGGTGCTGCGTTGGGTTGCCCACGACGAGGGCGACCGGGTCAAGGACCTGCCGGACCTCCTGGAGTGTGTCCGCTTCCGCCTCATGGACCCAAAGTACTTCTCCAACAAGGTGGAGAACCACAAGTGGATCAAATCCAGCCAGGAGATCCAGACCAAGCTGCAGCTGGTCAGGGATGCCTATGAGGGGAAGCTTCCAGAAAGAAAAGGGGACAAAAAGTCCACAGCTGAGGAAGGCAAGAAAGAGGGGCGGCAAAATGACATGCTTCCAGGCATCCTCAATAACAATCCCCGATTTGGCACGTTCCTCAAAGACTTGATGCTCCTGATCAGCGAAACGGGGACGGTGGCCTACGACCCCGCAGAAAACGAATGTTACGTGGCGTCTGAGTCCACCCAAATTCCCAAGAACCACTGCAGTCTGGTCACTAAGGAGAACCAGGTATTTGTGGCTGGAGGGCTTTTCTACAGTGAGGAGAACAAGGATGAACCCCTCAACTCCTACTTCTTACAGGTACGTCCATTTATTACACCCGCAAATAATAGTGAATTCATTCAGCTTCTATCAGACATTATGTTTATTTTCTTTCCATAACAGTGTCATGTAATGCTTGTAATGTCTAATAGTTGTAACCCTTAGTTGTGATCGCTGTCAATATTTGACTTTATGATGTAAACAACATAACATATTTAGGATATAGAGGAGAACCAGCATACGTAATGGTTACATATTAAATGTTTTAGCCAGTAAAAAATCCAATAAGGGAAGTCTGATAATGAATGATCAAAGTTTAATCAAATCCACTGACCATCTTTATTGAGTAACAGGTTTATTTTTTATTTGCTTGCTTATGCCTTGTTTGTAGCCTGGTTTCTTAAGCACTGGTAATTGACAGTTGTTGTTACCTTGAAGTATCGTTGCCACCTGTTCTTGTGAAATCTCAGTTTGATCCCATCAACTCGGACTGGCTGGGAATGCCCTCCCTCCCAACGCCACGGTGTCTCTTCGGAATGGCCGAGGCGGAAAACTCCATCTTTGTGGTGGGGGGGAAGGAGCTGAAGGAAGGGGAGCATGTCATGGACTCGGTGATGATCTACGACAGACAGTGAGTCCCCGGGGAGCCCCATGACTCCGCTTCATACCCTCACACTCTGAGAACTGCTGTTTAAACTCCAGCGTATTGAAAACTGTACCATATATATCCTTTCTTATTCTCCTGTCCTTTAGAAACAAAATGATCAGATTGGTCATGTTCTAAACACGTTTCAGAAATATCGCTGAAATAATACGCTAGTAATTTTCATCACTAATACATAATTTACAATAGTGACATGATGATTTAAGCAGATTCAGTCATAATAATACTGACTACACTAAACTTGAACTGCTTCTTTAACAACTTTATAGATCCGTCATAAGCTACATTGCATGCCTGTTAGATAGCAGGCTGTTTACAATGTAGCTTGTAATTTATCATGCTTACCAGTGCTCAGTACATTTTACAACTGCATAAAACAACTGGTTTGAAAGCGGCAACACAATAAATCAGCAAACACAAATTGTGCAAATGTATTCATCGGATGTCATATTTTGGGGTGTCCTATCCTTTCATAAGGGGCAGTCAATGTGTGGGACATGATGGATGACTATCTCCAGCGAGTCAAAATGACTGTAGCAGGCCAGGGCTGAGCGAAGAAACGATCTGTAAACGTTATTGATCGAGGCGGTCTGAAGGGAAGCGGAGAGCCGAGCTTTATAAACGGGCCTCCTGGGAAATCTGCGCAAACTGATGACACAGCGGGAAAGGGCCAGTAACTGCCGGAGAAACAGTATAATAATGCAACAGCAGAGAGGGAAGCGTGGATGTGACCTCGGTCCCTGGGCCCCCCAGGGCCGCATTGCGGCAAAGTTTATCCGGCGTTCACAAAGTCACGCGTGAGGGAAGAGATTCTATTTGTTCAATTCACTTCTAATTAACATGGCCCCTAATGTCACCTGCTCTCTAAATGCACTGAGTTACCATTCAGAACCACAACACGGTGAAATGTACAGTGTTGTATAAACACTGACAGATGATCTCTGACTCACCTTCGGGACTCCATAAAACACCATTAAACTTTATAAAAGCAGTTGGAGTTAAATTGACACTGGTCATTTTTGTGTGAACAGCAGCGATAACAACAACATTAAGCTGCAGTTTCCGCTAAGGGGAAGTAATAGCGCTGTGATGTCGTGGTGAGATGGATGTTCTAAATCTGCGTGCACTGCGTATGTGTCTTTCTCCCCTTCAGCTCTTTCAAATGGGGGGAGTCGGACCCTCTGCCATACGCGACGTACGGCCATGGGACAGTGTCACATAACGGGCTCGTCTACGTAATAGGAGGAAAAGGAGAGAGCAAGTGAGTGTCTAAGACTTCATTTCCCCTTTGCACGTCCTTTTACTGAAAACTCACTTGAATCTTCTTCAGTCTTTACCTCTATGGGAAAGTTTATGGGTAAGAAATGGAAAACACCACTTATCCACTCTGTCAGGAGCTGTTTTCTATGGTGTTTCAAACAGGCTTTCTAAAGATTACAGAACTGTGAGATGTTCAGTAGGGGAGATCACGTTGTTTGACTGGAGCTTTCACAGAGCTTTACTCAGTACAGCACAGTCAAATTTGAGATACTAATGGAGGCTTGTATGTCTGTGTCTTGTTTCCGGATCTATTGCACACATATATAAATGCATATAAAACTGATCTTACAACTCTGCAAAGCAATGGCAATTTATAGAGGACCTTACATTTCAGCTCAATTCACTTCACGTTAGTCCACAGTGCTGTTGCATGCATTGGTTGAGTAACTGTGCATCATTTAAGGAGAACCCACCCCTACCTCAGTGTAAGTGGTCAAAAGTTTTATTAATAGAATATTATTTATGAATAGTTTACAAGCATTAAATATTGAAAATAGTGCATAATGCGAATGTGTCCTCGTGTGTAGGGTCGAGTCCTGAAATGTAAAAAGTGCGCAAAATAAGTTTGTCTTCTTACCTGCAGAAAGTGCATGAGGAGGGTGTGTGTCTACAACCCTAAGAAGTTTGAGTGGAAGGACTTGGCACCGCTGAAACTCGCACGGTCTCTCTTCGGAGTCACTGTGCATCAGGACAAGATCTACGTGGCAGCAGGAGTCACAGACGCAGGCCTCACCAGCACTGTGGAAGTGTATGACATCAGCAGCAACACGTGAGTGGGGCTGGGAGCGATCAAATATGCCAAAGGCGCCAGTGAAGCTAGAGGACTTGGTTGCACAAAACACCTCCACACACAATGAAACAAATGTCAAATGTTGTGAACACTTGCTGGAACAGTATTCCGTGCTTCATAATGGTAGTAAATCAAACAGCACCATACATAGGGTGCTCTGATCACTGGGACCTTGGGATTGGGACCTTGCAGCAGTACTGCTTGACAAAGTAATGTGTGTGTTTCTGTGTATGTGTCTGTGTGTGTTTCTGTGCATGTGTGGGCATACATACATGAATGTGTGTGTGTGTGTGTGTGATCCAGGTGGTCAGAGTTCGTAGACTTTCCACAGGAGCGCAGCTCTCTCAATATGGTCACTATGGGCGGATCCCTGTATGCTGTGGGCGGGTTCGCCATGATGCCCAACGAGGAAAGCGAAGAGCTGGTGCCCACGGAGATGAACGACATCTGGAAGTGAGTCGCGTGATTGCGCCGTTTGTCATTTTTAAAACGTGGGACGAAGGTGATCAATGTCTGCATTCAGTTTCAACACATCCACAAGACAGAAGAACATAGCTCACATTCTGCTAAGTCTACCACCTAGGGTGGCTCTTTGAAAAGAATTGCACTGGGGAAAGTGTTTTGCTATACTGCAAAGTATTTATACCTTATGGCTGTGTACTTGGTATTAGTAGATACTCTTGTCTACAGTGGCTTACTATTTAAAAGCACAAACATCTGAGTTCATCTGAGTTACGTGAGTTGTGTGAGTAAAATTGACAGAGCTGACTATCAACATTCCCAGGCCAGTAAGTGTATAAGCATCATTAAAGCATGAAGCTAACCCAGGACCACTAAGAAGTCATGCATACACATACAGATATCCATAAAAGGCAAGAAGATACAAAAAGAACCATCGATACTAAATACTGACACTGATGCATAAATGAGTCAAGTAACGGCATGATATGTCTTACAGATTTGAGGAGGAAGAAAACAGCTGGAATGGTGTTCTGAGAGAGATCAGCTTTGCTTCTGGCTCCACCATTGTGGGCATGCGTCTCAACATCCTGCGGCTCACCAAGCTCTAATCCCCCTGGCGCCGCCCTGCTGGAGAAAGAGGGAACAGAGGCTCCAAGATGCCATCCTGGAAGGCCTATGAGCATCGCTGATTCTCTTCCCTCCCCCATTTGTCATAAAGAATGATTCATTCTACACCATCAGAGAGCCCCCGATTGGAAGCCTCTTCAAATGAAGAGCACATTACATAGCAACGCTAGTCACTTCAGTTCAGAGGTGATGATCCTCACTGCTTTTCCTGCTGTGCCAAGCCCAGGAGTGAAATAAACTTTGTGATTGTGTGATTTCACATGTTGTTGTGATGTACAAACTGTTTCACTTGTGTTGAAAATGAAGAATGAATTTTATATGTACAAGTATTAATGGAACAAGTTTTTGTGATTTTGTGGGTGAAATCTGAGAGATTGGAGGAAGCTGAAGAGATATAGGGGTGTGTGTGACTGGACACGGGAGTGAAGAACCATAGGAGGTTTGTGAATTTTCTAAGGTAAATGACCACATAAATATTAATCATTTGTATGACATTTTTCTCAATAAAGAAAAAAAACTTTGCTACACTTGCTTGCCATTAAAAAATGCTACCATGCTCACATAACTGCAATGTGAATTTCTTTGATTATGTACTTTCATAAGAAACAGCAGAGGGCGCCACTGCACACATTTTCAAAATGGCAGAACTGTTTGGAGATTGCACATGGACAGGGCAACAAAGAGGAGCTTGCTTCCTGTCTGCTACCCAAAACATCCCAATCTTAATTTCTACCCATTCTTTTAAAGATATATACTAACCATGGATATAATCACAATATATTCTCCACTGATTTAAAGCGGTCATAACAGGATGCATTGTCCAGGAAGTAAGGTTCAGTCCTTTATTAAAGAATCTTTTCAGCGTTAGCTCTGAAGAGCAAATGACCGAACAGCTGAGCTAAAGCACACTGGAAGAAAGCATATCACTAAGAGTCATGCCAATGACACACTTAGTGACAAAACCATTTGTGTCCCAGCATCCACTGGGCTGGCCCTGGCGTTGCGAAACAGTAGGGTACAGAGAAACCAGAGGAATGTTCCAGAAAGCATGTGGGGAACCTGGTAAAAGTGTACACAAAGAATGGAGCAATGCCTCTCAGCCCCCAAAGGCAAAGAATCCCTCCGTTCTCCCACCCTAGGGATACTTTTTCCCAGGCAGACAATGACCACAGGACACACAACATGTGGAATAATATATATCTATATTGTTTAATACCGAAAGGATACTTTTCTCTCTTTCTCGTGTTACAGACAACATACACTAGCCAATACAATAAATGACATAGATTAATTGACTATTATTAGCACCTCTAGACACAATCATCTTTGTATTGGTTTTAACATTTTGTTTATATAACCACAAAAAGTTACTGTCTACATGTGGTTTATATACACTGGAGTTAGCTAAGACATTGTGTTTACATACTGTAGCAAAAGATTGGCTCACTAGATTTTGGAAGGGAAAGAAGGATGTGGATGGGAAATCCGTTTCAGTGAAAACATTTACAAAACAAACAAAAAAAGGTTATTTGCAATTTGTCTTTTAAAATGCAATTAAAAGGCTTCTTCCTCAAGGGAACCCAATACAATGAAACAAATGGATTGTCCCCGACATCTTCCCCTCAACACATGCTAAACAGTTTTAACTCGTTTTATTCCGCTGCTCCTCATTCAATAGCCTCCACCATTTTACACATGGATAGATATACAACAAAAAATATAAAAATAATGCTAAAAGTGCTCACGTTCCTCCAGTGAAACATATCATTGGCTTTCCTATTGCATACTTTCATGTAAAAAAAAAAAAAAAGAAATCTGTAATTCACAACCTTATCTACATGCTACCTTTATGATAGAACTTTATGATAGACCTACAGTAGAGACACTTGCTATTTTCAAACCCACATCCACAAACTGGGTGCACATTTTTTATTTATCCTTTTGGTCTGTGCAAGAAGGCCACGTACGTCCTGCCTGGCTAAAAAGCCCTTACTACAGTAGCAGCAAAAAGCTTAAAATGAAAAACACAACATTAAAAACAACATTTTGGAATAACAGAAACAAAATACATTTTCCTCTTTATCTGAAGCCTGTAAACAGTTCACACATTCAGACCAGAAACAAACTATTTTTCTTAAAGAAAAGTGCCATCATCTTTCTGTGCTTTTTCTTGGTCATACTGAAAATTCATCCCAGAGCTAAAAAATCAATTTCTATCAAATTTACGGGAGATTTTTATTTTTAAAGCATCAGTTCAAAATGTTGTAATTGTGCACAACCATAGTTTTAACATCTTTACTGAGTTTTTTTTCCACTTCTGATACTGAAAGTCGATATCAATTTGAAACAATCCCTGCAAAATCCACTATTGGTCACACATCCTAGACTGACTGATTTATAATCTATAAACATCTACAAAGTAAGTCTGGATTGCAAAGATAATGCACTTTCAATAAATTGCTTAAGAGAAATGAAAAGGACAAATTTGTTTATTTACAGTGCCATGAAAAAGTATTTGCCCCTTTCTGATTTACTCTATTATTGCATATTTGTCACACTGAATGGTTTCAGATACTATAGACAAACTGTGTTTTGTGTTTACTCAGCTTCACTTTGTCTAATATTACATTTTGTCTGAAGATCTGAAACCATTCAGTGTGACAATTGTGCAACAATATAGGAAACCAGGGAGGGGGAAAATACTTTTATATGACAGTGACGGCACTATACTTAAATCCTTTACTTAGTTGCAAGATGAACAATGTTTTACACGTAACCTCATTTAAAAAATACCCTCTGTCTGTCTGAGGCCTAATAAGGGCAAAGATAGTTTAAAGGTTAAAGATATTCCCTACAGATCACAAATTAAAGCTCAATTAACATCTGCCATCTTCAAAGAGGAGCACTTTTGCTGCAGCTGTTGCTGCTTGTCAGAGCTTCACATGAATGACTGCAATTATTCAAATCTTTTTTTTTTCTTTTTGAAATGCAATAAAGTAAGAAATGATTGTTTCCACATCGGAATACAAGAGCATGTTGATATATCAGTATCTAAGTATACTCCGATGGAAATAATGTCACCATCTTATTTTTCTCAGTAATAAATTATTACATGTAGGGAATTTGGCCATAAAGTGTGATAAAATGCAGTATGGCACTGTTTAGAACAGACTACTGATGTACCACTGTGTTGTGTTCAGTATTATTTACGCGTTTTAAACTCAACCTGTTGGCAAAATGAAGCACTGTTGCTTATTTAAATAAACCAATTAAGTTATCTGTACCAGGGATATCTGGTTAGGGCTTTATTCTTGTGGTCACACGAAAACAGATCTAAACAGGAACATGACAACAGCACCAATCAGCAACATAACTGAGTTTTCCTGTCGCATTTAAGCTGAACTCCTTTTTGAGACTGATTGCGGAGTTCAAATTTGTAAATTGTAGTGGGACCAAAAACAAATTCACTTCAGGCCACGCTCCCTAAAATAGCTTAATACTTCACTTCACTCCACATCTCCCATACCCCAGTCTACAGAGTGACACAGTGACAAACTCTAAAGGCATGTTAAAGTCTGATCTAGGCTGAGAAGGCAGGCCTGCTTACTGAAGCCTATTAGCTCTGGATATAGGCCAGACGTCATGCCACACATTGTGAGATGAGTAGCTCTGATGTGGACAGTATCTCAGCACTGTCCACATTACCCACACAATGTACCCCCCCCATTCAGCACCTTATTCAAGAAATCAAAAGTAAAAAAAAAAAAAAAAAAAGACTCTCTCAACAGCAATGACATTAATCCAAACACAAAAGTCTACATCAGAAAAGCATTCCGATTAAAAAAAGACTTTATGATTTACTTTCCATTCATACCGTGTTAGCTTCTAAAGTTTACCATTTTCTCCCATTCATAAGAGCTATGTCTAGGTTAGAACACTGTTGAAAACGGGTGCAAAAAATTATTATCCTTCTTCAGTATACAACAAACTCTCCTAGTGGTCTCCTTGAAGCTCAGGGCAGCCTAAATCTATACACAAATACATCCATTCTGCAAAGATAATAACAGATAAAAAATGTAATTGTTTAGTTGTTGCAGGATAAAAAGTCTAAATGTATGTGTCTGTGTATACTGTATGTTTAAACATACACAGACAATGAAAAAGAATGCCTGACATCCAAGACTCAAATAATACAAACACTTGGCAATATCTGTCCGCATTTACCTAGATATATTGAAATTTTTGCTTAAAAACTGAATTAACCCAGTCTGATCATATCTTATTTCTGTAGTTAATCTGTATGACTAACTCAAGAGGAATAAAAAATTGGAACCTACTACTTCTTCTTCTTCTTCTTCTTCTTATTATTATTATTAATTTTATTACTGGCAAAAATTTATGATTACAGTCAACAGTAGGGATAAAATCTCATAGAAATGAAAAATATTATTCAGGGGAAGTAAATGCAATATTTAGAGGTGTAATTCCTGTCATATCCATACAGGAATGTATTTAAAAGGATGTGGGTATATATAAAAAGACTTCAAATGTCCCTTTATGAATGCATAAGCAAGCATGTTACTCAGTGAATGTAGTTCACATTTTGCAACCACAAGAGGGAGACTATGCTCTATGAGTTAAAGTGCAACCACTCCCACAGGACTGGATTAGGACACAGAGCCCATCCACTGATTGCCACACCTGCTGACACTGAGTGACACTAAGCCACAACCAATAGGGGCTGGGGATTCAACAGGTCCAGAAGAAAGGTCCAATCAGTGTTGCCACAGTGGTAAGTTCCAGACAATATCTAACCTGGACCATGCACAAGCAGCCAATCAGGATTCTGCAACAGTTATAAAGTCAAAGGCAAAAAAACAAATTGAAACATTTTTTTTTTACCAAATTCAAACTTTTCATACTTTTGGTTTAACTCCAAGCCACAGTCATCACACCCTTCCCACCGTTATCACACTTCTCAACACAATGTAACGTTATTAAACATGTATTACTACTTCATAAGGTGCTTCGCCAATAAAAAAAAATAAAGAAGAATACAACAGCATACTACAGATACAAAAGCTTATCGTGACTTCAAATACTTTCATTAGTACCTGCCAACACTCAAAATAACATTCATGTTTCTCTCAATCAGATGTAAACAAAGGGAAAAATGTCCATTCTACAAAAAGGAATCTTTCCTGTCTATACTGCATGTACACATAAATGTGTATTTTTTATATGAATAAGATCATAAATACCGCACAAAAGGAACAGGCCTTTTTTCTGCACTATGCAAGTATAATGCAAGCTCACATACTATGCACCAAAACAACAGGCAGAAAGATCCACCATCCCTCTACAAATCTGGCTTTGCATTTATTTATCATTTCAAATCTTGTATTTCAATCCAAGTAATATAGTTGTAAAAAAGTGCATTTGTCTAACAAACAAAAGGATGAAATTGCACTTATATGTTTGGGTGTTACTCCCCAAGGTTAAACAGATAACAAGGAAGTCTACCAACTTGCCAGACTAATGACAATGATTTTACCATAAACACTCTCTAGGGCTAAAGCGTATGTAAAGTGATGCAATGATTTCCAATGAAGTCTGAAGGGGACAATTCTCGTGTACTGCTGTTTAAAATGAAGGATGGACTCATAAAGACTGATCCCAGTGTATGTGGCCACGATTCAACCAACATTAGTACAGGGCCAAATCAAAATTTTTATTAAAGGTAACCCTGTGACCACATACACTTGTGATACACTCAACAGCTTTACAGATTTACCATGAAGATGCACGTCCTATCTGTTATACGTAGTAGCTATTTTCTGGTCACATATTGAAGCTGCAGACTTAAATACGAAAATTGATTCAAACTTATTAAAATGGAATCTACATGTTCAGTTTTATCTCAGGCCACCTGTTAAAATCAGTCCTGTTCCCTGTTCCTGCAGGACTTGCGCGGATCCCCATTTGAATTCAGTAACGCTCGGCGCCAAACACAGCTCCACTGGGAACACTGGCTGGCTGGATGAACCACACAGTGATGCAGATGGTTGTGTGGGACACAATACAGAAGAAATGAGGAGGAGTGGGAAGTTTGAAATATCTCCGTAATCTACACAACAGTACGATAGTGCTTCCTGCAAAGAAATGATCTCTGTCCCTGCGGGCACTCCAATCTCATTCTTATAGCCTTCCAGAAAGGAAAAATAAATGAATCGAGAACATATTTCAACAGTATATGTTTTTTTCACCACATAGAAAATACTCTGGAAAATGCAGTAAAAATGCAAGAAGTATGATTCTTGCATTATATATCTGAATAACATTGTAACTATTTTTTGTAGTGCACATATAGCTGAAATTGATTGTTCAGCTCATTTCAAACTTTTTAAGCACCAGGTGTTTAGACTGCACTGCATTAAAATGCATGCCATAAAACAGGGCATGTCGCCACTGGAAACCTGGCAGGGAAATTAACTAGATCCTCACATCAATAAAACCTAAATGTGAAACAGTGGACCAGGGGCCTACAGATTGGTCCTCTGCACTGTCAAACTTCACTGTCAATACTACACTGAGAAGGACATCAGAAAATACCTGCCATTCTGTAGAATGATCATATTTTCCTATATGCTTTTATTACTTAACACTACATTACTGTCAGCTAAACTTGCATTTTCCTACACCAGCTATGAGATCGACAAACATGATCTCCAATAAGCTGAACTGGTAAGAAACTGAATTTATAAGCCAATGACTAAAACCGCACAGTGAATTTCAACTATTCATGTCAATTTTAATACGAAACAGGGCTGTTTGTCTGTGTGAGAAATATCAGATCCGAGATGGACTGGAATTGATTATTCTGTTGTGGGCTGAGCTTCACTTGTGAGTGTTGCCAGTGTTGTCATATGGTCTTTTGACCATGATACGAAGCATTGAGGCTTATAATAAGCACACATAAGGGTAGGGGCGCTACTAATCCAAGTGCTAAGTAAATGTCATATAAACTTTTTAAAAATTGCTTAATGTAAGCAAAGATTTGTGTAGTTTGAGCAGCAGTATCTTTTACAGACTTTTAAACTGCCCTTGGGGATCAAAGAGTTTGATTAAATTGACCTCAATATTTAATGACCAACTGGTCAAGAGACTGTGTTCCACAGAAACCCTCTCACAATCTTACAACAGAACTGCAACATTTCCACTGTGCCCTGCACAGTTTCACACATCCATGCTTTTTTTAAAAACCTTAAAAATGGCATTACATGCCTAACATCACAATGAAACCGAGGACATAATTAGAGTGCATCATAAACACCGCTTGGGAGTAAAAATGGCAGCAGAATGGTTAATAAATGCAGCATAGCATCACCCTATAAACTACGCTCGCAGGATTTGATTATTGCGACGCAATATGAACACACTTAGACGAACAAGCATTTTGATATCACTGGTGAGACACGTAAAATCAGTGGGACTGCTACATCGGCTACAAGGAAAATAAAAATATGCTTATATCTTCTTTGTCATAGATGTGGCAAAGTCGTTACAAATATCCACCATCATCTTGTCTTGAGGGGGACCATTAGACAACTCCAACCGAGTTCAAAGTATCTGTACCATTGGTTTACGTTGAACCACCACTGGCCTTGACCTTTTTCAGGGCTGTGTGTAACAGTGTTTTATCTGGGGGCCTCCCTCCAAGGAACCACTCATATACCCCAGGGAACCTCTGAAGAAACACCCAGAAGGATAAAAGAGCATCGATTGGATGGATGAGGAGTGTTTTTCCCCAGGGAGCTTGTGGACCTGGACTCCCCAGAAACATCATCCCCAGCAGCTCCTCGGGAAAATAACAAAAGAATGAAACTAAACAAAAACATAAAAAAATTCTGTTCAGCTCAAAATGTTGAAGGTTTTGCAAGTGAAAGTTCTGTACTGAGTCTTCCTTACATAGCACGGAGCAGAGATTCATGGGAAAGCCTGTGCAAATCCCAAATGCAGCAAAGCAGCACTCGAGTGTGGCATTACCCAGCAGCCAACGCTCACAAAAACTTTAAGAAAAGAACCTACAAAAAAAGAAATGGCCAAGGTTCCACGTGGAAAAAAGGTTAAGGGCTTTTGATACAGGTTAAAACTTTTTAATACACATTTATAAAATTCTGCTATGTAAATACGATCTCTATATTTTGCTCGCAACCTCTGAAACCAAATAGCATGTCAGAGAACAGGGACACTCCTACGAATGGCTAGGAAACATAAGCTGAAGGAACCCTGGAGGGTTGAATTTGTCTGCTATTCTGAGTTTGGCTGAGTGAGGTCATGGTCTCCTTCCCCTGGGATTCTGTCAGTGAGGAAAATATAGAGAAGAAAAACACCAATGATTAATTATTATTGGAGTTAATCCTTCCAGTGGGGAAAAGGGGAGGAAGGGGGGGCAGGGAGGGCAGGGGGGATGCTGAGGAGAGACCCCCCATCGAGTGGAGCAGAGGGAGGGAGAGGTGGGCGTGGGGCGAGGCTACGTCGCCGGCTGGCGTCGACGGCATAAGCGGCTCCGCCTGACTGAGGGCTGTGTCGATGTTTGTAACCGGGGAGACGGGGTCAAGGCTGAGTGGGTTGGCCTCGGAGGTGGCGGGGTTGCTGACCCGGAAGCACTTCTCCTTGTGGGCCTTGAGCATGTTGGAGAAGCGGAAGCGCTGGCCGCACACGTCGCAGGGGTAGGGCTTCTCGCCCGTGTGCGTGCGGCGGTGACGCTTCATGTTAGGCCTGCTGGTGAAGCTCTTCCCACAGATCTCACAGATGTATGGCTTCTCTCCTGCAACAGAGGAGTGGGAGAGATGACATCACAGATGACATGGGAAACATTCACTGTGCATGAGCACAAACACAAAGCAGACTCCACATACTCATTGTGCATTACAAACGCTGTCCAAGGGGCGGCCGGGCGGCTCATCCTGTCAAAACTCCATGGTGTGGTATCCGTTAACAAAGCAAAACAAATGCTCTCCTACAGTGCTGTCCACTTGAGACTCTCCTGCTGGTTTAGTGCACAGTTCCCTTTCAGGTTTTAATTATTTACCTGGAGACACTGAGTGAACAGTAACCTGAGACAGTTTTTGTTTCGGGGGTCAGTCAGCTGCTCTTAAACCCTCAGGACCAAGAGGGAACAACACAGCTCTACTCCATTAGAGTAGCAGCAGACTATACCACTGTTCTACAAGGTTGGAGTGACAGTAGGCTAAACCACTGCTCTACTGCGTTAGAGTAACTCTCCTTACCAGTGTGAGTCTTCATGTGCTCGTCAAAGTACTGCTTCATGTTGAAGTCCTTGCCGCACCACTGGCACATAAACTGCTTGTGTCCAATATGGATACTCATGTGGGAGCGCAGCTGGTATTTATACTGGAAGCGTTCACTGCAGTTCTGTAACAAAGAAGGCACTATACTATGTACTGTACATATACATGTATATATGCATGTATGCACTTCCACACACATATGGGATGCATGTAAATATGTAAATCTTTATATAGCCATGTTTATATGTGGTACCATATCTAACAGTACCTCGCACTTGAACGGCTTCTCCCCAGAGTGCTGCAGGGAATGCACCTTGAGGGACATGCTGCGCTTGAAGGACTTGCCGCATGTCTCACATGTGAAAGGCATGTCCTTGGTGTGAGCTGGGGGCAGAAGAAAGGACACTTAAGCTTCAAACATCAGGCTGAGCTGGGGCTAATAATCAATACTCAGAGGATGGACTTTTGCTTTCTGTATCCCAATAACTGCCCCAAGCGATCTTCGTTTTTCATTTCTTCAAGTCTCTTTCAATCATAAATACAATGGAATTCAGGCTTTCATAAATCTGTGTATGATTATGCAATATCGCACAAGAGAATGCTATAGTGATCCTGAGCACGGGTGTAGGCCTACTGTATTCACAGGCAAGAAGCAGAGTGCCGTCAACCAGCACATCCGTGCTGACGTACAGCATAACATATGATAGTGTGATAATTGCTTTTGTGCACCAGTTTTAGGCAACAGTTCAACACTGCATTAAAAACGATAGAATGCAGCAAAGCATTGCTTTTAATACGGATCCGCAAATACAGTTTCTACAACTGTCACTGTTGCCAGGCAACGCGATAAACAAGTGCAAAGACTGACTTGAAATTTTCGCTTGTGTTGGTAACGTTAGTTTGAGAGATTAAATGTACAAGCATAGGATCACCGGGCTCAGTAACACAATCGCTGTCCGTATATTCTTCTACTGACATCGGCTGACAGGGATCAAACGTGATGTTATCAAATATAGCCTACTCATTTCGTTGAAGTTGAAATGTAGCTAACCTATCAACCGAAGTAACCTTTTTAGATTCGGATGAGGTATGAATCAAACGTAAACAAAGCCTAATTTTCCCAGCCGGTGATGAGGTCCGAGTGACGTTATACTAAGAGTACTGTGATGACAGTTACTATAGTAACGTAAAATACAACTATGATCATATAACAGCCATTAGAAGAATGTTCCTCATTTAAGGGCACTGAAGAGAGCAACCAAGCCTTCTGAACATCATCCTCTCGTCATATTTCTTGTTCCACATATGAATATCAAAAACACATAAATACTGTGTACATTTGAATATCGATACACGTATATATTTTTTTTCTAGCAAAACAACAACTGCAGAAGAGAAACACCATACAATGTTCTTTAGCCGCTGTCAGTGCTATCTTCATGAAAGCAATCGTTACATCAGGTCAGATTTCATGCAGATTTCAAAACTTGATATCCTGAGACATTATACCATTTTGGACAGCAACAGATTTAGGATAATGGATGGATAAGGATAATTTTCCATTTTTTTAAGGTAATTACATTTTTCTCATGCACAAACCAATATTAATAGCGTAGCCTACTGTAAATAATAAATGAGAATGTAAACACATGATAAGAAAGGAAAAGCACATTAGTCATGAAGATGTGCCCAGTGCTATACATGTATATGATCACAATGCCTGCACAACAGCAAAATGAGACTGACAACGCATTTGAGCTTCACATTAAAGAGGCACAATAATATCCTCAGGTCAGACAAGGACAGGTGGAATATATTGGTTGCTGAGGAATAAACCAATCTGTGGCTGTAGGCAATTCTCTCCATACAGGATGAAGGTATTTAATTACCACATTAATGTGTGAGCCACTGCAGAGAACTGGGTTATCTATTGAGGTGGGGCTGGGGGATTGGAGGTATATTGCCAGGTTCAATGTAGGGAACTGCAGTTTATTCTGTTCATCAGAAAAAATGTGAATCTTGAATGTTATTAATGATTATCACCATAATTTGTTTGCCAGACAGTCACATCCAGGGTTGAAAATTCTGTAACACACGACTGACTCAAACACCCAGAAATGATTACCTTCATTGTCCTATTCACAGCAAAGGGCGCCTTAGGTGTCTAAATGGAATAATAATCAATATTTTGCCCTGCAGTTATCATTTAGCATGTACTTAGCATATCATTGAGGCTTGACTTCTCTGTGCACATTCAGAATGGCTTTTCAAATGAACCCTTAGGAAAGTGTTTAGCTGGATATTATTTGATTGGATAAAGCTCTTGCTAAGTAAATGAAAAGTCCCTTAAAATGCAGGTTAATAAATATTTGGCTGATCTGACAAAATACCTTTAATTTCTCACAGAAACAACATTTGGTGCCTTTTGAATAATAATCAGCAGTGGCCCAAGCATGGGTTTGAACCAAGCAGCCTATGGTTGCAGCCTCCTGCTCACCGTACTACACTTCTGGCCCCTGGAGTGCTAGGATAGGTTTACTGATGGGTCCTTTGTGTCTGTGTGACCGCTTGGCAAGCAGCGGCCTGTTTACATCACCATCACGCATCAAAAGCCCTGTGAGAGGAAGGCCTCAGCACTTCACTTCAAAACAAAATTCACTTGAGTTGTATTATCCTTCTAAAGCCAAGAATTTGCTTAGGAAGGATTTATAAGGAACAGATTGTGACATGCTAATAAAAGTGTTATGCATAGTTCATGAAGGTTTTGGACAAAATACAGTAGTGTACAGTGTAATCTTTCCATGAATTAATTTCATACACTGCTCTTCTCACAAAATGGGAGTAACAGAAATAAACCAAAAAATTTTAAGCATAAGAACTAAACATTCTTTTGGCCAAACCTATGGGATACCAACCAAAGTAGGATGTAGCTCCACATAAGGCAACATTCACACAGCGATGAATGATGAATTACGCATCATACTCACCAACCATGTGCTTTCGGACATGGGCCATGGTGTAGAACTTCTTCTCACAGATCTCACATGAGAACTTCTTCTCTGCATAGCCGTGGACAATCTTGTTGTGTTCGTGGAGCGACCACAGCTTTTTGAAGGCCTTGCCACAGGTTACACACTGAAAGTGATCAGACAGCATATGACAGAAGCTGAAGCCAAACGCAGGGTGAATTCCAGAATTAAAATGGGAACAAAAAAATGTGTGACAATAACCTCACCTCGCCTTTTTAATTACATAAGTTGTCCAGCACCCTGACATGTATTCATGATGAAAATCTCTTTCTAAATACAACAAATGCAACCTAATTTTAAAATCTTGTGAATTGGAAATCTATTTCCTGCGAAATTCCATGTTTTCTCTGGCCTCTTTTTCTCTCTGTGCATTTTAGTTTATTATACTTGCAAATCACAGTGCTCTTACTTTGTATAGAGACAACTCCTAACAGTGCTTTATGGACTACTGAAGATGAGGACAAACCATTTAAGTGAGGTGGAAAACATCATTTTAATAAAAAAAAATTAAATTTAAACATTTAATGAAAGAAATAATTGCCTAAAAATGTTGACGGCCCCCTTGTATATGATTTGAAAGCACATATGGAAATTGGGAAAACTCTGACTGTTGCAAGGAGTATAAATCAAGTGCCCATTCATCAGTCATGCATTATAGATAGAGTCAGTCATATCACACGATCACAGCAGAAAATGATATTCGTGTGGAAGGAAATGTCAGATTTCTCCACTGTGAAATGACCAAACTGTAAGCTAAACAGCATATTCAATTTTAAAGTTGACCTTGAGCTCGCATGCTGTAGATATATTACAAAACTGTTACAGCAAATGGAAATGACTTCTTTTCAGTTCATGTTTGCAGAGACTAGTGGCTTTGGAATGGTTGCCAGAAAAAGCCTCCACTGAGGGCAATCTACAAAAATAGGCCTCTGGAGTTTGCTAAAAGGCACAGGAACTTGAATTGGAACCAGGTGCTATGGTCAGATGAGACAAACATTTAGTTTTTTTTGGCCAATCACATCAATGGATTTTGTACTGGAAGAAGGACAGTTACGTTAAAAATAACATAATATGCAGTGAAATGTGGTGTCTGATGTTGTGGGTCTGTTTTGCTTCTACTAGTCCCATGGCTTTTAAGGTCAATGGAATCATGTACTCCAGCAAGTACCCAGACATGTTGGCCAAAAACATGGTTCCCTCTGCCAGGAAACTCAAATGTGGCCACAAATGGATACTGCAGCAAGACAACTATCCCAAGCATACCTAAGAATCAACTAACCACAAAATAACTGTTTTTCGAATGGCCATCACAGCCTCCAGAATTAAACCTGATTGAAAAATAGTGTTTCAAACTGAAGAGCGTAGTCGACAAGTATAAACGGAAAAATATGAAGATTCTGTGTGGAGGAGTGGTCAAAGATCTGTTCAGCAATCTCATAAAACAGTATAAAAGACCACTCAATAGAGGGAAGGTGCACATACATTTTTTCAGAACCTTTTTTGGTTGATTCCATCAAATCATTAATACTTTACTTATATTTCATAATTAAAATATAGCTCAGTATTCATGTTACTTATTTCATACAGTCATTGCTCTTAATCAATGGTGTGAATATCTTTGGAGGACACTGCATATGCATTTTTTCTTTCCTTTTTACCATTTTAAAATGAACAACATTTTTGCTCTCGTCCCAATATGGAATGCACTATCAGTGCATCACTGCAGTAAACATAAATAATTCTGCAAAATATGCCACTTGGGAGCTCCTGTGCAGCATTCAATTCAATAAAGTTTCTTTAGGAAAAAAAACTGTTTAAAGGCTGTATAACAGTACTGGTTATACAATGACTGAAATGCATTCATTACACAAATTCGTTTGGCCTCCATGAGAGACAGGCCAAATGTAAACTGCCTCAGTGTTGTGTAGAATGCTCTGGAAAGTTACCCAGCTTGTCTTGAAGTGCTTTAGTACCGAGTTGTAGGTTTCCCAAAGCATAATGAGCAGAGCATAAAATTCCAAAGCATAACTGTCAGCATCCATTAAGAATTAACACAAGACAAAGCCTGGAACAATTCTGCATGGGAGATGGTCCAGTGACACGCAGATGTCTCTGTGACATTCACGTAAATATCTGGAGAGGCCACAGTTCTTGACCATTGGAAGGTCATCACGTAATTATGATTATTATAATCATGCAGTTAACCAGCAGTTAACGAGTCTAATCTTTTGCATTTCATTGTGAATGCTGCCTCAATGTAAATCAGCACATGCCAAAGTGCCTTGGCATTGAGATTCCTGTTCTGACATCCAATGGCTATTTTTAATCCATTATGACAACATTTATATTTTTTATGCATAACTGGACCATATACTGCCAGGATTGTGGTATCTATGTTTAGAAATACAGTTTATGAGGCGGTGCATGAATATAAAAAAAAGTCCATGATCTCAGTCACATTTGCAAACCCGTATGTCATATATGGTTTTTAACTGAGTTGGAAAATAAGACATCTATTTCTATCCCCTGTGGATATGCATATCATCTTCAGCATATTCGCACTTCCCAGAAAGCGTCTTAAAGCTGAAAGGGAAATATTTTAAGACTGTAATGCAGAAAAACAAACTCAGCAGGTGCCGGCCAGCGTGCGAGCTGCCAGCCTTAAAACAATAAGCTCATAACCGCCCACAGCTTCGGCATATGGCCGCTCGTCTTCACACAATATTCTCCACACAAACGCCCCCGCCGCGCCAGCTACGAGGCCACTTCTCATGTCTCTGTGCTCTGTGACCAGGAACGGACCTCAGACTTCTACCAGAGGAACGCCCGAGCAGGCTTCTTTTGGCATGCTCTTCACTGCAGAGTGGAACCAAATGAACAATAAGAGACGTGCAGGGATCCTTGAATGCTTTGTAATTTGATGCTGTGCATCTCGCTGAGACTAATTAGTACCATTTTCACAGGAAGAGCCTGGATGCTTGAAAGAGATAAAAGGGAAAAAGCAACTCTTGCCAGCCTTAATTTAGTCTATTTTAGACTTCCAGCTGTTCCAAGCAACATGGTGCTTTAAAGCCACAATATAACCATTTCAGGCTGATTTCATTTTTCACTCGCCATTAAGCGGATTTGTGTTGCAAATCTTATTCTTACAATAACAGTTAAAAAATTTGCAAATGACAAAATTCACACCGGAAGCAACACTGCTTTGATCAGATGTTTCCTATTGACCATATGCAGGTGGAGACTTGACTGGCCAATCGCAGGTCAAAGTACTATTACAATTTCCAATCAAAAACTCAAATGATCTTTTGAAATAGATATATAAAAAACAAAAGAAAACATACCATGATAACAAGGCTATTTTATTCGGTTGAGATTTTAAATGAGTTTTTTCACCCTGAAAGGAATAATGTTCTTATATTGCCCATTATAGCAGGATTTGGTATTGATCATTTGAAGACCATGTTTATTGCAGAATTAAGATGGCATCTACATTTTACTCAATCGGGCAGCTATTTAGTGGTCTGTCAATCATAAGTCTTCCATGTTAATAACCATACAGAACTGACCCATCATGTCAGACCTCCAGCTCTCA
The DNA here is from genome assembly GCF_013347855.1 of Anguilla anguilla. Lineage (NCBI taxonomy): Eukaryota > Metazoa > Chordata > Actinopteri > Anguilliformes > Anguillidae > Anguilla > Anguilla anguilla. Next base: position 16,733,849 of record NC_049208.1, on the reverse strand, counting down.
TATTTAGAAATATCATGCTTTATCTGAAAGGAATTGGTTTTGTTTTGTTTTCAGAATTATTAGAAAAAATATAAAAATGTGCATGCACATCCTTGCTAAATTGTGCCATCAATATAACTGAGATGTTGCTATAGAAGACAAACAGAAAATAAAAAGCAATGAAATTTCACCAGATCCCCTTATTCGTCTTACATTGTATTTAGGATTATGCGATAAGGTGTCCTGATAGATGAAGCCTTGCCCCCACACCTTCGTGAACAGCTAGATTAGAATATTAGGGGATGCATTCCAAATGTCAAGGTGATTAATATGAGATGGCACATTACTTCCAGATCAGCTTTGCAACTTCCCAAAATAGAAACATACAAATGGATAAACAGTGTGTGACTGGAAGAGCAGCAAGATTCCTGCCCTCTGAAAGAGGCGGGAGTGCAGATTATATATATATATGCTCATTAGCATTCAAAACATTTACTTGGAAGGCAATTTTGTGAGAAATAGCCATTAATGACAGTCTGACCAGATTAGTGATGAAGCCCTTGCAGGACACCACGGACAATCAAAGAAGATGGCTAACCTATATTATTTTAATTCCAGGCTTGTGCCATTTCTTCCACATCCACATGTGTTTTCATGGAGAGTGCTGCAGCATAATGATATGGGAACTTGCAACTCCTTGCAACTGCAAAGTTGTAGGTTGGATTGCCAGGTGGGGTGCTGCCGTTGTACCCTTAAGCAAGGCAGCTAACCTGAATGGATTTAGTAAATATCCAGCTGTGGATCCAAGTGGATCACATGTCGAGAATGTAAGCTGTGCATGTGACTCTGGATGAGAGCATCTTTTCAATGTAGAAACAATTCAACACTGGCTTGAAGCAACACTGGTTGCTATGTTGTGCATTCAAGCATATCTGTTCCTGGTGGCTTATTCACAGGAAGGGATTTCAGAAAATTTTCCACCTCAGTAATTCCAATTTGGTGAAATTCAAATTCACAATTTTACCCCTCATTATTTTATCCATTAACATTAACATAATATTAACATATTAATATATGTGCAGCTTCGTCCTCCATCTTGCACAGGCACCTGCCCCTCCCTGCCCCTCCTCCCCCAGGCCTTACCTGAATGCTCTTCTCGCAGTTGGTCTGGTGATGCAGAAGCAGCTCGCTCTCCAGCAGGAAGCGCTTGCCGCACTTGTCGCAGATCTGCATGCGGTTGTGCGTGACGTTCATGTGCTTCTCCAGGTACCAGCGGTTGTTGAAGATGCGTGGGCACTTCATGCAGGGGAAGGTCTGTTTTTCCTCCAGCTTCACCTTCTGCCCCACGCTGTCCTGCCTCTTCCTCTTGTGGCGTCCCCGGCCCTTGTTGACCCTCCTGACCATGCTCAGGGCCTGGTGCACGGAGACCGTCGCCATGGTGCCCCCGGAGGCCCTAGTCTGCCGCCGAGTCCGCTCCAGCTTCTTCAGCTCGGGAATGTTGTGGATCTCCTCGTGTGGCACCTCCTCTTCGTCCTCCTCGCTGCTGTCGCCCAACTCTTCCTCCTCGCTTAGGTCCTCCTCCTCCCTGATGTCTGCATCTTCATCATCCTCCTCGTTTTCCTCCTCCTCTTCATCTTCCTCCTCCTCCTCACCTCTGCCTTCCTCCTCGTCCCCTGCGTCCTGGCCCTCGCCGCACCTGCTGCCCAGTAAGCCTGTGGCCTCGGTGGAGGAGGGCTTTCCCTCACTGCCCTTCGACACGTTGAGCGTCTGGTTGTTGAGGTTCACCTCCACGATTATCTGCTCCTGGTTGAAGGAGGCTCGGCCGTCCGAGTTCTCGGACTCCCCAGCTTTGCCATCCATCTTGCACAGGCTCCCGGCCCCGCCCTGCCCCCCCTCCTCCTTAAAGTACTGCTTTATCTGAACGCTGGGATGGGACTTCCCCGTCCCGTCCTCCACCCGCACAGAGTACGGGCTGCTGCCCTCGCGAGCGTAGATCTTAGCGTGGGCTGGGTCCGCCTCCTGCTTCACCTCCCGGTAAAACTGGGCGGAGACAGCGCCACCCCGCCCGTCCTGCGCGGAGGCGGCGTCCACGGCGATGCCCAGAGACCGGTTCCTGATGAGCTCCTGGCAGGAGGCGGCGATGTCGCTCATCTGGAGCACGGCGGCGGCGTTGAGCACGTCCTGCACGTTGCGGGCGTTGACCAGCAGCTTGGAGGTGTAGATGAAGTTGAGGATCTGCTGCAGGCCCTGTGAGGTGAGGGACTCCAGCGACAGCTCCACGCGCTGGAGCTGCTTGTTCTGGGTGAAGAGCGAGTGGAAGAACTGGCTGTAGGCCGCTAGCACCCCCTTGTGGGCCTGGAAGGTGTTCTTCTGGCGCACTAACACGATGTCCACGTCGCAAAGCGCAGGCTGAAACAGACGCTGCTCGTTCAGTCTGTCCATCAAACACGTGAAGTGGAGAGAAACATCCTCCACCAGCGAGAACTCTGTGGAAGGGTAGTCAGCCGTCTTCTCCACTATCAGCTGCATAAGACAGAGGGGGAATCGGTCACGTGAAATCCTGTTAACAATTAATTAAATATTAAATATTAAATATTAATTAATTTATATTTCATGAGCCTGAAGGCCCTTAATACATTCCTACGACAATGGTGTTAGTGCGTCAGTCACTGTGTATGACATATCTATGAAAACCGAACCTAAAAAACTTGATTAAGCCTAAGGGTCTTAATATGAAAGCATGGTACACAGCTGCACATGAAGGAATTTCTTATGAAATTTCAAAATAGGGGGACCAATTCACTAGGCCCGTATGAAGTTTTAAAATGGATGCTTTTATCTAACTCAAAGTCTAAATTAATTGGCAAAAAAATTCATGAAGAGGATGTTTTCATTTAATAGATTTTTCTCAGTAATTTTAATGATACTGTAATTGAAAATTCTTTGGCACCCAGGGTGCCAGTTATTCATGAAAGGAATCTTTGTGCTTCTTCTTTTATGGGATGAACAGAGAAACCTCTAGTCAGTCTGATGGAACCATTATTTTCCAATCCATGCGGATTGCAATGCATGACTTGACAGAAAAATAGAGTATTACCTATGACCAGGGGTGGACATTAAACAGAGCCCACGGAAAAATAGCATGCATTGGAGAGCACACAATATAAATCTTGAAAAGAGTTGTTTTGTTTTCTTGCAAGGGACGTGTACTGGAGAATCATGGGAATAGGGCTGACATATTGCATTCTGGGATTTAATCAACATCTGTCCCTGATTTTGAATCACAATTAAAAGCAAATGTTCACTCTTTTCACAACAAACAGTTCTGCGTGTTCAGCTGTTGCCAAATTTAATCTGGCAAACTGTGTGAATGACGAAAAAACGGAGGCTTGCATCAAATGTTAAAGAAAAATATTGATCCAGGGCACTGACATGCATACATCCATAACATTGCAGCCATCCTGGACAGCAAAAAAGCCAGTATTCTAAATGTTACAATTCTTTGTCCTTAACGGAGTTATGGATATAGAAGGGTATTACACTGTTCACAATACTTCCACGTAACAAGATTCAACATGATGTTATTGACTGGTATTTTATGCAGTTCACTGCTGTCAATGAATGAATAAACTCCTGAATGTTCATTGCATTTATTTGTACTGTGATGCATCACACGGTTCCCAAAACCATTAACCAGAGAGAGAGAGACAATGATCTGCAAAGCATTTAGGAATGCTTCTCATGTTTTAGCACATACGCAGTACCAGCAGCAATGCTTCTTGCTGGGACAAGTTCAGTGTTTCAGAAGCAGTCTTATCAGCATTAAAACTCGACAGGATTATTTCAAAAGGGAAAATGTCATGTGAGGCCTATTCCGTTGGGAAATCAAGCCCTCTTGCCACATTAAGAGGATTAAACCATGAAAAAAGAAAACTGTTGTGTTTTGGAACTGATTAAGTGATGCTTGGGAAGGTTAGACACACCTGATTCTAAGCAAATAATCAAGAAGGCTGAAGTGCACATAGCCCGTTTCAGCATGGCAAACTGCATCCTGCCCCCACTACATCTCCTCGTCTGAGGCTCCTAATTCCCTCAGGAACTGACATCTTTTTGGGACAAGATTTACCAGTGTATGTGCAAATTTATCTGCAAATAGGTCCCCCCCCCCCACCCCTCCAGAGTGTACTCCAGCCAAGCAGATTTTAAGGCATCCTTTAGTGAACGCCTTTAGTTATCTTGAAGTGAGGAACGTCTCAAAAATCCACAAATGAACGAAAGTGATTCCACACATGCCATTATCCAATGAATGGCCAAAATGTGTTATTACATTTATCTGTTCGGGAGAGATTTGTGAACCAATCATTTAGTTTGTAAAATAGAAAATGAGATATAATAAAATATTTGTGAATCTTATTTCACTCGTGTAAGGTTCAAATTATTTATTTAATGGTATTTGAGACAATAACACCACCGTAACTATTGGTCATTTTTAGTGAACACTCTGCTTTCAGTTTTTAAAGCACAAATAAACCCCTGCCACACATACCCATTAATGCAGCACACTAAATGTTTCTGAAACATTTGGCACTGGGGAGCAATTTGCAGTGTGTTTTTAAAAGTGTTCCTCAATTCCCTTTAATTAATGCCTCTGAAAGTTCTGCCCCAGAATATCAATGCCTTAGCGTTTTGTCTATTGAATAACACCACGTCTCTTTCAAATTAATATAGTGGATAAGGATTTTGGGGGACACATTTAAAATGTGTTCATTTTACATGAGTTTGGCACCCAATGTGGGGCTGAGCATGGCCAAATCCCACCTGCAGTCAAATTCATGTTACAAACTTAAAGGGGACTCAGGCGATCTCCCCAACACGCCCGACCCAGAAAGAGAAGGGTACAAGAAACAAGGCTGCAGCTGGCCGGTACACAAGCCGAGGATTTATCTTTCCATCTAAAAACATGTTTTATAATACATGAACAAAATATTAGGCATAATCACCGAGCAACCTGACCTGATGTCACCAACCACTGATGGTTATCTTGACCATTCACAGTAACAGAATTTAAATGTTATAACTTCCCATATAAACTCCCTTTACCTTATGCTGCTCTTAAGAGGATTAGCATTCTGAGCAGTACACAGACAGACACACATGTACATGCACATACACATACGTACGCACGCACACACACACACGCACACACACACACACACTCTCTTTCTGGCTTAAATCACTGTATGTCTTTTCACTGCCCATGAAAATGTAAACAAAGCAAAAATAATGTCATAAGAGTGAATCAGAGTTTCATTCGAGTCTCCCCACCTGCATGTAAATGTCAGAATTAAGGCTCGTTCAGAGCAGCGTGCTCAATCAGGACTCCCCCTGCGTGTATTATTTATCCCAGAAGGACAGATAATAAAACACTGGCACAGGCCTAATGAAAGATGCCATTTCAAAAAATGCTCAATCAAAAAAGCAATTCTCCCCAGAGAGGCAAACTCCGCAATCTTCCCATTTCTCGTGAAGCGGCCTGGAGGGCTGAAAGGCCTCCGTTTTAGAGTCGCTTCTGCCGTTTTTGGCAAGCCTTCCCTGTCGTGATGCGCGCCGATAGTGCTGCCTTGACGAATAGCGAAATATGAACTGATAACACGTTTACTTCTCCCCATCACCGTATACGTTTTACTGTTTCCATAAAGTCACTTCCGGTACACATAAAGATTCTATTCACCTTATGGTTCAGACTATAGTGGACATAAACAGGTCATTTAATGAAATAAAATTATATAGCACAAAGTGGTAAAAAACACTTTCGATGTGAATCAAAGTGAATTGACCAGGAACTGATTATTTCATGAAATATTCCCCTGTTGTCACAATGAGCATTTGTTGTGCTAGAATGTGGCTGTGAAGAGATCTGCATCACAGCGCATAAAACACACAAGAAGAGAAAATAACAGAAGAGCACTGTATGTCCAAGGTCTAAATCAAAATACAAGGCTTATTTTCAGTATTTGCCAATTCCATGGAAACAGCTGATGGATATACATCACCACACCTAGATGCCGTTGATTTGCGAATCTGCATTACACAAACATTGTAGGGAGACTGGGTGATGATTTGAGGGGAACCAAAGCCATGAAATCAATAAGAGACAAATGAGTTCTTACTCAGGGCATGAATTTATTACATGAGGACTGCGCAAGGAGGATTGACGTTTTGAGTACGGCTGAATCGATGATGTTGTAGACAGACTCCTCTGCATACAGACTGCAGCACAGCATTGTTTTGATCCTTAACCTGCATCACACAAATGTAAAGATCACCCTGGCTGAGTACCCGTTTTTGGGGAATTTGAACGTGTTTACCATAATGTGAAAAGTACCTACAACTTCAAGTAAGTCATTACTTAATAGGCAAGAACTGCAGTTGCACAGGAAACGTTTATTAATTTAACTATTTTGGTAAAAACTAAGGATTGTACAACTATTACAATCATATAGTTATTGCTGGAGGAATCTGACACTGAGGGAAATGTTTTCGTTTTTTTTAAAACCCTCAAACACTCAACATGCAAACAGCATTTGCTCACTGCCAGTACTGTCCAATCATGCTATGAGTCTGAATACATTCCGAACTAATAAAAAACAATGAAGCATACATTCATTAGCTTTGGCAGTTAGCAGGAGCTGGAGCAATGTTGTGCACGGGAACATCAGCATGCATTTATATCTCCACAAATTACTTTATAACTCCATAAACAGCCCATAGTTTCCAAACTATGTATTTGAAACGGTGGGAGCCATGTTTCTGAGGTTTTTGAATTTGTTTCAGTTCCTGATTGGACCTCGTCAAAAAAATGTTCCTGGCTCCTGTTCCCTCCTTACATCAGGCCACAGCCTTGAGGACAGCTGAACAGAAAAAGTCAAATAAAAAATGCCAGCAAAGTTGAAAGTAACCACCGTTAAAGCCAACCATCTGCGACGTCCCTGTCTGAGATATCCGGAACTGCTCACAAAGTGCACCTCAGGCCAGAGGGAGCGTTTATATTCCTTCTTCCAAACCAGAGGCCTGCTTATTATACTGGCTGCAGGAGGAAGGAGTCACACACTTTGCATCCTTTTGATGAGACTGCTTCAATCTGTTCACCTCAAAGGACCTGATCTGGTCTCTCAGTACATGACCCCCGTCAGCATTCATCAAATCTCCTCTGTGAGTGGCTGTGGTGTTCGCGCATTCCAAACCACAAGTTTCCCTTCCACATAATGACAAAAGGCAGCAGCAGAAGGTTTAAATTCATTTAAATCATGCACCATTCAAAATTGGGAGATGCAATGCGAGTACAGTGCACTAAAAAAGCTTAGGAATTACCTGAAAAAGCACACAAATAAAACTGAATGTAGACCAACTGCACTGCAACTAAATGGGGCCTTGGTAAGAATGTATCAGGAGAGATTCTTTGCAGTTTTGTTCAATCCCCCCAATTCAAGGTACAGTTAGTGTAGTCTTTGTTCATATACTAACATAAAGATCTGTATACTGTCAGCCAAGTTTGAGATAGGATTACCCTAGAAAGGATGGGTAAACTCTAAACAGAAGGAACTAGTATACAGTATACATCTGTAAATATGCTTTTGGACATGATATTCTCTCAGGATGCCCAACAAAACATTACACCAGGGTGTTTATTCTCAAACAACAACTGACCTCTCTTTCCTTGAAAACATAAAATCAAACTAGATATAAATGAAAAACACAACTGCTGAATGATTACTCTATGTGTTCCAGACATCTTCTCAAGTGCGCATCAAACTCCTGCCAAAGACTTCAGTTCCCATGAAAAGTTGCTCACTCTTGCTTTGGACTGACCAACGGTCAGCTGTCAAACCTGTTCCAGCCACGGCCATGAAAGATTTTAAAATTGAATTTCAAAAAGGCCATACATTATAGGGTAGTCTTCTGAACAGTTTTGATTAAACACGCCAGTCACAACTTTCAAGTCTTATCGATCGCTCAATTTTAAAATGCTGCACTTGTCCACAGTATTGGAGGCATCAGACAGTAGGGTTGTGGTTCTCTATTAAACACTCAAGTGAACGAATCCAAGATTCCCCACAGTGCCCTGTGCCAATAAAAAAGGTATCTACACAGATCTGATGAGTTTGCCTGCCAAGAGACGTCCATCAGAGGAAATCAATAGATGTGGGATTGCTCCAATTCCCCCTACTTCAGACTCCGCCTACGCCATCACCCGGACATCTCTCAAACGGGTCACTTCATATATCTTAAAAACATCAGGAGAGACTTAAAGAGGGAGTTCTCCCGCTATCGTGCCTTCAGAGGCTGTGCGGAAAAATCAATCAAGGGGGAACGAGTGGACTTTGCCGCATAACAAACAGGTACGCGCGGGCTAAGTAAAGCCAGGCTCGAGGCAAGAGGTGTCAGAGCTGATTTTCCAAACTGCACTACATGAGAATTAGGGGGATTGGGTCATGATTTGAGGAGAACCAAAGCCATGAAATCGATAAGAGACAAATGACTTCTTGGTCATAGCCTGCAGAGAGAATACATTTATTGTAGGCTTTTACAAGGAGGACTGATGATCTGATTCTTAAGCAGGGCAGAACTGGTTTGAACAGTGATGGTGTAGACTTTTTCGCATGGAGAAACACAAAACATTTATTTAGTTAAGTATTTCAGTAAATACTAAGGATCTTATAACTACAATGCCCATATAACTACTTTTGGAGGGATCTGTCATCAGGACTTTTTAAAAGGAAATGGAAAACCATTTCACATCGAAAACCTGGAAGTTATTTGCACTTCATTTTAATATGACAGCACTGCTGCCAGTCTATACATGAACATACGTGATTGGAGTACATATCTGGGTCACAAATCACATTGACACACCCATTATCTAGTTGACTCTAAGCCTTGTTTTCAAGTGAACAAAACCTTTTTTTTTTTTTTCTCCCTGTGCTTCATTCATTGTTCCCTTTATTGTATGGGAAAACTACAATATAAATGGGCAGCACACCCCTGGACACCTCACTTATGCGATTTGTATGGCAGGTCTGTGGCATCCAAGCAAATTATATGTCAAATGAATCCAAAGATGACCATGAATCCAAAGATAATGAGTGGAGCTTTATTCCACTGAAAAAATATATTACATGGTATGGCAAACAAATACTTTCAATCTCACAGAGCTCCTCTGGGAGAATCTGCAGTGAAAAAGAATCTGAAACAAGAAGAACACAGCAAGCTAATACTCGAGTGACTGAACAGCTAACAGCAATCTGTTTTCAAAACCACAGGGGAGGAGGTATTTCCAGTTTATAATTCCTAATACTAACTGCAAGCACAGGTAATGAATTCCAAAATCAGAGCCAGCATCAAGATATAAAGGAAAAAATAAGGCAGATTTCCAGAAGTATCTGGATTGCATACTGGAAACAATGTTGTGTAGTGGTAATGTGTAGTGCTATAGCTGTGGTCAGAAGGTTCTGGATTTGAACCTGTAATAGGACAAAGTTGGTATGCAACTTCAGGTGAACTACCCAGCTGTGTAAATGGAAAGCACGAAAAGGGGTAGGCTATTTACTTTGCCTTACTGTGGGAGTTTGCTACACATAACAGTATAGGCTAATATCTTAATCCCCGCATTCAAATGAGGACTAGGGAAACATGTACTGTACAATGAAATGAATGAATCAAAAAATATTCCGGCGTGCCCTACTTTGAACTGGTGAAAAGAGCACCAGTGTTTAATTACTGCTGGACCCTCTGCTATTCAGACCAACTGAAAAGAACTTCACCAGCACAAGATTACGGAACAGAATTAAGACATTACAGTTTAACGTTCCCAACCAATGCAGACTTGAGTGATCATAAATGAAGGCCGTCATAAGTGGAAAGGGTTCTATTTAATGTACCAGGCAACATATTGTTTTCCGTCTAATCTGAGTTACAAAAAACCCCACAAATTAATTTATCAATTCCTTGAAAACGAGCAAGAACACTCGGTACACCCTAATTCAAATGTGCTTTCCACAGGCCAGGCACAAAAATATTTCAAGAGAATGTACAGCTTCATGATATCATTTCCCAGAACATGTAGCCCAGGGAAGCCAAGCGAAAAAGCACAAATCCAATAAGAGAGGAGTACCTTTCCTTGGGGAGATTAATGGTATCTGGGCATTACGTTGGGCTCAAGACAGAAAGCACATAGAGGGAATCTGATAAACCCACAACTACTCAAACACTTCCACACGCTATTCGGCCAAGGACAGCAGATTTGATTTGGTGAAACGACATACGTTAAATAAATTAAGTTTACCCATCGTCCGCAAGGAACAAATAAGACTGAGTTTGCATCGCTTATTTTATCTGTCTTAACATCTTGGTATTCCTCCTTGTTTTGAGGTGGGGGAGTTGAGAGAATAAAGGGGGGAGGGGGCTTCAGCTGGACGGGTGATTGTAAAGACACATCGGACCCTCCAGAGAGGGGGGGGGATGTGGTGCAAGGTGCACACTTGTAAATTTGGGGTGCGTCAGCGTGACCCTCAGAAGCATGACTCATACAGCTGGGCACCCCCAGCTTGAGTGACTCCCACCAGACCTGGAATGTGGACCTCATTCCCTGGACCAGCGTCAGAGGACAATGCTTCAGCTGTGCAGCTGACCGCGTAGCTCTCATCGGAGTAAAAATGTGGAAAGCCCAGGTCGTTAGAATACCGCGTGACTCGCCGCCCACACATCTAAGTATTTCTCCATCACACATCAGGAAATTTACTGGTTTCAAAGGCCTGCATGAATTATCACACCCCGCCAATCACTTTTCCAAAGGCTGCGCGTCTTTTAAGTGGATCCACGTGCAGTTTGTACAGTATTCTGTTCATATATTAGCCAGAAAATTTGCTCCTTCGGTCCTTAAACGGTAGGGACAGGAGACAGAATTTGTACAGGTTTAAACACGTATAACATGTTATACAGTATATGCTAATATTAAACTGCTAAAAATGATCACACATTCACACGCAAAATGACCAAGATAAGACAGCAGTTATATCTCAAACCCTTTCCTTCTCCACTTTGATCTCCATAGCCTTCATTTCCTGATTCTCTCACCGTGCGTGACCTGCAGTGATTTCGATGAGAAACGACAATAGAAAAAAAACACAAGGGGGAGGAGGGGGGGCTAGGGGCTAGTGAATCTGAGGTGGGAGTGCCAGGTGCGCCTGTGGCTGTATGTTTTCCCAGCACCGAATCCAAAGGCCGCAGTGCACGTCTTTCCTGCTGCTAGAAATTCCAAATGAATTCCAAAGCATCAGATTAACCACCCTCCGAGTTGTGGATCTTCCTTCCAGAAATCTACTTTATCAAAACACCATGTTGCCCAAAAAAACAAGATGTACAAGATGTGGATGTAATGCCCCAGAGACCTTCATTAGATTTCACTTGTTCAAACTTGCTAAGATCGCTACATTTCGTTATTAACATTGAACAGCACTGGAAAATAATATCGGAATCTCTGGAATTGAATTTGACACAATTATTTCATCTGCACACAATAACACTCTCCAGCAATGTGCAGCATTACGACTGTCAGAACAAACAAACCGCCTTTGCATCAGATTTATCATTTGCCACATTCCCCATAGAAAATGTAAGATCTTTTTTCCATAACTCAGGTAGAGGCCATGATGCAAATATACTTGATGTGTTTTGTGAAGTCAAACAAACACAGGGAGCGCAATCAAGGATTCCAAACCCATAGCGCTTTGATTCAACCTCTGCAGCTAGAATATTAATAGCTTTATTGTTGCTTTTAGATGCCAAAATGCATGCACTCGTCATATGTACTCATCTTACTCTTTACTGTCTGCAGCCGGTTTCTACCCATGCGTTAAAATAGTGTGCTGAAGTATACCATTTTATACTTCAAATACTTGAAGAATAATTAAGGTTCATATAATTATTATATTATATTACATTATTCTGAGTATACTATTTTTTCACATGGGTATATCAAATGTGTTGTGCATGTCACTGTAATGAATAGCACTCTGCTTTTTTAGCGATTGTACTGTTAATTTCATTTTAGATGCATGATCAGTCATTCTATTACATTGCATTTAACGTCAGTGTGTGGATAGAGAGACTAAACCAACAGCCATGCCCTAAGGACAAATCAGCAAACAAACCAATAAATACCTACGGCTTTATCTGTGTAAGAATGTACCAATCTCAGCCAGAGAGAAAGAAAAGCAGACACAGATGTGACTGGCCATATCTCCCATATGACAGGCCAGGAAACATGTGCCCCACTTAATTAGGCTGCTTTACAAGGCTGCAGCCTCTGCTGGCAAAATGAGGGCAATTAAAGGCAATGGCAGGACACAGCCTTACAAACAGGCCGGCGTGTCAGTTCACAGCCTAACAAGGGGAAACTCAGATACAGGCCTCCCGTCTGTGTGTGCGTGCGTGTTTGTGTCTGTTTGAGACCAAGAACCACAGAGAACAGACAGACAGAAAAAAGAGAGAAAGGGAGACACACAGAAAGATATACATACATATATATTCTATACACACACACACACACACACACACATATATATAAATATGTGGAAGCACATGAACAACCCCCATTTTATTTCTAAATCATATTGCTTTCTTTTTATTGCATTTGAATGCAATCAGGGCACACACCGGTCACCAAGCTGCATGCTGTGCCTCCTTTCTTTGTTTACCACAGCTTTAGTGGAAATGTACATTCAGAATATATTATTAACAGATGTTCTGTTTCCTTTTTATATCACTGCTAATTTTGACAATGAATTAATATACCATTTAATAAACATACACAAGTCGCACGACAAGTAACAATGGGTCGATGGACCAGATGTCTGTACCTATTAATTGTAGCTGGAAGAGCTATTTTTGTGAACACTCTGGCTTCTGAATTCAGTCTGTGTATTAGTGAGCCTGAGAAATCAGGAGGCGAGAAAGATACAGTAGTAACGCTGCTTTCCCTGGTCAGGAGACCATGTGCTCTGTCTTCCTAAACTTGCTCAGCAGAAACAGCTTGCAGGTAATTAACTCCAGATCCAGATCACTTACTTACAAGCAGGGGTTGCTGCTCGGAATGTAGTTATCTGCGGATCAGAGTACGTTTCAATTCCACACATGGGATTCAGACTCGTTACAAAATTCCGTCCCTCACGACCTGGGAATTTTTGAGGGGAAGCCACATATCTGTGGCCTGGAACATTAACAACTATCCACTCACCATAGCGCGAGATGCGCTCGGAATGCACTGCCGTCAAACGATCTCCTATAATGCGTCTCCTCTGTGGATGCTGCAAAGGGGCGGCTACACGTTCAGATGCTTACAAAACTCATTTCAAATGCTGAGCTTCTTTAAAATAGACAGAATAAAAGAGGAGATAAACAACATTAATATTTAGAAGAGGACTGACAGGGGTCAGGGTATTTGTATTTATATATTTTTTTAAATAAAAATTCCTTTAAATATTTTTCTTGAAAAATTTCCATGGAAAGACTGCTCATAAACTCTGAAATGGAAACAGTCGCTCAACTTCACCAGACAAAGGGCAGAGGTCATCGAGTCCAGTGGGGAGTTACCCTGCCTATCAAAAGACGAAGGGTGGGTCTGCTTACTGGGAACAACTGCGAGATAAAATCACTTTATCTTTGTTTTATGGAAATGTATAAGCACCCTTCATCATGCGATAAATTTTTATTGGCCTTTCTCTTTTATATCCAGTCTCCATTAGCCTGCGAAGGCATATCGGCCGCTTTTCTATGATGAGGCGGGCAAGTTTAAGATGGCTGGTTGTGGGCTCCGCAGACAAAGCGAGGAAATGTCAATTTTTATTCCGACTGCCAGAGCCAAACCTGAGCCGCCACTGAACTCCGGGTGCTATCGCAGACTAGTTTATCGGGAGGAAATGGATAAATGAGATGGAGTCGGCTTAGCCGTGGCTGGAAGCTGCATGAAGGGGTCGGCGAGAGTTCTCTCTACGTTTCCATTTATATGTTAATCCAGCAGGGAGAAAAGTCCCTCAAAGAAAGCAGGTTGCAGTCTTCTCTTATAAATTTAGATACATTCATTCAGTTGAGTTTCTTACTTTTTAAACCATTAAGCACCCAAATAATGTGCCTGGTGATGAAATACAGTACACCTAGTTTCAAGACCCACTGAACTATAATTGCCTCAACATAGGAACCTTCAGGAGGGGAAAGGCTATTATAAGTGAATTTGAAATTTCTATGTGGCATCTGTGTATCAACACCAATGGCAACTCTGTTTAAGCATAACACATTCAGCACAACTGCTCTCAAACTGGAAAAGATGCAAACAAATTGTTTACTTCTGCTTACTTACTCACTAAGTTACATTATCATGCTGAACTGACCACCTTCCTGGGTAGAACAAAGGCAAGAAGCTCTTTGAAATGTAAACTCCATCAGCAAATCCATTTTAAGTTGAGTGCAGCAGACTTGAACTTTGTTGAAGTGACTGACCCAGTATATCATCATTTTGCCATTTCCTAATCACTCACTCAAATATAATTTTCCAGGTCTGGCATATTACAAAAATTACTGGAAAATAATTGTAATATCATGTGATGCTATATAATGTAATGTAATGTCATGTAATAAGGTCAATAATTTGTGTAACAGTATAGAACACAAGATTCAGAGTAGTCAAATTCAGCCACGGCCCTGTAGGTTGGTGTGTAACTGGATGTATTGTTGCCTGGAAAGAGTGTCTCAGCAACGAGAGCTTCCTCTTTCTCGTGTACTATGACTACCGCAATGAATCAGGTCCATGTAGCCTGCAGACCCTTACTGAACAAGATTCACCGCCCTCTGTAGGACGGTAGGTGTGACAGTGCTTTTGAGTACAGGCCTGATGCCTTTTTTCGTCCCTGATGGAAAATACAGCAGGGACAGGAGGCAGGATTGTAACTGCTGTTGGAAAAGATGCTTGAGATCCAAAACAACTGTAAAATTTTAAATATGGCACTGCTAAAAACTGTGACTTAATGACAAGGCAGTTTTATGTCAATATCTTATTCATCCTAGAATTCATTTTTTCAAATAAAACTAGTGTTCATCTGCCGTTCTTACTTTTCTAAATTTGAAATTGGAGTTGATAAATGAATACCAGTCCAGGCACATTAATTACTACATCAATTCTCAAATAAATTAAAATGTCTACCTGAATGCCCTGTGTTCAGTTATTTCATAAAATTCAGTACATATCATGTAGACACTTTTCAAGTGATGTTCAGGTAAGCAGTAGCGAACATGCATGCTCTGTGGAGGCTCAAAGCTGGTTTCAGTTATTTCTTCTTTTTTTAACAGAGCGGGAAATCTGATCACTCAGCAAGGGAGTATATAACTCTTCAATAGGAGTTCAAAAATGTCCAACTTGCTCTGACGCAAATTAGGAAACGCACCCCTTTTCCTCTCTATTTCCTACGCAGGTGACGCTATGCATCCAGTGAGGGTTGCCAGGACCCCTCGTTAGCGGGCCACGCTCGCCTCCATTTCTGGCATTGGTGCACACGGAGAAGGACTGAATTTCAGTTAACGCTGGCAGCTCGGGTTTCCCCGCGAGAATCTTTCCGGAAGAGTCTCCTCTCCTACCAGCCACACAAGAACGGCCTCGGGCTCTGACACGATTTCGTTTGTGAACGCCGAAAATGGCTGTTTCTCAGAAAGCTAATTACAGGAACGGCTACCCTGGTGGCGACAATAACCTCCAGGCATCCTCTCTTTCCTTCGCCGCTGCGTCAGTAAGCACCAGAGATCTTTTTTTTCCCGTTGATTAAAATGCATCCAATGCGTCTTGCTCGTCTACAGAACAGAGTTCATGTGAGGCCGCGTCAACGGCATGTTTAATTAAAGAGAACCTTTCAATTCAGCCATTCAATTTAAAGTGATCGGTACTTTGAGAAACACTGCTCAGCTAATTGTAAAGGTAGATAATTCAGCAATTATTAAATTTTGTTATTTTAACTGTAACTGTATATATTTTTTTTTAAATCCCAGAATATATTTCTAGAATGCAAGCAAGAAACATTTTAATATTTGCTACTCAGACAGTATAAGTGCACAAAATACCCACACATGTCCTATAGGTGTTATATTTTCAGAAGCACAGAAGCATTTAAATCATTAAATCAAGGGGAGGAATAATGCCACAAAAGAGTCGAGCAGATGGCAAGCAGACACGTTCAGGGAATTGCCATGCGCTGGAAAGCTTCCTGACAGGTTGGATTACAGGCCATCGAAAGTGACAGTGACCCACTGCTGAGCTTCATTTTCAGCCATGCAAAGCTTGTATAACACTGATGAATAAACAGCAAAGAACAGCAAAAGCCATAAGCGATGCTATTACCATTTCTATTGCAGGGTAAAATGGTTTTTTAAACTATTGGAGATAATGAGAAGTATATCAGAAATCACTAGAAGTTCCATTTAATCACAAAATAATTTTGAATGAAAATGTTTTTAACGTTGACAGATATATGAATGTGAAAATTAAGCTCTTTTCTAAGGGATGATTCAAAAACACAAGAGACATCTTCAATCTGCTGGCTTAATTATGTCGAAGAAATCAGTCCTGAAGAGCAGCAGCTGATTTGAAATGAGTTCAGTTATTCTATCTCCCTGCCATGTTAATTATAGAGGAGACTACGGAGGCACTGGGATAGATGTGCTACTCTGAAAAGCCATTCGGGTGATGTGCACTTTGTTATTGACCTTATCTGCAGTGTCGCTGGTCAGACCATTAGCAGACCCCACCACACTCTTCCACCTCAGATTGTAATGGAGAAACTACCACTTCCACCTGCCTCAATCTAATTAGTGTTTTCATGCTGATTACAGGGTAGACCTGTGTAATAAAACCATAAACCATGGAATAAAACATCCAGTAAAGCTCTTTATTCTACTGATGGCCCGTTCTCCAATAATAATACAAAAGAGATCACCACAGATCTGGTTATCTCTGATTTCTGTATTACTTTGTGGGCAGTTTTGGATTGTATGGTGACCGGGGATTCACAGCATACAACATATTACTCAAACAGAGGTCACCCAAGGAGGTCAAACCAGGATGAATAAAAACCAAGGTTCAGTTCGCTGTGAAATACATAATAAAATACTTATAATCCTTGGCAGGTTCCAGGGAACAATTTAAAAACTCCAACTCATTTTGGCAGAGCCTTCGTCAGATTTAAAGACTGCAGAGCACTGGCCCTCTGCTACCTGCTTCTGTTGAAAGATTTCCCAGCACTGGGTCAGAGTGCAGGAAAGGCTACAATCCTCATAAGTGTCAGGGTACAGACAGGCCCTGAATCACAGCCGAAGGAACAGACTCCCTTTCACCTGCTTGAAATAAACAACAGCACCATTGTGCAGAAATCCTAGGCAGCCCAGTGTCTGTCACAGCACCCCCTGGAGGTTTGGAGGTGTCTCAGGCATTTGAGATAGCAGCAGGAGTTTGTGTAAAAGTGCTGAGTCGGGTTCTGGCACGGCCTCGCCAGCTGTACAGCTAGCATATTCACTCCATATCTCACACCATCACACCACCACACCACAGAGAACAGATTCCATTCATATGGAAAATGGTGGGAAGAGCCAAGGGAGAAAAAACAAGCCTGCTTGTGGGAGACTGCACTGTATTCTAGCGGTATTCCCTATTGCTTGCAACTTGGCAGGTGCTGAGTGGGAAAAAATAACAAAGATTCCAACAGGGCCAGATTCAAATAATCAACCTGTCACAATCTGTTATCCTTGGCCTGAATCATGGGCATGCAGTGGAGTGCCCAGCCCATAAGCCACAATGCCTCATTGGGCAGACAAACAAGGAGTCAGGGACAGTGCAGAGGGAAGCCAAATGGGGTTTCTTCAACGGTAGCACTTTTATAAAGTGGCTCTGACATTCCACCAATCTTGTGAGGACCTGCTTAACAGTCAGCATGTCTGGGACTCAGAAAAGTGACCTTGCAAGACGGAACCCAGGGGTACCTGACAAGGTCAAGGGAATGGGAATCGCTGGGGTCATCTCTGACATCACTCCTGCACACACAGCTTAGCAATTACTGTACTTCAATGCATGCAAGCTTCAATGTTTTATTCTCCCCCCCATCCCCCCCCCAAAAAAACACCTTTGGTTTATAAATGCCTCAATTGTCAATCAGGACTAAGGCCTTTACAAGAAGAACAGCCACCACAGAATAAGATGTGAACCCATGCCACATGGCCTGGCAAACTGATTCAGTTTGTTTCAAATAAAGGTATGTATATCTGTTATTAACACTCCTCCTATGAACATATGATGATACCTACAGTATATTAAGACACATTAACCTTCCCCCATCCCACAATTCTGCATGAGACTGTCAGTGCAAAACAGCCAAAAGAGCCATGTAATTTGAGAACCAATGAGAACTGACCTCATTTTGTCCAACACAGAGCTAAATCTGACACCTGTACTCTACAGCCCCTTAGAAGCTCTAGCATCTTGCTCTCTACAAACCGAAGGAATCATTGAAGAGGTAAACCGCAGTTTTATTTATCAGGAATAAAAGCCTCACCCTCCATGCCCCTGCAAATAACCCTTCCTTCCATTGTTTCTGCCCTCTGAAAGCATTTAGCCAGTGAATAAATTCAAGGGATCCCAGCCTGTGAAAAGGTCATGCTGTACTTTTAATAAACCCCACAGTCCCAGAGGAGGCAAACTGCAGCAGGAGAATTTTATTGGAGATTACGATAGACCCACTTTGAGCTGTCCGCAAATTCTGCCGGAATGAATGACTGTCATTCAGCAACCAACAATTATGCTGAGGTTACCATTCCCAAACAATGTCAAGTCGCCTTAATCTACTTACGTATGAATCACTGAACCTACTGGTGCTAAAACAGTACTTTTAGGAAGTGCAATATAATATGCATCCCCTTGATGAAATGAAAGGGTGTGCATGTGTATCGGTGTGTTGATGAAGATGTGTATATGCACATAACCTGGAATTTAATATTCACTTTGAGTGTGCAGTTGAAAGAAATATAGCCATATGAATAATGATTTTGTATCTCTGCACTAGTGCGGTAGCATTTCATATTTAAGTATTTCTGAAAAAGGTAGTTTTAGATGCTTTGGACATCTCCTCCTTTATAAACCCAATTTTGCCTTGATAGTACATCCAGAGCTCTGATCTCATAAAGCAGCATTTTTGAGGTGAACAGCCTGACAGAACCAGCAAGGAAGCAGAGAACAAAGGTAAACAGGGTTTAAAGTTGGTGGAAATAAAGAATTTTTTCAAGAACCTGCAAATGTCCTAAGCAGCTGACGAACCAAACACTTTCCTGATTTCCAAAGCACTAAAGACAGTCTGAGAGCCATCTAAACAGATCACTTTTTCAGTCCTTATCTATAAGTACTTACAGTATGGAGACATAATTATTTGTGTTCGCGTGAAAACATTGTGCAAGTGCTCAGAACCAAACAGAATTTGACTACAGACTTATATTCCTTAGGGACTCTTTCTTTGTTCCTGTCCTATGTAACCTAAATGGATCCTCAGTAATTTAATAAGGGCATTTCTGAGGTGGTCCACTTCTTAAATAATTGCCTGGACGAACAGTCAGAACACATCGACCTTCTCTTCCCTAAGACTAATCACACATTTAAAGAGCACTTCCCTTCACAATGCAAGAATCAAGCGAAAGGAACAAGAAAAAAAATGCTTTTCCCTGAGTTAAGGATAATTAGGTTTAGCACTTCAGTGACCAGTTACTCTCACCTTCATTCCAAAGATAATTCTGGACAGTTCTTGACCACAATAAGTCATTTACCTCACATCACCTGTGAGAGGTGTCACCCGTCAGAATTAATACTTAAAATATTTCAATTTATGCATAGCCATCCCTTTAGCTTGATTTGACTTCAATTATTTTCAAACCTTTTTAACTATTCCATTTCAGTTAATTAGTTCAAGGCTGTTTGTCAGTCACAAACAGCAGCACGTCACAGAATAAGCTTGAGGGCAGAAAGGTAGAACTCCAACTGACCTAGCCTAAAATATTAAACCATTATTCCAGATTCAGAGTTCTTATTTGTTCTAAAATATGATTTTCTGATGCATGAATCAATATACCACCTTGTTCACAAATCTGCAAGTGTTATGTGCAAACAACAAATGGACAGAAGGATAGCCAGCTATTTTTCCCCTATATGATAGCCTATAAGACATCAGCATGAGGGCTCATATCAGAATAAAGCAGCATTACAAAACCTGTATGACAACCGAGAAAGACATCAAAGACCAATAATAAGCCTAATTAACCAAAATTGTTCAGCTCGATATCCAGTTGATACATGGACAGCGTTTAAACAACATCTAAGTATGTTTCCATGGGAAAAGGCCTACTAAGCAAATAAATAATTCATTTTAATGACGGGTCCAAAGCAAGCACGTGATGATGAGTGAAGTGGTTTATATCGTTGGTTTAATTCTCAATGCACTGTGGTCTCATGTAAAGCCACCAAAACCATTATAAAAAAATTGTATTTGTTTTAACATAATTCTATTTCTGTACTACTCTCCAATTAGCAACCTCAATCCTATCCAGAGGCTCTAACTCTTACATCACTGGGATACACTTACACGGAAATACACTTGAGGAAAACAAGCCCAACAATTAAGCATTGTACATTTGTAAAAAAAAGAAAAAACTGCAATGATGTTATACAACTCTAACACATACAGCTGAAATAATATTTCATTTTGTGAATTGACAGTGACTGGCAGCTTGGCGCTTGTAATTGTGATGTCATAATCAGAGCATGTATATTCAAGGTCTCACAAAATATATTCAAGCACACAAAACTGTTGCATGAAGACAGACAATTCCAGCATCTAAAATTCATTATAATGCCAGTAAAAGACCTGGCATGGGGACTGTGACTGTGTGGATGCAGGTTCAAATCCAGAGCTGAGCTCAGCTGTTCTCAGAGCATGGCACATCATCAAAATTGCTTCATTGATTGTCCAAGCATATAACTGCTTATTGTTAAACATTTCATTACACTAGCATGAAAAATAATTTAATAATAATGATCCAAACATTAAAAAATCATATCATAACCTATTCATTTAAAAAAATTATGAAAGATTTACATGAGTTGAAACATACAGTACCAGAGAGTGCTGTAATTCATTCATTCACAGTGATTTTATCGTTTAAAAAACAGAGCTATTTTTTTGTCATTTCAAGGAGTATATCTCTAACAACAATTCATTATATGTATAAAGCCCTTGCATCCAGTGAATAATGCTTGTAAAAAGCTCCATAAAATATAATCTTTGGTAATTCAGGCTACAAGCCTTAAACTCAGAAGCGTGTGAAATTTTAGTGATTCTCAAATGTCTTCAATGTCCTCATTACTTTTATATACATCAGACAATAAAAGAGTAACAACAAGTGTAAAAACACAGCTATATAAGAAGGCATTTTAAAGGCATTGTTATCAACAGTACAATACAGAAAAAGGTAAACAGAGATGAAATGAGGAGCCATCTCAGATTCATCTACACTCAATGTGATATCCGTGGTCTCATTACCACTGCAATAACACTGTTTAACGAAAATACAGGGCAGGACATTGTTTAAATAAGGCAATGAAAAAAAATTGTTGTTGGCAGAAAGCCCCAAAATATTTTTTCACATGTTCTAACAAATCTACCTTATGCAATACCTTAAATGACACTCTGTCCCAAACATGGTTTAAATTGAACCTAATGGAAGCTAAACTGTGAGGATTATGCTCACTCTTCTTCTGATCCAACCCGGATGTTAACCCGATCTTCCAGATGTGCGAAGCGCGAAGTCTACAGGATTACTGCGCTGCACCACTGAGCTGCATTTCTTTTTTTCTAAACGGAGGTGTCCTGGAATGACCTCTCTCCCTACCACCCCACCCCCCGCCCCCATCCCCACCCCCTCCCCACCCTTTGCTGAACAAGCAGAGGATCAGGCGATTTAAACTGGGCTCATTAGAAAAAATGTTAGTGAATTACCTTATTTCCAAACGAGCCCATTTACCTCAGCTCTACCAGGGTTTCAAGGATCAATAATTAAAAGATAAAACTGGTTTGATTCTGACTAATTTCCTGAGGCGCACCAACGGAACACTGCACCCTTTGATGTAGAAGGCGTTCTCACAGCTGAAATCCGTCTTGGCAAACATAAAGCCATCTGATTAGAATTCCAAATCATGCCGTTTCAGACATTTTTCCTGGGGGCTCAGATACAACTAAAAGGCCCACGGCCTTGTTGCCATTGCATTGGCTTTTTTTTTTTTTCCAGTCACGCAACTAAACTTTAAAACACAGAACTGCACATTATTAGAATTATTAGAGAATAAGGCACACAACCTCACCTTCACTCTACTTTTGGGAGAAGAACGCAAGTCAAGAAAAAGTTGGTTTTTCCCGCAAGCCAAATACTAAACACGTTTTACAATTAACTATAAAAACAAGAGGCTAAATTGTTTAAAATAAATTACAAAACAGCACAACTAATATGATTTGATAAACTGTGATTTGCTGTAGGTCACAGCTGAATTTCAAATTCCATCAAAATGACAGTTAGTAGATTAGCATAATCTCACCCCTCCATGAGATTAGACCATTCCAGATGATCATTCACCCAGATCATTCCGGATTTCAAATCAAGTCAGGTCTTATGACAAATGGCAATATTTGGGATTTTCCTTTACATAAATGAACATAAAACTGGCTTTTCAACCATGAGGACAATAAACAGCTGCTAGTATTGGCTGGGGTGTAAAATCTGAAGTAAGGTTAACTTGTTAATAACCTTCATACCGCCTTTCCACGTGCTGGTAAGTACTGTGAGCCCAACTGCAACTGAACTGCAGCTGAACTGCAACCGCAACAAACATCATCTATAAAAATAAGTATGGAATTTTATGCACATATGAATCCAAAAATACATACATTATCCTGACCAATGCACAAGCTACGACTGATACTTATCTGAATGGGAAAACAGAGGAGGCCTCTAGACTACAGCTAGTGTGGCAATGATCACACCCTGTAAACTACTGTAAGAGAATAATGAAAAAAGTACAGAGTGAATAGGACTCTTAGTTTGATCAATGTCCACGGCATGGCTGCATGTTTGCGGCAAAAGTGGAATTTAAGCGAAATTATACACCATAATACAGAATACAGAACAGGGTTAAAAACCATGAGCAGGGTTTTAAATATTCTTTTATTGCTACTCAATAGCTGTGGTTTGGGAAAACCAAGATGCATTTCAAAGGGTGCAGAGTTTCAGCGATGTCCTTTGTCTGCTGACTGGCTAGACATCTTGCCCCTGTGTTGTAACCATAAATACTATGTGGTCTATAAAAATGATATCTATATCTTACACCAGCTTGCCCTTTCCTGCGATATACGGAACAGCATGTCTAAGCAACAGCAATTTAAAGAATACTCTAATATACGAGGTTCACGTTATTATGAGAGGACACACCGAGTTACACTTATAACGTCTACCTAGCATACCACCTACTGCATATAAACTTAACACAACGTTAAACCTTTGGCACAGACATTTCAGACATAATTACAAGAGACGCTTTAATACAGCTAGGTCATAAGATAAAATCAAGCACTTCCTTTGCAGTCGCTACAACTTTAGAGATTAATATATTTCAGATAAGAGGGCAGAAGGATGACCTAAAAAGGCACATGACAACTTTCTTAACGCCCTACTGTCACTCAACACGTTTCTGTCGCGAGCCACGAAGAGGGCGCAAATACCTTGAGCCATCACGTTGTTCTTGAAAATATGACGACTGTCGCGGTGACATGTTCTACAAACTTGCCTACTATAACAGCACACTTGGCTGTATTTTCCTTAACACCATAAAATGATTTCACCTGTGTGACCACTCTATTTTTCCCCACGGCAATTTTGCAGAGTAGCTTTATTGCTGCATACAAGTTATATTTTCCACGCGCCAACTGTATTTTATCTCTTGTGCAGTTGAAAATTATCGCAGCACAAGTTGTTTCACGAAAACGCGACAGTTCAGCTTCATAACCCCACGAATGTCCTTAAAAATGCACGGGTCAGGATTGGATCTTGCTGAAGCAGTTTAACTCTTTGCAACAATGTAGCTATTGTTGCTATTGCATTCTTGTCATCTATCCAACATTCGTTTCTCTTTCCCAGCTCAGTGCAAGTTGCAAACTTCACTGTAAAGGCCAATACACAACATATAAACATTTAGACTCGTGAATGCTAAATGCACATTCGTGTTAAGGTATCACAAGGCAAATTCCAGGTAAGTTTCAAAGGCCTAACAAGCCAAAACATTTGCAAGAGATCAAAGGGGGATATAAAATAAAAAGAAACATGCGCTCTACCATTTTGATCCAAGATTTTCTGGTGCGAAGGAGTCCCAGTTCTCCTCCCGTTGCATCGGACTTTTCCTCTCCATGAAAATGCTTAATGTTATTTTTCACATTTCTTCTGTCTCTTCTTTTAATTCTTCACATCAGTCCCTTTTCGCCATGTTAGCGTTTAGAAAAAGGCAAAAATGCAGCGCCTGCCTTTGCTAAAGGAACTGGTGATTGGAGCTCGGGGATCATATGGGCGTTTGTCTGGAGCTTTAAAGGGACAGGGACATTATAGTCTAAGGGGTTCAAAATAAAAGAAATCAATTATTAATTTTTTCTTTTGATTATTATTCTTTGGGAACTGACAAGAAAGGCAACACTAATCGATTATGCACGTGGAACGTAACCCCACAGTACCCCGTGTGCATTGCAGAACACGCTGTAACGCCGCGTGTTCACTTGAGCTCGTGCAAGGTCAGTGAGTGCATGCACGCAGCCAGGACACGATCACATGTGCGGATGAAATGCTCCTGAAATAATAGAATCCACGGGCACTATTTAATGCAGATTGCTCAATGAGACGACTGAAACATCACACTGATCGTATTCTGTTTAAAAATGAACAATTTGAGCTGCTTTATTAATTTAATTGGATGCATGCGGCAAAATATATCAATCATTCAATCCTTCGATGAGATTTATTTCCCAGTATTGGTTGGTTCAGTAATTTTCCACTTCAGATCTGCGCAATACTTTTATTCCAACACGTAATTCCCACTGCACGTTGCAATTGTATAGATGTATGCACACACGCACACACTGAGAGAGAGGGAGAGAGAGAGAGAGAGAGAGAGAGAGAGAGAAATAGAGAGAGAGAGAGAGAGAGAGAGAGAGAGAGAGAGAGAGAGAGAGAGAGAGAGAGAGAGCGAGCTCCTTCATGATATTAACAAATTAGGATTTTTTAATAGAACCTGTTCACTGTTCACTTGTATTTATGTTATCAATAGCTGTGACATATCAAGGCCTCAGATGTATTGATTTTAGAAACTTGATTTAAATGGATTTCCTTTTTTATCCATACATGAAACATTTTAAAAGTTCATTTTCATTTCACAACCAGTATACATTATTAAGACACTATGTAAATTATCTTATTGTTCTTTGCTGCAGCTTACTGTATGCAAGTGGCATAGCCAGGATAGATGCTTTACTCAGACCTGAATGAGCCCTCTCATAGCTAGCAGGCCGTGTGCATTAGTTTGATAGGCTCCACCAAAAGACCATGCATTGAGAACTAGAGCTTTGATTTCTGTTATTAGATTTTCAATACAGCTGTTTTGTACTGTAACTATCTGGCAACACATTAGTGAGAACATTAAACTTCCTGGACTCATAAGTCATGTCACTTAGATTTTTGGCGCTTGTTAGGTGTTGCACAGCTTTTACAGCAGGCCAGAACAATTGTCAGCTACCTAGACTACTGTACTTCCCATCAGTCTAGAGTATAAAATGTGGTATTTCAAAAGTAAACCAGGTCGAGTTTTATAGGTATGCAATATCAGAAGACTGGAGTCGGCAGATCTATCAGCTGCAGTTGTCCTGATAAATTACTCGTCGAAAATTTCCCTCCTGCCCCCTAGTGGTATGGGCGCTGGTGCCCACAGAATGCGAATTAAGCAAAGATCCACAATTTATTTTAATTAAGAAATGGGCAACAAACACACCGCAAATTGGAGCTCAGCGCCTGCAACAGGCTCCTTTCTGGGCGACAACGCCACTCCTCCCCTTATCAGTGCTCGGGGCAATACAATAAAAGCAGTCTCCCCATCTCCCAATCACTTATTACACACTATCCCACACCATAAACTTATTTTTAATACTTTCTACGGTCGCTTGGTCTCGTTTATTTTTTTGTAAAAATCGTATAACATATCAGCTTTCAGAACAGTACCCCAGATGACAAAATAATTCGTTCAGAAAAAAGGTTTTAATTATCCATATGTAATATACGTACATTGCATATCCTATACTTACATCTGGACGGCTGTTTTATCTATGTAAATATTTCTGTAATCCATAATGCATCCTCTCATATTCAAGATAAAGCAGTTAGCTTGGTCAAGCCCTATTTTCAATCTAGTCCGCCCACCTGACCACCCCATACTCTCTTTAATACAAGTAGTATTTTGTATAGCATGTGTTTGCTAATATGAACAACTAGGATTACTTTTTTAGTCAATCAATAAAATTTCAAATGAGCCCTCATTGGTGTCAAGGGTCCAGCCATTCTCAAGTAATCTAACTGCGTGTCTGGTAGGGGTGCGTGCGTAACGTATATTGTGCCGACATGTCGAGAGTGCGTGCAGCCTGGAGCAAGCTAGGTCTCAGAACTACTTACCATTGTGCTATAAAATGTATTGATGATTATGGCGGATTGGAGAAAAAGATTGTACCCTGTGACAGAACTAATTAAATGCTGGTAAATGTGAATCTCAATGAGTGGTTTTATTTTCATATTTATAGTGTAGAGTCGCTCAAAGATCCGGTTCTAGACAAAAGTGATAGCCCCACTGATGGGTAAGTTCACTGAAAAAGCGAATTTAATTTCTGCTTTTTATTTTCTCTTATTCCACACTACACGCTACTGTTCCTACAGCGTTTCAGCTAGACCTACCAAGTCTGGCAAGTAGCTTAATCTAGTTTTTTGTGTTTTTTGTGTTGAGAACGCAAATATATATATTTTTGAGATCTATGATTTCGCATCGGAAAATTTTCCATTGAATGACACTGATGGAACGTTCGGAAGGTGAACAACACACTCGCAGCTGCACGCTGCAATCGGCTGCTGCAGCTGCTACGGATACAGACCGTCTCTCACTTACAAAGCAATATGAGTAACGTACGCATGCAGTATGGTAGCAGCAGCAATGCAAGTTCAACCTGAAGGAATATTCGTTTTCTGTTATAATTCCTGCAAGCTAACATATGTATTTCAGCATTCAACATAATACTTCAATAGAATTATTTTTGTAAGATATTGACACTAACACCATGTTAGAATTGACTGTCCTCTGTCATCTGTTAAAAATATGCGATTTGTGAAGACTTGTTTTGTTGTGTTGATAACCTGTTCAAAACATTATCCAAAATGTGCAATTTGAAGAGTTGGGACATCTTGGAAAAGCTGTTGCAAATTTCACAGCTTTTAGTTATTTGCACTTTTTTTCAGTGGTGGGAAAGAGGTTGGGGATGAACTATGTACAATAATTCTGATGCTAGCTCATGCATTTTGTGAAATATACAATAGACTTGCAATTGTATGTGCATTATGTGTATACCATGAATAATTCTTAACATATTTCAAAACATTAGATACATAGACTTGATGATACATGTACCCTTCAAATGATACCATAATCCGTGTCGCTGCTGTGTGTTGCCACAAAGTTGAAAGGCTTTATTTAAGAGTAGTGCACCCAGGTAGAAATGGCCTTTTTAAATGCTTGTGGTGGTGGGGTTTTAACTGTATTTTCAGCCAATTGTAATTTTGTTTTGCTTCATGACGAATATTGGGGAGTCTGGCCTGAAGTCCAGCAGATTGAACGCAAAAAAAGAGATATGTGGTTGATTTATTTTAGGATACTATTATTAATTATGTTTGACCAGGTGGTTATGTGCTCTAAAAGTAAAAACCCTTTGTGCACTGCACCATTCCAGAAACAGTATTATTAAATAACATAGTAGTTGTCTCCCAGTACCTGGAGCATCTAGAGCATTTGCTAAATGCCAAAAAAAGTGCTAAGCAGCCCGAAGTCTAAAAGCCCTCCAGGAGACAGAGAGCTTGTCTAGAGACCTTGTTTCACGCTACATTCAGCTGCTAAGACATTAGCTAGAAGGAGACACTTTCATACACAGCTGTAGCAAGAGGAATGTGGGTACCCAACTGACAAATTCAGTTAGACAAATTAATATTATATAATACAAATTCACTCATTTCAATGATCTTCAAGGAAACTGGCCAACTTGCTAAATGAACTAAGTGCTACAAACTAAGTTCAGGCCAGATGGCAGATTTCATCCTCTGCTACATAAAGCTTATAAACATAATATACATAAACCATCCCATGCTGATATGAATTTTCTACTCTTTTACCATTTCAGTGGAAACACATTCCATTTCAGTGCATTTTTAACTTATCCACTATTGCCGCTGAAGAAATTACATGAAGCAACTGTGGGATCAGGTGGAATGGAAACAGTGGCTTACCACAGCAGTGATGTGGGAATGGAGGGCAGTTACTGCCTGTGATATGCTTGTGATAAAAATAATTTTTGTGTAGTTAGCATTTGGTTGGTTTGTGGTAAGCACATGGTTGTTATGTGGTCCGCATATGGTCAACACATGGTTTGTATGTGGAGTCAGTGTACGGTCTGTGGGAATTTTTGCATCTGAAGTTTGGGTGCTCTTCTTTCATTCACCCAGGGAGCCTTCAGAATGAGTCACATCACTGCAAGCATTCAAACTATTTAAATTAGGGTTTTCCAGTATACTGCCCCCAAGGGAGCGTTCTGAGATTGCAAGGGGGTGCTGGAAGCACAACAGATGGCCTCCAACTTAGCAGAGAAAAATCACAATTATCACAATTTAAAAATAGAATACTGGCCATACTGATATCTGTGCCCTGTTCCACTGGTGAGAGCACATCTTTGTAAAACACAACTCTGTTCAGCTTACTGGAAGAATGTGAGGAAACCCACTGCCTTAAACAAACTGAGTAAAGCAAAAAGTAAAACCAAAATATAATCAAATCAAAATATTTCATTTTACAGAACAGGTTAATTAAGTTAACGCAACACAAATCAGAGTTGCTAAAAACTTAATGTCATGTAATTTGTTTAAGCTATATTCATTTTACTTCATTTGATTCATTTAAAAAAATACAGTTACTTAACAAACCTCAAGTTTTAGTTGTGTTAAAAATATCAGTAAATTTCATCAAAGAAAATCAAGTATTAGCCCCGCTAGCTAGCTAGGTAGCAATAGTTTGAGATTACACCTCTCTCTCTCTTCATCTTTTTTTAAGATGTCAGTGCAATTATGCATGTTTGTAGTTCTAGAAACGAAATACTTGACTGACAAAGAGCAATTATACTTATGCATTTCCTGTCTTACATTGATTAAACTCATCCAGCCTTCTTACTAGTTTAAATTGAGTCATGTGTAGAACCTATTTTATTCATATTAAAGGTTTTGATCATTTTCCATCATTTTTAACATTTAAATAAGATCACTGTCCGTTTATGTAAAAATTTGACAAAGCCTACCCTCTAGTGGACCCTTTCCTCACTGTGAAATGTACTGCAAAATTAAAATGGCAGCAGTTAATTCCGTTTAGTTTTTACATTACTTTATCAGCAAAGGAAATCATTTTTTCATGTTAAATGCAACATTGGGTTAGTAATTCATACATTTATTGGATAATATGCAAGATCTATTTTTTTTTTAATGGAACAACTTGATAAAGTCAGACACTGGTTAAAACACAGAACAAAATAAAATATCAAGCCCCATCAGCTTCATATTCTTTGGGATATAGTTTATATTGCATGATGGGAAATATTGTACTTATGAGAAGGTAATGTATATCTGAACGAAGCATGTACCTGAAATAGTATGGTCTTATGAACTTTGCATGAGGAACTCTTTCATTTTCACCACTAGAGGACAGCAACGATTCTTTGCTAGTAAACATACTGGCTTGACTTACAGGTTTACAGTGCACGCTCATGAAATGCAAGCGCATGCTTATATGCATACTGTTAATGTCAATAATCAATTAATACAAGTGATGCAAAAGGACTGGACTCTATGGACATTCCGTAACATGTTAAGAATAAGAAACCTTGGCATTTTTCCATTTTATTTTCTGCATATACACGGGTGTGATTTTAACTTTATTCATTCAGATTCTCAGATTCTTGTGTTTCTTACCCAGTTGCTGTAGAATTTGCTTTGTGTCCCTAGAGGGGGATGAAACCCCACCGCTACACCAAGCAGCAGTGCTGTTTGGGTAATGCATTCAGCCAGATTTGTGTGCTGTATGAATGGAAGAACAGAAGGACTGTTCTTTCATTTTCAGTCCCATTTTTCTGTCTGTATTTGCCTTTTGATTGGACTACCAGTGCCGGCAGGAACAGAGATATGGAGGGAGAGGGTGAAGTTGTAATTATAGTCCATCTATTGAATTCAGTCAATTTCTTAAAATTTCCATCAATGTGAGTTCTGCTAGTTTGGTAGCTGTACTGCACACAATGTGCTGTTCATGGAGAAATTGACAGGAAGTCAAATATTTTCCAGCAGAGCTGTCTAACAAAGAAAAAAGCAAAAACACAATAAGTAGAAGATGATGCAGTTTTGTATTGAAGTCTGTGAGTTTCTTGCTTTACTGTTGGTGCATTGTTGCATTCATGTTTACACATTATTTTCAACAGAGAGAGATGGTGTGGTACTAGAATATGAAGTTCCAAACGCCCCCCCCCCCCCCCCCCCCCCCCCTTTTTATTCAGAAGAAATATCCTGTACGATTATATGAGAAAGTAAAACAAAGTAAAATAATTTGGTTAGAAGCTTTAATAATTATTTATGAATTTAGACATCAGTTTCATTCAGTGCCTATCCTTATTTGGAGGTCAACTATGTTGCACAGAGCGATTAATGTTTCTGATGAATGTATTATTTACATTTTGCTGTGTACTTGCCTATGTCTTTATATGTTTCACATTGACAATAAAAATACCAAATGAAAAGAGGTAATACATTATTTAAAACTCCTCAGAATCAGTTTTCAGTAGAATGGGATAGTTTATACAAGGAGAGGGGCCATTGCATAATATATAATAGCTTTAGCACCTGACTGCTGATAAAAAGTATATTTCTCTATCTCTAATGTATTTGTTATGCATGCGATGAATTATGTTTCCTACTGTCCTTCCAGCCCATCACAGTGCAGAGAATTAAATGTGCAATACATCCAGCAGTGATTGAACATATTTCCCTCTCTCCTGCTAGCAATGTTGCAGAGGTGCTCCGTTATTTAATTAACTTAGGAGCCGCACGTGTAGAAGTACCTGCTTTAACCCTTTAACTCTTTGTAACCCATATTTACACAATTTGTAACCCACATACACAATAGCTATAACTGAATCACAGCATACATTTGACAAACATGCAGCCTCTAGGCATTTTAAATAATCTGTGTTTAAAAACATAATGCTTTGTGGTATACAGTAACATTACAGTACATTATCAACACATCAAGAACCTTATGCACACATTTTCAATGCCAAAGTTGTATTGAACAATCCATTAGAACTGGATGCTCAGAAGCAACACAAGTTATTATTTTCAACAGATTGTTCTCTAGCACATCTGCATATCGTCTCTGCGTTTGAAAAGCTTGGTCCAAAATATTTTTCCTGAAGAACTCCCAGACATTCTGTTTTTCTGAAAATGGACGAGCCACCAACGACATAAAATGCAACTAACGGCATCAGGGTGACATAGCGAGCCTGTAGATGATTTTCTAGATGAAATTGTTGGGATTTTGCCTCAGAGGGCCCACCAACCATTAGAAGAAAAACACAGTGATTTACACAGAAAAACAGGAACCTGGAAATACCAATTGCAGGAAGAATTTGATGGGCACATGACAGCTCAGATTCAGGGAATCTTCTCCACAATGGATGTAAAATATGCTCTGTGTTCATTTTTCCGTGAGGGACGCAAGGTTTTTTGACTACTGTATCTAAATATTTATTTAGCAGTGCAACAGTGAAATACAAAATATAGAAATCCACAAATATTTGCATTTGCAGTCAACAACACAATGGATATGGAGATAGTTCTAGGATCTGGAGAAAAAAATAAGGGCGTTTACATCCCTAATGCTGACACCTTCCTGCTTTGCAGCTGTGGAGCAGTGATTGGCATATTTACTGCTTTACTTTATTTACCTTCGATATGCAGTATACAAAAATAGAAACTGCTGGAGAACTGCATGATGCCAGATACACACATGCATGCATGCATGCCACACATGCACACACACACACACACACACACATATGCATGCACACACACACATGCATGCACACAATGCATGTATGCACACACACACAAACACTCACACACACACATGCACACACGCACACACATACACACACGTGCATGCACACATGCACTCACATACACACATATGCACGCACACACACACATGCATGCACACATGCACACACATACACACAATGCATGCATGCACACACACACAAACACTCACACACACACACACACACACAGATGCCATTTCTTTTCTCCCCATAAACATCACTTGTGCTTCGACAGCCAGGTCACATTTGTGAAATCCACGAGCAGCCCATCTATTTTTCTCTCAATGCCAAAATATACAATGCAGGATTAGTGTGGGCCGTGTATGAGTAATGCCTCCTCCCCGCAGACATTGATCACATAAATAGAAAAGGTCACATGGATAAGCTGCACATAAAGATCTCAGTCTGAGACTAGTGAAGAAGCCATAAATGGATTTAACATGTCTGTGATAAATGAAACTTCTTCCATCCTTCTGAAGGACACGGGGCTCCACTGAGATGGCAAGAATATGAAAAGAACAATATAAAACTGAATGATTGAAAAGTCCTTTAACTGAGGCACATCCTTAAAAAGCAATATTAACCTAGAAAATAAAATAACAAAAAAAAAAAACTACAAAAATCCAGACCTATTACTGAGTTAAGGGTTATAATATACAACAGAAGTTTTTTTTTGTACTGACAGCTGCTGATGATGTACAAAATATTATCATTATTTACCATTTACAATTTAGTTATTTTATGGGGATGCTCGCTAATATCGGGGACATACTGCACCAGTGTGGCTGATAATAGATTAAAATGAACTTATGAGCATTGGGCCGGTGCTAAATTATGGCTGATATGATGGGCTGATGAGGTGAGGTGATGCACTGCTGATGTTCTAAATTAAGTTTCATGCTCAAACAGCAGACTAATCATTGCCAACTGAACCGTTCTTATTTACCTCTTACCTTTAATCCATCATTTTTTCATAGCTATATGGAGACTATATAACCACTCTCTTGTCTTGGGCTCTCTATTTAATAATGAAGTAAGCATACGTTCATTGAAATATTTTTTAAAATATCATATTTTATTAAAATATTTGAAATATGATGAAAATATTAATAAAAAATATTTCCTTCATAAGTAAAAGTTTGTGCTCATCTACTTTTTTTCCATGAATGTGGAAACTTGGTTGCAGGTTGCATTTGTGCTAGAATGCTTTCAGTACAGTAAAACATCAGTAGAGCTGCGGTCTGAGGGACAACCATTGATTCTGGCTTTTACAAGCCAAAACCTGAAATAAAAAGGGAAGCAAAATAGTGTGTTTAGGGACCGGGAAGTGTTGATTCATAAAAGAGCGGAAAGGATGTGTGTCACGAAAGGGCATGGAGCACACACCAGTACTCAATATCAATGGCTCCCCCGGCATGCAAAAGAGCTTAAATAAATTCCGTTCATAAATCATAGCCAGAATCCACAGCCCTTCCCCACTGCAAAGGCTTTCATTCTTTCAGTACATATTGTGATGTACTGAAAGTATTAGTGAACAAACATCAATGAATAGTAAACAAAAATCAAAGAAGACAAAAATGAACAAGGAAAAAGTACTTAAGGCACACTGATTTACACGTGTGAGGCAGAACTCTTTTACCTTTTGTAAGAGTTACATTCATCATGTGACCTAGCCTAGAAAGAAAAAACATAACTTGTGCAAGTTCTTTCATAAATTATTCAAAATGGGCACACCAGACAAACAATAACTCCAGCACTCTCAGTGGTGGGATACCAGTGAGAATAACAGAGAATTTATAATCCATTATCCAAATGATGTATTATGTATCAAAATGTTTTTAATGCACAAAGACCTGCTGTGATGTCCATTCAATAGGAAATGCAATTCTGTTTAATTTGAACTTATTTTAATATATAATGTTAATTTTAATATTTTAGAGCAATGCTGATAAAGTTTTTTATTGATTTCCACAGGGAAAATAAGGTGAAATAGGTAAAATATTTTTGTCATCCTATTTAGAAAGTAAAATAAAGTACATGGTAAAATGTTGTGTGTACATGCAATACTAACAGAGATTACAAGAGTCTATTTGGGAACAAATATACTTTATCAGACTAAAATGTACTCTACCGGAGTAGATTTTCCGCTGAACATTTTACATGCTGTATCAGCAATGCAAATCTGATTTACAGTGTGACATGCAACAGAAGGCTATTTCTGGTGCAATAACAAAAGACAAATTAAACAGATCGTAAGGCACTTGAACGAATGTTTTCCTATTGCATTTAGAAAGCTGTCAAGTTCATAATAAATGATTGAGTAGTGGAAATAATTCCGCTGGTATTTATTGGGTCGTGCCACATGCTGTCAGAAATTGCTGCCCATTTTCTATTAGTCTACTTCCTTTTAATTAAGCAGCAGTGGAAAGACTGCCCATTATGAGAAAATTTATCTTCTGTAGCCAACAAGACGCAACATCCAGTAAGTCAGTCTGGCTGTGCTATGCTGTTACACAAAGGAATGTGAGTCAGTTCCTGTGTGTCGCTTAGTCAGTCTGGATATGCAATAACAAGCGGGTTTTCAATTATCTAGGACGACCAACCAGACCTGAAACCCCTTGAGGAGAAGGGCAATTGAACATAGCAAAGTTTGATTGCTGCACATGTTTGATGACAGGCTTTGGAGCCATGATTATTTGGTGGTGTGCACCGATGCACTCTGGGAAAAGGAAGATGTTATTTCTGCGTGGTGATGAGTGAGATATTACACAGGTCCATTATGTGTGAAAGGCGAAAGGTGATAACAGAGCACTCACACAGGTAATGAAAGGAACAGATGAAATTCCAGGATGTCTGATGTGAGGACGAGATACTGGACCCAGCATGAAAGGCCCTGGGAACAGAACTGTGTCATTAATTCTGAATGTACGTACAGGACTAATTGTTGATTGGACAGGATCTTGCAGGGTTAATTGCAAAATACATGTTTTGAATATATTAAAGTAAAACTGTAAATGAGAACAATATAATTCAAATGACACTGAACACGATAGACCCTCTTGGTGAAAAACAGCATAACGTACGTAATTAATATGCATTCATTAATCTTGTTTAAAAGGGTTAAGTACTCAACATGAAGTGTAACTGAAAATTCTGAGTTTATTCAAAAATGCATTGTCATCTCCTGCTTGTTCATCACTGTTGTATTAATAGTATTTATCACATTAGATGTGCCGAGTAAATGTCAGAATCAATGCACATCAATATGTAACCATAGTGAGTGTGAACCATAAATGGACAGCACAAGAGAGCCCTCCACCTCCTAGTTTAATAGTGCTCTGCCACTGTTCTTCTAATGGTAGTTTCGGTTGTCTTGTGATCCTATTATTGAGTAGTCTGCCATGTATTGTATTGGTATTGGATTGTTCAATGTATTGTATACATATACAGTATATATGAAGACGATAAAACTTTTTATTTTCCAGTTCCATAAGATTAATTTCCACACTCCGCATTTAATTTCCACAGTATGGGAAGGGCTTTTTCCAGTCTCGCATGGTACATTATTTATGAGGTTGACAGACTTTTTCTGGGTTGATTTACATACAGTAGCTTCCAGAACATTTTCTTTTAGCTCAAAGGCATAAACAGTGGCCAACCAGGGGTTTGATCTCCATACAGTTGAAATATGAATCGGGCATTCCATCAATTCCTTTGGCATGGAAGAAAGTTATATTCCAAGAAAAATAGTTGTGAAACTTTTGGAATTTCTTAATAAGAGGCTTCATTTGTACTTAATAAACATAAAAA
Source organism: Anguilla anguilla (assembly GCF_013347855.1). NCBI lineage: Eukaryota > Metazoa > Chordata > Actinopteri > Anguilliformes > Anguillidae > Anguilla > Anguilla anguilla. The sequence goes on along the minus strand of NC_049208.1, from coordinate 16,697,415 downwards.
TAAGCTTGTTTATTCCATAAGAGTTATGTCTAATGAAGCGACTCCAAATAATCACATATATTTGCAGGAATGTATAGGTCGTCGAAATTCATTGCCAAATCACCATGACATCCAGCGCTGAGAAATAATGAGACGTCCTGCTAATGGAATAATCATGATAACAGTATGATGTCCATTTCCAGAAATAACCCCTAAATATATGGATTCATTCTCAGATTTCATGTAAATGAGAAGTAGTAGTAAGACTCCCTCTGGAAGAAAACTTTTTCATGGTGTTTAAAGACACATAACGCATCTGGCTGGACTCAGGAATCCATCATACATCCACTTTTTTCAGTAACCTATAGTACCAGAGGTTTCCATGCCTGATAAAGAAACTAATTTTTGCTAATAGCTTGTGCCAAGTCCACAGAGGAAGGAGCACATTTAAATACCTTGTAAAAGTCATTCAAAATAGTTGTGTGTGAGTACAGGACACTAAAGGTGGGAAGTGTGGCAAATGTCAGGAATTAGAAACAGTATGACAGTCACAAATGAATACTTATTATATTACATTACATTACATTACATTACAGGCATTTAGCAGACGCTCTTATCCAGAGCGACGTACAACAAGTGCATTAGTTCAAGGTGCAGAGGTGCAAAAGAAACACACTAGAGTGAAGTATATATTATATTTTTCAGCACACAGTGTCTGTAAAAGACAGGACCATAAAATATTTAAATAAATGGTTTAAAATGCATCTGCCATATCCAAGCTTAACAGTCAATGTTGTGGACGTGTCTTATGTTATCTGAAATCTTTCTGTAAATCCTTGGTGGTCTCTTTCGTACTGAAGATGACAAGCGTTAATGGCAAATCCGCCCCAGTCTGCTGTCAGTGCCTTTTAAGAGGAAGCAGGAGTCTTTCTTGGCAGGAAATGGAAGGCTAAAACAGAATGTGTTCAGGGATTGAACACTGTCAGTATACAGTACACGTCTAGAGAAGGCTCTTGTTTTTGCTGCACATATAAAAAAGATTCTGCTACATATTTTCAAGTAATACCTGATAATTTAATAAGAGCTGATCTTTAAAATGTCATCTAAAATGAGATTCAGTAGTAAATAATAATTTAACATTTAACCTAGAAGGGTGGGACTATTGCATCCTCCTTCCACGTACTCATTTAGCGAACAAATTTCTTGTTTCTAGGGCATTCTCTGAAAGCTCAGAAGAAAAAATTATATCACATAATTTCTTGGTTACCCTTAGGACTTTTTTTTTTTTTTTTGAAGTCACAATGCAGAAACTGCCTCAGAATTTTATAGAGTCTTTGTTGAAATGTAATTTGAATTGCATATGGCCATTCTTGACTTACTGGGTGTTTTTTAGGATGGCTGAAACTGCTAAACTTACAACATTCTAAGAATGTTTCTTGTCTTTCATTATGTTTTAAAAATGATTAAATTATTAATAATTTTGCAACATACCTGTAACATTTTTTGTGACTTTGACAAATGTTTTTTGGAACAACGCTTACATTCCAAGACTATTTGCTGAATGTTCTAGGCAAAAACGTATCTCACAAACAAATAAGAATATTCCCCAATGTTGCTGAAATTCCATTTTTTTGTTACATAGCTGGAAGCAGCCAAAAACATTCATTATCACGTAGAAAGCCATATTTCATTAGGCCCAAATGTACTGCTATGCATTGATATCATTTATTTTGATTTGCACTATAGCCTCCAACTTTCACTCAATGAATCTAATCAAAATTTTTAGAATTAGAATCTTTATCAGATAAAGCTTAAAGTATTCAATTAGCCAATAGACGTTTGTGCTAAGAAGTGAGCATTTAATTTTTGGTTCTAATGTCCTGCTTATCCCAGTGCTGGATATTATGAAAATGTACTGGTAAATGAGAAAGCCTGAGTTGTTTTTAAATAATGTGAACATGACATGAAGGACAATTTAGTTTTAATAAAGAAAGTTCTCTGCCACTGCTGAGGTTCAGAAATGCAACACACCGTGCTATGCTGGTAATACCATTGCTGAAAAGAAATCTGTCTCTTTGTTTAGATCCCCACAAAAAAGCAAACAAAATCCTTATCTAAACACAGTTAAAATGTCTGTCGATAAAAATATTGACTGACTGGAAGTTGTACACTGAGAGCTCTATTCACAGATCTAATCCATGCCAATGCCAAGTACTCATTAGCTGCTTAGCACAAGGCTAAAAGCCCCTTGATGTATACAGGGAATTATTTAGAAGCACAGTGGCAGATCTTTTGGCTCATGTCACCAAAAAGTCTAAAAGATTCATAGTTATGTTCCACTGACTTCCATTTTAACTTCAGTGAACTCTGGATGCAGCAAATAGGCTTTAGTTTATGTTGCCCTGAAAGAAAATCCATCCTTTTTAAAAACTCAACTCATTACCTTTTCCCACCAACACAATTTCTTTTCACTTGGACTACAGAGGTGAGGAGTGTTGCTCACCCACCTCAATCCAGACTCAAGAGAAACAAATCAAGAAAAAATCAAGAAAAAATACCTTGGCATATATGCCTAAGTTTCAATCAAAACTGCCAAAGTCCATAAAAAACTAATCCTTTTTAATCAGATTAAAGCAAACCTTCCTGGATTAATCTGGTGCTATATACCAATAGAAAGTGGCTTTTTTCCTGTATGGTGACTGTTTCTTGGTAGACAGAGTTACACTTTGCTGCCAGTAAAGACAATATATCACACAGTAATTGACTGTGTCTGATTGGCCATGCAATACTAAACATATCAACACCACCAAACATCAAATAAATGTTTGGCCTGGAGCTTTATTGAATTTTCAGTCCAACAGTATCGTTTTTAGGTAAGGGAACACATCTTTTTAACATTAACAACTTTCAGCAATGCTGCAAGCTGTAAGAGGATTTCACATGATGGGAAGACTGTGTCACTTCAGAATGACCAATACCTATATATATAATCTGCTCATATCTGGTATATGGGGTCTGGCAAGATCACAAGTATCTTCTCAAAAAATGAGTCTCTGGTCACCATTTTCAATTTGCACTTTCATATGACTTCTGAGGTGTCTTACAAGTGGCACATACAAACCAAGTAAACTTTTAATTTTTCAGCTCTGTGGATGTTTCACTTCTTTTTTTAAACTGATGGTTGAGATTCCCCTTTAAGGCCTGGAAAATGACATGTCAGATCAGCTTTGGGGACAAGGCCTTTTTAACACGTTGTGATTGCTCATGGATATAATAATCATTGGGATCTGGGGGATTACAGCATGCTGAAAAATCTCATACAGACAGGGTCTGTGACTGTGAAGGAATGGCAACTGTATTTTGACCATTTATCACCACTGACTCGGCGATAAAGAGTAAAACGAATTGATTGAGTGACTCCTGATTTAACTTTGGCGAGACAACTTGACCTTAGGAGTGGCAAAAGATTGTATTTTATTCTAGTTCTCATTTTTAAGAGGATGCCATGATGCTATGACATTGGCACCTTGCAATTTACACTTCATATTTTAGGTCATTTTGACAACATAATGTAGACCACACTCTGATGAAAACTTGGGTATTTGTAGATAGTGACCAGCTTTATACGTAGGTGTGCAAATCATTTTATACTGCAAATTTTATACTGTGCATCGGGGAAAATTAAAGTAATCTTTTAAAAACTTTTGAAGGTTTGTGATGAATTGTAAAAGCAGAAGCACACCAGTTATACTGACAAATTTCCCTGAGTGAATTTACCAGGCTATCAGTCAGAAGGTAACAATATGTTACAATAACTGATAGAAAACTAAACATAGCTGTCAGTCAATCAATGCCCCAGGTAGACCTTAAAGACCTATCCATTACAATGTACTGAATTGATTTCCATTGCTTGTCACCTCCCATCAGCAACACCCCCATTATAACATCCCCATAAAAATATTATTATTAACTTTGATTAGTAGTGACTACCAGGCATGGCCTCTATTCAATCACTATTTTTCTTGACTTTGACTCACAAAATAACATATCCTTTACCAGTAGTTTGGTGAATTCAGCAGTTGCCAAATTACAAAATTTTATGTAAAATAGGCCCATATATGTTGCTTCAGAATCTCAGTGTTTGCCGACACCACCATTCTCAGCTCACACAAACTGGACGACCTTTGACCCAAAACAGGCAGAATAGTCACTATTTGAAACTTTGGCATTTCCCATTAATACACCTACATCCTTCTTCATTTATATATTTTTTCTCTACCATCCAATAAACATCAGGTCCAATGATGAGCCTACTGTATTTTTTTCTGTCAAAATTCAGTCCAGGAAAATTAACCATTTTTTACCCAATTATATTTTACTTTCTGGCCATAGCATGTGTCCCTTGCTTTGCTCCAAATCATATTTTAACACAGTAGATGGCCTCATAATTTTTTTTCTTTTTCAATAAGGTCTGGCCTGAGGCATAGACCCCAAGGGGTTGTAGTCTTTCAAATTTTATTTGTATTATTAATGGGCAGCTAAAAATAAATTCACAGGTGTTTTCCCAGAGAAAATCAGTATCATTTCGAATCTTTACTCTTGGGTTTCCCAGTTGTCACTGACTATCCTGGCCCTGTGCCAGTTAACAAATTATATTTAACATGATGAATACACGTCATTAAAACTTGAATTGATGAAGTCACCCAAACTGAACACTAAATATATGCATTATGGTAGATTCTGTTTATTATGTCGACATACGTAAGTGTTCATGAGGCTTATTATTGTGGATTAAATCATTATTTTGCATTAGGTATAATTTATAGTGATTTTGTTTTGTTCATTAATATCAAATAGATATCTCCAATATAATTTCTATGAGTATTCAGTTGGGTTCATTAATATGTTCTTGAAACCCAACTGTGACAAGAGACAGCAGCGAGGACAGAATGCGTGATTCCACATGACAGAATGTGAAATAGGCTTTTTCTGCATCCAGGGGGTGAGGTAATGAGATTTAAGCTTTATTCAATGAGTCTGAACACGTGTGCATCTGCGGGGTGGCCATCATTGCCTTTTCTCCAGTCAGATCACAGTGGTAGCAAAGCAGTGTGTCCACTGCTCTGTTACCTTGTGATTAGCTGTAATGGGTGCCATTGAAGCACCCACCAAAACATCTCCTCCCAGGAAAAAAGAAACAAAACAAAAACACCCTGATTTTACTGTACTGCATCTGTTAAGGCAGTGTTCTAGCAAGCGAATGGGCCCCATGGTCAGGCATCTTCGAAGTCACTGTTTCAGTGTGTGGATGGGCCCGAGAGTCCGGTATCTGTTAAGGCACTGTTCCAGTGTATAGATGGGCCCTATTGTCTGATATCTGTTAAGGCACTATTCCAGTGTGTGGATGGGCCCTATGGTCTGGTATCTGTTAAAGTACTTTCGTACTGTCTGGTTTGGAATCCGGGCTGCCTACATAACTGGCAGGATGATGACGGCTCCCCGTGCACCAGTGATCCATGCTGGTCGATTAGGCACCCGCAGGTGACCTTCAGAGCTGCACACAAAATGTACTTCTCAAAGTCATGTTTGCGCGATCTCGACTTGCTCACCACGATGTGAAAAGAAGCAGTGGCTGATGTCATGCTCTTTAAAGGAGAGCACGTTCCAGTGTACTCTGAATCGACAAAGGAGATTGCAGTGAGCATTCCAGCATGAGCATGACTGCCCATTCAAATCTGGGAAGAAGGAGGAAAAATCATTAAAAAAATGAATGGATGTGCCTGAATAGGTAACCATTGCAGCATTTCAAAGCTCTTCCACTTGTACTTGGAAGCATTATTTAGATTATGCACATTCATTTCCCCAAAGGCCTCCACAGTAACTAATTCTTCATTGTCAGTCTGGCTGGTATGTTGGGGAGCAATTTTCCTTATTGGATTACACCCCTGGAGTTCTCCATTATACAGAAACAAACAGGAGTTGAATCTGTTGTCAATGCAGTTCCTTTCCTCCAGTTCAAAGTACATTACACCTTAGGGGTACTTTATATGAATAACAATAGCCTGATGTACACATGCATGTTATTCTCTTTAGCAATTGCTATGCTTTGGTAACAACCTAGTACACTATAAAGACTCCCCTTTTCTAAGGTAGACATACATGTTATACAGCATTTAGTTTTGATACAGCATTTAGTTTTGTTTTTAATTTTGTATATTCATTAATAAAACTACCAAGCAATTCACATCAGTCATGATGGATTGTCGTTAATTCTGATGAAATCAATAATATACATAGTATATTAATAATGATTATCATTAGGACTGATGTTTGCTATGTATTTGTATTAATCAGGATTTTTGGATTTCAGAAGAGTGCGGAGACAACACTATCTGTGCCTGTTCAACCAAAGCAATCATCTGTATCTGGATACGGAACAGGGGGGTCTGACATACTCCCTGGGGTTGGAGGGGGGTCTGTACACCTTCCACTTTTGTTTAAGAAACCCATCTGTTATCCGTTAATGTGTCAAGAAATGCATTAATTAAAATGCTAATTTTACATGTGTGTGAGAGTAACCCCATTAAAGCTCAATTATCTCATCTTCTGAATATCTTCTGCTGGCACCTGCACAGTTTGACACCAGCATATGCCCCCTGTCCTGAAACAGCAGAAGTGCCCTTTCTGCTGCAGCAATAAAAAAAAGAAATACAAGGGAAATTTTTTATTTTGAGCAAATGCCTCCCGAAAGGCCTGTGCATAGCTCTGATCTTCTGAATATCATTTCTCAGCTTCAGGAAGAAAAAAATATTTATACATCACATCACATTTCCAAGTATGGTATCCAGCTTCTGATTCACCCCCCACAGGCCATTTAACAACATGTATTTTATTTGGCTCTTGTAAGCTTCTTGGCTTAAGAAACCATTCTTCTATCAAACTAGCTGACAAACGTAGCGTCTTGATAAATTTATCATAATCAGATCCATGTGTCCACTTTCTGAGTGTATCTTTGTACTCTTTTCTGTTTGTTTGTTATATTCTGTTTTTGAACACAATCGCTGGACGCCAGGAGACGATAAATCTGCTTTTCACAGGCATCTTATTTGTTCGCGACAGTGAGAAGAGGCAGTTTAAACGAATAAACAAAAGCTTCACTGCTCATCCTCCCGGGATCCAGGCTGAAATAATAATGTAAAACAACAAAGTAAAAATAAACTAAAAGACAAGGAAAGCATTTTCAGCTGCATTTTTTCCCACTCCTTGGTCTCTCTTTCTCACGTTGTGGAACATTCCCAGTCTCAGCACCCACTGTGAAAAGAATTACACTTCTACACCGTGATCTGATAAGGTAATGCACCCAGATGTGTGTTCCCACCTAACCAGTGGGCATGGTCCAAGATTGCTCTGATTTTATTTCCTTTCCCAGACCACATGCCACCATTTTGGTATCTGGGACACCTGCCATAATTTTGTTATCTGCAAAACCCTTGAATTTTAGCTTCATTTCTTATGAAGACGTTTTGAGCATAAACATTGCTGTTTCAAAGAGAACTGTTCATGCAGTTCTCGACTGACAGCTGTAACATTTCAAAATCACTTATTACAAGCGTCTGCCATTGACACGTGCGTCCAATATTTGATGATGATCCATAAGTTAAGACGTACATTAATTGAAACCTGTGGGGTAACTTGGGGCCGTTTGTCCTCTGCATTTAACCCATCCTGGTTACATGGGAGCTGTGGGTAGCCACAGTGCAATGGCTGAGGCCAGTGCCTTGATCAAGGCAGTGGCAGGAGTTTACCTCACCTGACATGCCTGTCTTTCGGTGTGGGAGGAAATCGGAGTAACAGAAGGAAACCCACACGAACACGGGGAGAACATGCAAACTCCATGCAGAGAGGACCTGGCCTTCTCACGAGGCAACAGTGCTAACCACTGCACCACCAAGATATCCTCACATAGTGATATAACCATATTTTGCTGAGATAAATGTATTATTTGAAAAACAGCACAGCTGGCAAGACATTTTATATTAGATTTCAACATTTAACAGACACTGTTATTCTGAAGTCAGACAATGGCTTTTAATTGCCATTGTGTGGGTTTAATCACAGGACAGTTATCCAGCTTCACAGATACCATTTTGATATTGATGCAATAATAATTATAATTAGAATAAAATAAGGATAATAATTACATATGATTGAACTAAACAATGCACAAGAGGCAAGTGATGCTTAACATATCGCTGAAATTAAAACATTTACAGTAAGCTCTAATGCATCTCTTCTCAAATAGCCATGAATTATACAATGAACTTCAGAGAGGTTTACTATGCACTGAAGAAAACAGCGGAGCACCCACTGATGAATGGTGACCTATCCAAATGTCGCCAGAGCTCAGGACGCCCTTGTTGGCGTGTTTCAGACTTGATGCTGAGTGGCTTGATGAAACCAGTCATTGTCCATCATCAGTGTTCTCCTCTGGGGTTCAGACGCTGCCGTTAATGCTCCTTTCGACAGGTAAAGAAACTGATTGCTTGTTTTTCACACCATTTTTTTTTTTGCACAGCCTTCTGGGCAAAGAACGATGGCGCTCAGCCAGCACATGGCCCCACCGCTCACAGGATCTACAGGCGAGCATCCTCCGATCTTGAAGAGCCTCTCGCCTGTCAACGTGCACCATTTCTCCCATCGACTCTTTTTTGTCAGCTCATTATGATGATCCGGCCCAGAGGCGGTTTTCGCCGAAGGCTGCACCCCCTAAAGCTGCCTGCATTCTGTTTGAATTTTCTGCACAGAAATCAATGGGGATTACGCCACCCATGGTATTATGCTTTCGCGTGATAAGGAAAGCCTACGGACAGCCTCCGTGTGTCAGGCGGCCGGGTACTTATCCAATACACTCACTTCAAGATTGTGACTGTTTTTCACAAGATGACCCACCCATAGCCCACTATGTGATTGTACATTTTGCTGAGTGGGTCCTCCAACCAGCTTGATGCAACAAGACCTGACCTCCAAAAATTGTGCGCTATAGGTTCATTTTGTGCGCATACAGTGAGAAGCTATGCAATAGACAGCTGCCATGAATCACTGTGGAGTACGAAACCCATTTGTTTTCCTGACATGAGACGGTACCGGGAAGCAATGTAACAACATCTGGATGCTCTGGCACTGAGAGGTACATCCCTCACTGCTGACAACTGGTAACCTGCTGGTCCCAGAAGAGCAATAAGGAAGACCTAGTCGCTCCACTTAGGCAGGTAGTCAGCTGATGGTCTACTCGAGACAAGAAACGGAACTGTCTGAGCTACAGTACAGGGCTCAACCTGCTTCCTGATTCTGTCGTGTTACAGCCATGCAGGAAGTTTTTTTGTAATTTACACATGTATTCTATAATGGTTAATTTTTTTTTATATTCAGTGAGCGCCATAATGTTTGGGACTAAGTTGTCGTGTTTAGTGCTTTGTCACATATCCTTAGCATGCAATGACTGCTTCAAGTCTGTGACCATAGACATCACCAGGTATCTACTCTGGTGATGCTCTGCCAGGCCTGTACTGCAGTCACCTTCATCTCCTGCTTGTTTTGAGGGAAATGTGGATTTCTTTCACATCCTTTACACATGAACAAGGGTATGCATAGGAAACTGGGCATGTAACAAAAAGATTGCATGTTAAATTTCCAGGTGGGGCACTGCTGTTCCTGCCTTTAAGCACGGTGCTTAATCTGAATTACTTCAGTATATGTCCAGCTATATGAATGGGTACTATGTACAAATTTATAAATGTGTGAGTTGCACTGGACAAGAACATCTGCTAAATGGCAGTAAATAGTTAATAGTGAAACTGATGTACACACAGCTCATGAATCAAAACGGACTGTGAGAAAATATCAGTAGGTGTGAGTTCAGACCAGTATGTACGGGTAAGGATAAGACACGAAGTGAACAGAGGGAGTTCTAAGTACAGTCCTTCAACAGGTCATTACCGCAAAGGCTTGCAGAGTGCTTGGATGAGGATTTGCTGCGCAAATAAATGAGGCGGGAGGTGCTTTTCTGAAGAGATGTGAATAAAAGCATAGATCTTGTTTCATTGTGTTTTAAGTTTCTTGCTCAGAAACCCTTTTGTCAGCTAGGATTTACGTGGGCATTTTGGAGTAAAAGAATCCCTGGTGCTATCTGAAGAGCATTTCCAGACAACTGTGTTTAGAGAGGTTTGAGAAGTTCTGTAATGACACACACGGATTGCGTATTATTTTCATCCTAACGATTGAATAACAGTAAGGTCTGAAATTTTTTCTTACCAGTGCCAGGAATTGCAGTATTTCACTGTGCTCACAATCAAGGGGGAAGATTTCTGGCTTTCACTGTAAACATACAGTAGTGTTTGCACTCCAATTCCTTACCAGTATTGTATTCAGTCAAATTATTGTTGGTCTTTGTGCCCATTTGAAAAATGCACAGCACAATTTTGTCCTTCTGTGTGTGTGTGTGTGTGTGCGTGTGTGTGTGTGTGTGTGTCTTTTTGAAGTAAGTTTGGTTTGTAGCAAAAAACTACAAATCTAATTCTTAGATAACAAGGTGGTTTCTACATAGCTGAGGTCTGACTTTGAAATATGTATTGTTAAATTGTAATTAATGCCTTCACTCTAAAATGTGAATTGTATCATAAGGAATAACAAACATTCATCATACATAATCCTCAACTGTAATGCTGTAATGTTAAAAATGTCCGTTCATTATATACTTACCATGGCTGTGTCTTCATAAAAAGAATGTCTGATAAATACTTAAAATGTATACTACCTTACTATATTTATCATGTCTAGCCACAAATTGTGAGACAAACAGTTCTGTTTTTTATCATCTGTGGAAAGCTTTTCTAATTTTGGATCCAGCACGAGTTTTACTTACATGGAAGCTGTATTTTACACTAAAAATAAAAAAATGAATTAAGAGCATGTACTCCTCAATCATTTCTCCTCAAAGTTATAAAAATGTCATTTTTGACCTCCCATGTGACTCTATACTAAACATACTGGATTTGCATAAAATGGGCTGGGACCACACGATCACACAGTCCTTGCTTTAGCACTTAAGCACTTTGTGTGCACTGTTCCATGTTCTGAAATTAATATGTCACTATTTTATTTGGTTTTATTTTATGTGGAAGATAAGCTTTTCATTTTTAACTTAATTTTAAGTTTAGTTAAGAAAAATCTTAACAGTTTCTCCTTTGATGTTATAAATTAAAAGTTAAGATTTGAGCCAATTCTTTGAAACAAGAAAAAAAAAGACTTCCCCAGAATTCTCTCGATTATCTGCAAAACTATCCACATAAAATGCAACAAGTGAAAGGCTTGTCAAAATATGTATACCATTTATTTCAGCTGGTTAGAAATATCCAACAAGACGTCTTAACATGACAGTTCAAGTACTTTGACTGCATGGACTCAGTGGTCAACATTTAGTTTTTTTCTAAAATGGAAACTACTGATTGCTCTCAAATGTTTTCATCATAGCCAACGTATTTACAAACAATGTAAAATATGTAATTCAGTGATTATTATTGTGTCAATAATGGGAAATAAGAAACACTTCAACATTGAAATGGCACGGTATCTGTACATATAAATACTTATAAATTATGTGCTGCATGCAATGGACCAGCACTGAGCACAACGTAACTTTTTTTACTGAACCAATGAAAAATATCAAAGCACAACATCCAGTTCTGACTCTACTTACATTGAATGTTGTACAGTAAGCACAACATATACGGAATAATACTGGAGAAAATATACTGTTCAAAAATCACAGACCATTGGAAGAAATTATAACAAGAAACCATACAAAAGTACACATTATACAACATACTGTAAACATACAATTCCAGCAAATACCACATAAACTTAAGTTACAGTAATAACACTGTGAAACTACACTCAATATACGGTATTTGCACTGTAAGAATCTACATTCTCTGTGATACTGCATGAGAGGTATAATTCATGTACATTTTCATTTACAGTCACAGACAATGACAGAAAGAATCATCTTAGAATGGCACCTAAGAGCCTATGAGCAGTTTTGTCAACATATAAATGAACATACAAGCAGCTTAAGCCATTTAAATCACAATTTTACATGAAACATGAAAAGATATATCAAGCATTCATTTTTTTCTACCTGATGGTGTATGCTTTACCTTATTATTAATATATTTATACTGTATAAATATAAAATCCAAAATTTACAGAATACACTTTAAACAGAATACACTTCATTTCTAAGAAAATGTGTTTGCTTGCCACTTCCACGTGTAATTTCATGAATCCACAGTAGATGTAAAAATGAAATCTATTTTAAAATATTCTCAACACACTTTTGGGTATGGAATTATGCATATCATTTGGATGTTCATATTTTACCATGTATTGCTATATATTAGCATTTTTATGTGTTCCCATTACAGCATCCCTCAATTATGGAACAATATTGTAGCTTTCAATCTATTTTACATATAATTTTTGTGAATTCATAATAACTTATTATAAGTCATGGGTGAGCTGTCTGATATATATTTATAGTCTGGAATACCACGTCTCATCTGTTAAAGGAAGAGCAATATTGGGGAATTTCTGAAAATGAAAGGATATTAATATCTTTCCCATTACTTAAGTCTTTGGTCCATATGAACTGAAAATATCCATTCCACCCTAATAAGTACTACATTACCTGTGCTACTGGTGTAACACAATCTATAGTTACAGCTAATAACATTTAAAAAATGAAAATAGGCTCAGGGCAGCTAGCTACAGGCCTTTTCACAATGATCTTGTGCATGGTGCATGATCAAAGACACTACTGCAATGGGTGCCATTCTCACTGAGAAGTACATAATGAGCTTTTAAGTGTCTAAGGGACAACAGGAAAGGACAGACCTCACATTAAAAGACGTAGTGCAGCAAAGGGCATCTGTGTTCAGAACTCGCAGTTTAATTGCACTGGCAAAGACGCTAGGGTTTGGAATGTCACCCGGTTGCCGAGGTTTCCATTATCATAAAAACAGTTCTCCTCCTCACACCACTTTCATCTTTTATCTTCATATTGCTGTATCCAAATACCCACTGTTTAGTAAGCAGTCAAATTTTCTCCTGTGTGTACTGTACAAGGAGCAGAAAATGTTGTCCTCTGAACGCCTTAATTTGTGGATGGCATTCACTAAATTTGTTCCATTTCGGCAGAATGCTGAATGCCATTTCACCCCTCAGACCCAGACACTGACTGTTCCATTACACAATGATGTGATAATAGAGCCAAGACAACCAAGGGCACGAAGGGGCAAGGGGGTGGGTGGACTACTCACAGACAGCTTCTGAAGCAAGCAATCCTGGAAAGCAGGATTACAAAGGTGCTGGTGTCATACATGTAATGCCATTTCTTGCCATGTCATGTGAAATGACTGCTGACTAGTAGCTGTGAATGCCACTCTGTCTCTTGACAATTACCATTGCTCTGCTGGTGGCTGTGGTCAATATTTTAGGTTTGCACATGCACATAAGAATATGGATTTAGTAACTGTAGTATAATCCCTTGCGGTAATCCAAACGTGAGTCAGTTTGGTTATTGCATATGTTGCAAGACATATCACCAGAATCAAACATAAATGTAGCTGAAATGTATATCAGAACTTGGATGATGTAAAGCAAAAATAAACTTTTTACCGTTTTTACCCAATACCGCTATTACAATCTTCCAACTGTAGTAAACACAGAAATTGTTCATGCATTAAACTATGGTGGTCTAATGATCATTATGCACAAGTAAATCTTCATGAACAACCTGTGTGGAACTGCCACATGTCAACCTCTGGCTTATATAAACCAATCACAACACATGGTCCTCCACCACAAAAACCAAACCAAAATAAACTAGGACAAGATAAACTAGGACTAAAACAAATCAGTCATTGCCAGAATATGACGGATCCACATTCTTTTTGGCATACTCCAATGTAGTCCAGATGTGTCACAGATATGTCTACACAAACACAGAACGGTTAAAACCAAGGTCCAGCAATGATGTGTAACATTCACATGTCATGGGGTGACAGTGCAGAAAAACAGTTGTGGAACCAAGCTTGGAACCAGTAGGCTGATGGTTCAGATCCCCAATGGGGCACAGCAGTTGTGCCTCTGAGCTAGACACAACCAGAATTGCTTCAGTAAATGTCCAGCTCTGGAAATGGGTTAGAAGAAGCAAAGTAGAAGGGCGATAGAGACACCTGCTAATACATTAAACAATGCAACAAGGTTGAGCCTCAGAAGAAAATCCAACCAAGTAGCATCACTCTTCCCTTTTTTAAATGCTTACGCCGTTACTTTGCGGAACTCTCCTCCGAACATGCACTCCACAGACCCTGTAGAAGAAACGAGGGAGGCGGGCCCCTTAGAACAGGCATGGCTCATCCTGGCAGGTGGACGGGCGGCGCGTGGTGGGGCTGCCCTTGGTCAGCACGGTGATCTGGGTGCTGAAGTTGTTGCCGTTGCTGCCCAGTGAGGGCTGCTGGTACTTCATGTCAGTCCCCAGGAACCTCTCCAGATGCCACCTCCTCCACTTCCTCTTAATCTCTGCCTGCACCTACAACAGCAGATAGAGAGAAAGAGAGAGGGAGAGGGAGGGAGAGGGGGGAGAAAGAGAGAGAGGGTGAGGAGGGAGAGGGAGAGGGAGAGGGAATGAGATACGGGGGTGGAATTTCAGAATATTGCTAGCTAGAGAGAGAGAGCGAGCACAGAATTTGTGATGTGGGCATGTTATTCAGGCCAAGTAAATAAACCCTTTTTATTTAGGTAATGTGCTTATTTGAATATTCAATGAAATTAGAAGGTTACATTATATATTTGCCATGGACAAACTGGAATCGGGAACCTTATTATCTTTATCATGTCTGGAGGAAAACTCATAATGAACCTACCATGTTTCCAGTGAAGATTTTCCACTATGTCATGTAGTTAAGAAGAAAGTGTCATTCATTTCTGCTGTGATTGTCAGATTATTAGTGAATTCTGTGGTATAACTGCTTGTAGTCTTCCCCAAGGTGTCAGAGCTGTCAGCATGCTTTATCTCACTTAGAAGACTAGCTATAATCCTGAAGTAATTATGTATATTACATGTGATTTTGGACACACATTCATTTCCCAATATTCTAATGGATTTAATCATAGCTTTCAGGAAACCTGATAAAAAAGCAGGTATTAACATGGCATCTTAATTTCAGGAACACTGTCAAAAACCTCAGAAAACAGTATGACTCCCTCAAATGCCAGTTCCACAGGAATCAACTCACTTAATACTTAATCCTATGCAGGCTATTAAACACAAAACTGTGTGCACGTGCGTGTGTATGTGTGTGCCAAGTATTATCAGACAGCATTATACTCAGTCAAGGACCATCATTTGCTTGTCACTTCCTAATGTACTTCTTTCATATCAGTGAAAACCCAGTGTTCCCTCTGTAAAATGAGTAAAATAAACATTTCCTGCCTGTTCAAATATATGCTGTACATTACCTCTCCATTTAGAAAACAGTACAGGACTGCAACTCCAAAACCCTGAAGAACACCAAAGAGACAAACAAAATTGTCATGACAATGAAGGACAAATGCCAAAGATAACACTTACTGTAGATAACAACTAGCATGTGTTCTCTTCACAGCTAGCTCAGTTAACAGTGCAGAGGCCAAATCAAAGCTAGAAACTGCAGCATAATCAAGTAAATAGCAATGACATTTCTCAACAATACATTTCCTGTTGTTTCTGTCAGTGAACT
Organism: Anguilla anguilla; assembly: GCF_013347855.1. Lineage (NCBI taxonomy): Eukaryota > Metazoa > Chordata > Actinopteri > Anguilliformes > Anguillidae > Anguilla > Anguilla anguilla. The sequence continues at coordinate 16,681,597 of NC_049208.1, read as the reverse complement.
TAACTGAATTTATCAGTTGTCAGAATAATTGTGCCAATAGAATAGAGGCATTTTGATCATAAAAATCAGGAAACATATGACATCTGCACATGTGTAAATATCACATTTCTTGTAGTGGAGTGACCACACATTCTGCCATTGATTAATCCTTCTGATTGGCTTGATTTGTTGTCTGATTAATATTCATGAGGGTCCATTTTTTTTTTTTTATAACAGAACATCCATCAGTTAAGAGAACCTTTTATTGCCAACCAGAATCTCCCCAATTTGGAAGAAAGACCTGAGCTACACACTGGGTTAGTAAATAATATTGGTGTTTTAGCATCCCCTTTTGAGATTGGTGAGGGCCCACTTCTGAGAAAGTGCCCTAGACTACGAACATTTAAGCCAAGAACTGCAATAAGAAGTACGATGATTTATAATCAACACAGAAATAATGAGGAGAAATGTAGTTTTCTATCAAATTTTCGAATCGATAGACTAAAATTTGAAAGTCAGCTACTGCATACATTAAATGATTCAGTGTTATACCTGTATTGGCTCTACCTATGCAAGAGTTGCCTTCATTCATGCACTGTTAGCAGCCATGTTTTACAACCAACATTTAAGAAACCAGCCAGAAAATACCATTGGCTTCAGGGCACACACTGATAAAGTTAAGTTCAAATAAAATTGGTCAAGCAAAGTAAGATTATAAAATTCCTTGCTGATGCTTGTAGAATTTTTAATGATCTGCTGGGGAGGTGGAAGTTTTCTCAAGGGAAAGGCTTGAATTCCCAGATCTAAACCAAAATATATAAAGACCAGTGTCAAGCTGACTGGATGCTTTTCACTGCCTTTTCCCATAAAACATGGTGTACAGAAATAGCATTAGCATTTAAACATCAGATGGATGATTAATAACCACAAGAACTGAATCTGGTAAATAGCCAAGGTATGCGAAATGAAAACATCCACAAAATGCTTTAGTACCCATTTGATATCATTTCTGGAGAATCTGGATGGATTTCATTGAAGTTGGTTCAAGTTTAAAATTTTATTAAAGAAAGTTAAGATTGAGTAGGCAGAGGTTCACAAGATTACTCATCCAGAATAGCACTGATTAAATGTTGGAAATGATTACAAGAACACTGCTGGAACAGGCAGATGAATGAAACATTAGTTTCAAATGCTGCAGAGAATCCATTGACAGTTCACCAGTTGATTAGATTGTTTGAGAGGACCATCACTTTGTCACTTTGGCAGTCACTGTCAAGTTTCAGAACAAGGTCATCCAGGTAGCCTGTGGTCTGCAGTAATTTAATCAGGAGCGTTCCATGCATTAGAATGTGAATACAAACATCACCCAAAAATCCCTTTTTTGTTAAATGACTAGTAAACTCTGGAAAGATCAGCCATAGTTGGTAAATAAAATATTAGAATGCTGTAAATATTAGTAAAGGCGTAAATATTATTAAAATATTATGGCATTAAACTTATTCAGCTTTATACATTATAATGTATTGCATATTTTAATGTATGGGATTATATCACTTTTTTTAAATTGACATTTTAATCCTCATCTTCTCTAACATAATTCATTATATTGGATAATGGTTCCTAGGGAAAGACACAATATTTGAGGAATATTTTAATTTTGGATTACCCACGCACACACACAGCACGTTGCCTAATACTTGAATCCCTCAGTACTTCATTCTAATTGACAATGGATATAAAGCTACTCTTGGATGCACTACAAATGTGAAAAAATCAATTCATGTGTCAAAGGGAAATGTCAGACCTAATATTATACTGGTGTTGCTGCCACCTCATCAAGTACCCTGTTGACATTTTGTAGAATATTAGGCAGATCATCACTGGTAATGCTCACAGAACCATGACATTTGCATGTGCAGGTGCATATTTGCATTTTAATGTGTATTAAGCAACTCATGGGTAGATGGACACACCTGAAATGACCCAAGAATGAGGTCAAACACCAGGCGCATCTCAGAATTCATGTGATCCGGGATGAAGGCAAATATTATGTAGTTTATTCCGAAGAGCGGAATTAGTAACAGGGTGGATTTTGCCAGCCTCCTGAAAATAAGAAAATATATAATAATAAATATATGAGTACAATAATATATGTACATAGAACTCAATTCAAGGAATCCATATTTGATTTTCTAAAAAAAAAATGCACTCACGAATACTGGTTGGATTCATTTCGTCCTATATCTGGACAGTTTATCTTCTGGCGAAGTATTCGAATGATGCAGATGAAGAGGATGAAGTTCATCTGATATACGAGAGAGGCACAGAGACACATTAGTGAGCTTGCACTTTGCTTCATTTTGCCCATTACATTCTTGACTGGTTAAAAAACCGCAAAAAAATGTTTTTCTTTTCTTTTTAGATATTATTTTGTAAACACTTTCTTTCTAATTCTCCAGTGTCCCTGTAAATCTTTACCATTCTTGCAATGTCCTCCAGCCGTTTCTCTAGAGCACAGACAAGCCCACGCTGTCCTCATGCATTAGATGCGTTCTGGAGGTCACTACTTCCCTTCACAGTGGACTGCAGCTCACTGCATCGGAGGACTGCACTGCATGTGCAGTTGTGTCAGGCAGCTGAGCAGTCACTGTGTAGCAGGGCGCAGCCTGCTAACGGAACCACCACCTCCTTCCCTCCGCCCATCCCAACATAGCCCACAGCCAGCACTGACAGGACCCAAATCATATCTAAACCACGATGAGCAGCACCGCACTCAACACAAGTGTCTAAAAAGGAAGCACCCATTAGGAAACTACACTGAACAGAGTTTTTTTAAACTATCAGACACACTGGCAGAACACACTGGAGATTACTCAGCAGTCACAGGGAGCGAGACACAGAACGGAACTATGTGACCCCTCCGCTGGCCGTAAGACCTGTGCCCCACAGAGAGAAGTAAATCCAGATGGAGCCTGTACCTAATCAGGACATAGCTGAGCTTCATAGGCTCCATCCCACTGTATCACATGAGGAAGAGGAGAACTGTGTGGTATTGATTTATATGTGTGCGTCAGGAGGGGGGCTGGGTTTGAGGATTAGGTGGAATTCATGGGCATGCACTCCATCAGAAGCCATAGGAAGCCGACTCTAAAACATCACTGTGGATCCATTCGGTCTGGTTTCAGCTATCGGGAGCATCGGTGTAGCACAGCGGTTAGGGTAGTGGGCTTGCAGCTACAAGGCAGTAAGGTTGATTACTTGGTGCAGCACTGCCAGTGTACCCTTGAGCAAGGTACTTAACCTGAATTCCATCACAAAAAATATCGGAATGTATAAATGCATAAATGTATAGAATGAATGTAAGATGTTTTTAGATTGTCCTCTTTGAGAGACAGACGATATAATTTAATCTGGAGAACTTGCTCATAGTTCATGCAGAGTCACTTTTGATTGCATTTTCTGTTTGACATAAGAATGCTCTCTCTCTATCCCTTCTCTCCCCTCCACAAACATCAAAAGTCTAACAGCTGGAATCTACATTTTTAGAAGCAGTTCCAGTTTCAAACGAAAACCAACCTGGTATGATTTGTTTTTGTTACAAAGAAAATATTTTGCCTGAAGGTGGAGATTACTACTGGCTTGTTTTAACAATTATTTGTCTACAAATATCACCTCTGTTGTTAGAAGCAGAAGTAATTTTTTTGTGGTATTCAGTAGCTGAGTTGTATTACCTCCTAGCGTAGTCATGTTAGCATTGTCATGTTTGGTCTTGTTATAAAAAGGCTACAACCATGAATGTTTTTTTTATAATATCATATTGCTTAGCCCTGCTACCAACAACATAAGGAAACTATAAAAAGTACATTTTCTAGCTTTCAGGTAAGACAGTCCTTGATTCACCTCTCTCCCACACCTACACCCTTCCACACCTCACCTAATCAGTGCAAACATGCTCCTGTAATCATTTAGTATGCATACGCCAGGAGAAGAGGGGGTGTTCACCCCTCTCTAGCAACTACATAATATGCGGTCCTCTCTTTACTTTATGAACACCATTTGGTGATTTACATCATCCAGTTAACTTGCTCTCTGACTTAGACGCTGATTTCACACATTGCCCGATTCAATCGCTTTCCACATCGGGCAACTAAAATCTGCGCTGTATGGGGTTATTGGCAGACATAGTATAAACCTGGGAGCAAAATGGCAGAGATTTCTCCACTGTTTGTCATTCTGGTGGAATGGTGCTAAATGAGGCAAGGTCAGTGAATGTATCTTGCTGAAGGGCACCACCACAACACTGTCTCATATGGGATTATGAACCACAGTTCCCTGGTCACAAGCCCAGTCCCCCAGCAATTGCCACAAATGACTGTCTCATATTCATTAATAACATCTTCTCAAATGCACACATGTTTAACACACTTTACAAAACATTTTTCTAATTAATGAACAGTAGAATCTAAAACAATTAAAGTGACATGCTCCAAAATCATCTTTATTCGCACTCTTGCTATCTTTCATATTTTTTTATTAGCTGCATTTTCCGGCCAATTAATTTTAGGTCTAACTACTCCTACTGTTTTTGCACTACATTCAAACTATTCACACCAAAATGACCCGCTAGTTCCAGACATTGTTGCTTGTATTCAAATTTTTTGAAATATTCAAAACTTATTGAAATATTCTACTTTTTGTGAGCAATTTTTGTGGTCACTCCATAGATGGTCACTCATAGACGTTTAGTGGAGCGCTTTAGTAGGACGCATATGCAGGTGGTCACTCACTCACTTATGGACGTTTAGTAGGACACATGCACAGGTGGCCACTTACTCGTGGACGTTTAGTAGGACGCACTTCCCACGGCACAAAATTTTTAAGCACAGCTTTATCGCCTAACGTTACTTTACCTTACCCTAACATGTTAGCGTTTCGCCTACTTTAGTTAACCTAGATAGCGTGTATGGATGCTATCCTGTACACATGAGTAGGAGCTACGGACACACAGCTACAACCCGTGTATGGATGCTATCCTGCACGTATGAGTAGGAGCTAATGACACACAGCTACAACCACCGATACACATGTATGGACACACGGATGCTACAACCACCGATACAGATCTATGGACACACGGAGGACAACAAATAACGTTACAGAGGTGAGGACCTGCCATAGCTAGCTAGCTATATAGTTAGCCAAGTTTTACTCATGACACTTTTAGGATATGACTAATCCCTGGAACATAATCGCTACTTGCTGATCCCCATCTGTATATGTAATGCTACGGTGTGCCGTGGGTCTGGATGGTTTCGTGCTTCTTCTGAGCTATGCGCCCTCATTGAAATGCATTGAGGCTTGAGGACAGTGCCAGTTGGAATTTGAAGCAAGCCCACACAATTCCTTCAGGAATTGTAACCTTTCTAGTTATTATAACTGTAGTTCACTTGACAGTGATCAACCACAAAGATATTTTATGTCTGCCAAATGAATCTCTTCAGGATTCAGATGGCAAATTATTGTTCCCTCTCCATTAGCGGCATATGAACTTACGAGTATGGAGGCTAGAATTGGGGTCTTGATGATCCACCAAAAGTGGTCGGAAGTTTCAATGATATCCCAGCATCTATAGTAGAACACATTTACAGAACAGTTTACACCATATTTTTAACATATATTTTGCACAATATTCATTCTGACTACAGCAATTATTGTTATGTATATTATTCGACCAATGCAACTACATTAATGCATGAATGCAATTATGGTTTTGAATCATGCGCATGTTATAAATGAATAAAAAAACTGAAGATAGAATTTATGATATCCCACACAGACGTACATAGTGTGGCTTTAAATGCATAGTGTGCCAGCAATGCCAAGGATCTTCAACGCCATCCAAAAAAAAGTGCAAAGAGTGATGTTTTTCTGTCTCTGTCTAATAAAACCAATTTCACATCTCAAAATACATTTGGCATTTAATGAAATTGGTGTACCACTCATGTCATGAAAGTTAAAATACTTCAGGGATTTTTCCAAAGGATATCTGCCAATTGCACAAACAATCAATTGCTTTTTAAAGTCTCCACAGAGACATTGTGTTCTCCAACACAGTGGAAAATATTTTATCCTTGGCCGTTATCTGTCAGTAGTTGAAAATGCCTTTACAAGAGTATGTTCTATCACGACATACTCAAAAAATCACTCAGGAAATAAATAAATAAATAAATAAATAAATAAATAAATATCATTAACACATTGAACAATCGCAAATCCTAAAACCCATGACTCATACAGTAGAGTCATCTCTATACCCACGAATAAAAAAAACATTGCTTACTGTAAATCACCATTAAGCATCCAGGTAAATGAGAATTTTATATTATGCATTGATCATGAAAATTAACATTCCAGGTTCCACCCATTAATTCTGAGAGACCAAGAGCTCCAATTCATTTTTTTGATAAACTGGAGTACGAAACAACAACAGATTAATTCAGGTGGCATGAAATATTTTCTGGGGCAAGGAAGAGGCCATGCTGTACATATTAACTTACCCAATATCATTGAAGTAGGCCTTTGCAATGCTCCAGGCTGTGATAAAAACCGCTGGGCCTCCTGTCAGCACAAGACACCATTCAAAAATCAATCAACATTGCCAGGGGAAGCCAAACGATTACCTATCAGTGTGTGCTCTCCAATAATGTGCCCTGAGTACAAAAAATATTTTCATGATGCACAAAAAGATGCATAATTTCAAAAGGAAGAAGAATCATAGAGATACTCACCCCAGCCAATCAGAATGTAGCACCAGAAATATTTCCTCTCTGAGAAGAAGGAAACGGCCAACAGGGCGTGGAGATACAGGCCCTCTACTAAGAGCCAGAAGAAACTAGCCATGACGCCATATTGGAAGAACACCATCACGACTTTACACCCAACCTAGAAGAGAGATGGAAAACACATAAAACGGTTTGAGTGCCTGGTGATGACATGGGTTGACCCAAAATGTGAAAAACCAGAACATGGCAGGCAAAAACAAGCAAGAGCAGGTTCTAACGTTTCCCTTGTGGAATACTGGTGGTGCTGGATTCAATCCAAATCTTCCCAGTCATTTTAATTAATTTAGTTATCTTAAATATATTTCTTTCACCAATCACAGGTATGGGCTGCAAATTAGGCACTAGAAGAACAGCAGCTGGGATGTTTTCATTCCTATGCCAAGCAGAACTGAGCCTGTATGCTATAGGTCATATTTCTGACCAATCCCCAATTGCTGCCATTTAAATATCCGTACAAGGGAGCCAGATAATAATTTTTCAGCAGACATAACTGAAACAGTCCACTTAAACTAAATACAATCCTGCATGATGTTGCCGTCAAATTAAATTAGCACGCTAACACCAGGGAATAAGCATGTGGTTTAATTCTCAAGATGCAGCATTGTCAGTGCCATTTACATAAGAGGAAGGTGGAGTGAAACCCTTTATATAGTGTACAAATGTATTGGTTTCTTTGGCATGTATATTGGTTTGATATGTGTATGTATTCGTTTGTCATTGACTCATCTATTGGTTTGTCATTTATGCATACTGTACATCAGTTTGTAATTGGTGCTTTTATTGGTTTAATTGTCATGCATATTTAATTGCTTCACATCCATACTGGTTTGATATACACACGTATGGATTAATAATTCACACACTTATTGGGTAAGCCATTTACATTTGTATTGGTTTGTCATTGATGCTTGTATATTGATTTATTATTTACACATCTATTGATTTGATTGTCATGAATATTGGTTTGCTTCGCTTATTTATTGTTGTGCTATATGCATGTATTGAGTCAAAATGATCATAAAAAATACATACATTTAAAAAAAACATTTAAAAAATGGTTAATATTAAAGGTTAAATGTATCCATTTTCTGCATCAGCACATTGATATGAATGGGATATCTTTATTAATAGCCCCATGAATGTATTCCTTTTTGGATGAACAGGACGAGAATACACCATCAAACTTACAGCACTTACAAGTGTTATAGTAAACATATTTTTGTAGAGAGACAAAACCATTTTCCTGATAACAGTAAATTAGAGCTCCTCAAGATTAAAATATCATTATTTTTTCTGATGGGTGAACCCCCATGACGAGGTGCCTCTGTGGCAGACTTCATTAATTTTCTTCCTGTATTCATTCATACACAAACAAAGCCTGGGCAGAGGAGGTTTGACTCTTACCTTGAGGCTGATTGACAGGTTAATTCTACATCCCTTCCAAAGTCATTCAGCGTTTGACACAATGCCTCTTTGATGAAGCACTCGTTCGGGTCATGGTTCACTTCTCATTGGATACCGTCTGAAAGGCTTCGTAAATGTTTGTTTTTAATTGGACCGTTCGGGTCTATTCAGATGCTTTAGGGTACGTCATCGCAGGAGTGCGCGATGGCGTTCGCACAACCATTGAGGTTATTGCCCCGTCTTCGATTATCTAGCGGAAACCCGCGTGGTGATGAGACCAAGCGCCACCGACTGTCCCGCCTGAGCGGTGTCACGGCGGCGTTCGGAGACGGAGGAGCCGGGTCACCTGCCGACGGGACTCGAGAGCGGAGACAGCGGGAGAGCGAACGCGGAAGGGAAGAAAAGATTTTGTGAAACACAATCAAAGCGGAGGCTAAGGCGTCCTGGAGAGACGCGGGCCTAAAGTGGTGCCCCCGAGGCGAAGCTCACCGCGCGTGGTCTGCATCTCAAAATTAAATTAAGAATGTCTGAAGTTCTGGGCTCTGTCACTGAGAAAAAGACATAGATAAATCAATAAAAAAGGCCGAGCTGATATCTGAAGCTCAGTGTGTGACACACTGTAGACATTACCACTCAAAGGGCTTGCACCTGCCCCAGGGTTGCAGACTCACTGAGTGGACGCCTGTCCAGTGTGTTTGATCTAAACCCCGTCCATGCCATTAAAACGGTGGCTTTCAAGGGTTTTCAAACTTGAAGACTGGCAAAAGTGCTTTTAAAATTGAAACCTAAATGGACTGTTCTAGAAACACTTTTGAAACTAGTTCTTCTGCACATCTTTCAGGCTGTGATGGACAATGTGTTCAGTTTGAGCCAACTATGCACATTAAAATATGAAACTGAAAATCTACAAATGAAATACTGTATGAATTGAAGGATTTAAAAAGGCTGGCCTTTCTTCTTCCTCATCTTTGGTTGATGTGTTAATCCATAACTTTCACCACTTACTACTGTAACTTCTCTCCCATCACAATGCCACTGTGTTACAGTATGTATAGATAACATGCCATTTGTTCACGTTAAAAACCACAAAATGTCAAAAATGGCAGCATAGCCGCCATACCTATTCAACTGCATAATGAATTTTTGAATCCAAACACGCCGCTCGCGCAGTACAACAGGCGTAATAAAATCGTGCATTTTACATCCTTTGTGCAGGGTGCATTACGGGAATGGATTCGCCTCTGTTCCCCGCGAGGGGAACAAATCAAGCGGAAATTGCCGGAATGGTGTTATCCGCAGAGCTTAATGTGAGAGAATCGCCCCTGCACTGCCCTGAGAGCCTCCGGGAAAAAAGGGAAAACAAAAAACCCTTCCCGGCCCCGACGGCAAAGCCTGTAGCGTGAGACTGATAAAAACCTCTCAGAGTGAGAGGCTAGCCTGGAGGGCAGGCAACACTGATCCAATGTCCCCATCGAGCGAACAAGTAAAGCACTCTCCGGTACTTCATTTTACATCCAATATATAATAATCTATCAGCGCGGCGGCTAATGTACCGCATTGTTCGCAGGGAACATGTTTGATGAGGCATGCACCCTGTGAATCCCCTGTTTCTCTCACCCTGAATACTTGGGAGTGTATTCAGGGTGAGAGAACGAAGAGATCAGCAGGAACTCTCACAGGCATAGAAGCCCACTGCTTCATTTTACAGAGTGAAATGAATTCACAGGCAAATTGAGCACCGGATATGAGCAAGCCTTTTTTATAATTATTATACAATAAATATTTCATACATGTGATTAAAAATTTGCCAAGCTTTTTAAATTGGGTTTGATAATGCAGTACGTTCATAATTAAATTATGTTGAGGCCCTAAGAATTAATGGAAAATAAATGGTACATGTTGTAACAGCTTATAATTGTTACAAAGGCCGGATCACAATTATGTTCACTATTTGTTTCCAATTTAATTTTAATTTTAAGAAAATTGATTTGTGCTTAATTTAAAAGTAAAAGCTGTTAAAGTTAAACCAAGTAGAGCCAGTAATTTATTTTCCCGTGCCTTACAGTACTCATCCGCTTCCAAGAGTCTTATTTTGCAGAATTTTGATGACATATACGCATTATTTTATTTTCAAATTGATGTAAAAACTGCTAAACTTTGATGCATTAAAGTTCAATGACAGCACAAATAAAGGAAACAGATTTGAGACTTTTTTACTAATAAATCTAGTAACTATGCATGAAGAAGGCACAATTTTCAAAGTTTCTTCTTGAAAGTTTTGCTCAAGCTCTGTCAAGTTGGTTGGAGATGTCTTGTTGCAGATTTTCAAAAGCAAAAATAAGAGGACATTGACTAAACACCTCAAGGTCAATTTAACTTTATAGTGAAGCCACTTCAGTGAAAATTTGGCCTTACACGTTGGCTCACTGTCCTGCTGAAAGATGGATGATTTCCCTTCTACAGGTTTTTAGCAGACCAAAGCAAGTTTTCTTTTACTATTTGCTCCATCCATTTCACCCCCCGTTCTGGCAAGTTCCCCAGTGACTTCCGCAGAGAAACATCCCCATTACATTATACTGCCACCACCGTGCTCGACAGAAGGGATGGTGTTTGGTCGAGCGGTTGGGTGCCACTAATGCTTTGCATTTAGACAAAAAACAAAAACGTATATCACCCGAGCACAACATTTGCAGTATAGCTTTAATGCTCTGTTTCAAACACAATACACAGAATTTGAGATTTTTTAACTCTCCATCAAAAGAAAATGAGTAGTGCTCTAGATCATGAGCGATTTGTGCAAGCTGAATCAGTGAGAGACATTTCTCTGCAGTACACAGCACACGTGGGTTTGACTTTGGCGTGAAGAGTGGGGCGGACGTTTAAGTGGCAAACGGGCAGATAGTCACGGTTTATGACATTCGTGCTACGCTACGGCGTCCACTCAGTGTGATTACAGGCCGGGTTCCAGCTGCTACCCCTCAGACAAAGGCACGCCTCTCGCGATGCTCGTGGACGAACGCTGGCCGGACGGGACTCTGCATTCTCCCTGGGCGTAAACATGCTGTCTAAGACTCCCCATCTGCCAAATGTAATCTTCCTGCACGTACCATGCTGAGCCTTCCACTTGCTTATTATGTTTACAGTTGACTGAAAGCCACTCCAAAGCACACATACTCAGGCCACAGTCCAAGTTTAAAGATTGCACAATGTTTTCATGCTGTAGTTAGGATCATTATAGAAAACAAAGGATTAAACAGCTGTTGCGTTTATTTTGATTTGTTTTTAAGTATTCCCTTATTTATCAAAATGAGAATCACAAATTTTGATCACACGCATTCAGAGCAAATGCAGTCCAATGTCAATTGTACTGGAAAAATATTGTGTAATCCTCCCGGCATTGTCTGACTGCATCAGTCTAAAAGCCAAAGGATACATTTTCATTTATAAGAGACAGACTCTCATATATTTCATATATACTGTATTATCAAAATTTGATTTCATGTTACAAAAATGTTTTGAGACAAATGTGAGTGCTTTGCAGAAAGGTCTGCATTTTGTAGTTGTGTGTCCTGACATGATCATGCTTGTAGTCTCGCTTTCATTCTCATCTCTTTATTTCCAAATAAAGAAGCAAATAATTCCTTTTTTGCCAAAGAAATTTATGACAAACAAAACGCACGCAGAATGGCTAACCTTGACGTGTAATATTGCGTTACAATTCTATGTACGGGCAGATGAGGCTCTAGGACGGAAGTAGTTCACAGTATTCCGTGTTCACGGTATTCCGAGTTCACGCTGGGACCAGGGCGGGTGTCAGAGGATGACAACCGATTCTACGGTTCTGATGGATGCAAACATCCCTCACCACAACCACTGGGCCCTTGAGTACAAGCAAGGAGTTTGGAACTGGGTGGGTGAGCTCGGCGGGGATGAACCTGCGCAGGTGCGTAGAGTCCAATGATGAATGACGGGCAGGAGATACATGCTCAGAAGGCTGATGGGCAAACGCCAGGGCCTTGGAATTTAACGCAGGCTGCAATCCGTCAGGAGTGGCAAGTCATGGCAGCGGAAGACACAGAAGCGCGCGGGGGGGGGGGGAGGTGGTTAAGGAGGGGGGGGGGGGGGAAGCAGGACATCGGCCCAGCAGCTGCGTTCTGAATCAGGCCCTGCAGCCCGGTGGTCCCGGTCCGGGAGACCGGCCCACAGGGGGGTTTCGGGTTCCAGGAGATAGCACAAGGGTGCGAAGCAGCAGCTGGGGAAACTACAGCCCTGAACCGGGCAGACGTCTCTGTCTTTAATCATAAACTGAAGTGCTATCAGACCGTCTTTAATCATATACTGTAATGGTGCTCTTTTATCATGAGAGGAATTTGTACTTCGTGCCACATTTGTACATCATTTACAATCTTCATTGCCAATAAAAACAAGAAAAAACAGCCGAGTCAAGAGCACAAAATAAAGTTGCAGAACAAAAATACATTCTGATCCATTCCATCTATACACTCAGTGTATGGCAGTTATACTGTGCGATTTGGGTCTTCATAATGACTTTATCAGCATGAACAATACCCCAGGGACAAATCTATGATTAAACACAATAAACCTGAGAGAAAATGCTCGGATGGTCCCAGAAATGTACCCATCAGGCTGGTAAGACAATTCTCACTTTGTTCATTTCAACTGCACCCTGACTGTACATTCAAAACATATACTATAGCAAGGCAAACTTGCAGTCATATTTCAAAGAAACGTAAAAGGACACATTTAAATGATCTATCTCTTCTGTGACTAAGCATCTGCTTCTCAACCTGACGGTGCCCAGTGCCCAGTATTTGGCAAACAAGCACTCCTTTAGTTTCCAGCTGTATAAATTAATTAGCATCAGACCCTTTGAGGTTAAGAACTTGATAAATATAGCTACACCCTTTAATGACTTTGCATGAAAAGTGCACTTGAACATTTATCATGGGGAAAAAGTAAACTTGAAAAATAACAGACAAAAGCCAGTAATGTCTCATGGTAGAGTTTATCTACGCTGGTAAGGGTTCTTAGTTCAGTGGTGAAGAGTGTTGTATATCTCCACATCAAAATGTAGGCTCATACATTGAAAGCACGGTGGAGTACTTCTGAAACGCAATGCACATCTACTGTAAAATTACTCATCTAGTTACAGCTAACTACAATTTAATAGACAATGACCTCAAAGGGAACATATTCACAAGCATGGATTTACAGTACTATTGCATTTCTAAATGCAGAACAATGCAATGGTCTCTAAAACAATATTTTAAATGAACCATGAAATAGTTATATAACAAATTAGTAAACTCATACTGTACATCTAGAAAAATTAAACTCAAATAGGACATGATACTATTGGGGTTGTACCTGCATAGTCAGATACTATCTATAACCACACTTATGGGTATTGACCTGATGCTAAGATTGTGGCAGATATGTATTTCTACGTTTGGTACTGTAATACCTTTCCTGGCTTATGTTCTCTGCTTAATAACAAATTAAGCAAAGTGAAATATTTTGTTATGGAAATAAAAATGTGTAAAATGTTCACACCTGTGCTTCGCTATCTCTTCCATGACTCTAGAAAGTTGGTTGCATTTGTGCTACAATGTAAACCAGGGAGGCATCAGACAATACGGCCAGAAAAATACTGATTATTGATCTCGGCCCCAGATTTTCCATATTACGCACCCGTAATATAATGCATTGATTTATTATTGTTTCAAAAGGCAATAATTTCATAGATTAAAATGCCACTCATGAAAAGGAGATTAAGTGTTTGAGAAGCATAAGAATCCACCAATATCAATAATGTATTAATGGATTATGAATGCTTAAAATCATGCTACATACTGTCTGTAATAGTGGCACAGAGAGCATCAGCTTACTGATTCCGAAGAGCAGTTCTCCGACTCTCCAACCTCGTACAGCACGACATCCTTGATGAAGACAGTGACGGCTTTCAGGATGAAGGACACAAAAAGGTGCATGTGGATGTAGTTCCTTGTGCAGTGCAGCTTCCTGTGGATGAAAATGGGGACATTTAAATCAGCATCTGACAGCTGCAAGGGTCAACTGCATAGCCAATGTGAAATTACTGCACCCTAGCTGCAATGCAAACGAAATGTGATAATGATTCTGCACATGGCCGACTTGAATTAAACATTTATTCTTGATGTTGACACATAATCAACAAAAGATAAAAATGGTAATTGCACTAATATTTATTTGCAAGTCAGAGTTAAGGATAAATGTTCCCCAACTCCAGTCCACAATGTTTACACAGTGTTGTGATTCAAAATGAACAATTATGCTTTTACATTTTGCCTGTGGAATTAATCATGAAAAAATTCCAAGCAAGAAAATTTAAATATTGTTTATTTATTAAAATGTTTTGGCATTTAAAAGACATGGTCACAGCTCCCTTGGAAGCCATGTAATGATACTTGGCATCAGTTCAAACAGATGACAGTGTGCAACATTTAGCCATTTTTTTTTTTCAAACCCCAGCATTAGGTTTGAGAGAGCCCTTGGGTGTCTTTTTATGAAAGTCCCCAAGCCCTGCGTTCAGCTGTTCCCATTTTAAGTTTCCCCTAATGTGCCATACACAGAGCCATAGAACATGGCTAAAACTGCCAGGGAACTGATGTTATGGACACGCTACGGTGTAATTCTAAGCGAACCAGTTGCCTCAGTGTTCCAGGCAGGACAATATCCAGTATCTCATCTCAATCTGCTCGAGTGTCCACACCGCTTATGATATCCAGGACCAGTCACGTTGTCCTGGAGAGTCCGGAACATAAACATCACACGCTTCTCCAGGCCAATCGCAACAGGAGTGGAGCCAGGAGCAGAGTGGGCCTGTTTATTCCACGGAGCGCAGAGTGGATGAGCATTATCTCGTAGCATCAGCCTGCTCTCTGGCTCTGTATCGCTCAGCCAATTCAGCCTCACGAGCACAGTTCACTGTCATGTATAATGACAGCTGACAATGGAAAGGGCGATGACTGAGAGAGTGGAGACACTGTGGCACTAGAAAAACATTTAAAAATGCATTTTTTTTAAAGAGCTGATGGTTTAAGGATTACAACAAAGGAGTTAATTTTTCCGCATCAACACTGCCGGAGTGGAACGCACATGTGACGAAGCAGCGTGGAGCTTTTACAAAAGCTTTTGAGAGATGAGAGCCATTTATGCCCACTCACCTCTCCTCTCATGGGCTGGCTAAGACACATCCTGGTCATAAAGCAGTTCAGTTGTGACACTTTCATGTGGCGGTAAGATGGAATTCAAAGCCACAAAAGGGGGTCATTCAATCCCTGACCTTGTGTTCAGCTAAAGTTTTTTTTCTTTAATTTTTTTTACCTTCAGTGTTATTGTGTTGCTCAAAGGATACTCATTACATTGTGGGTGGCACAACTGCTCAGTGGTTAGGGTACTGGACTCAACCAGTACAATGCAGTTCTTAAGATGAGATACCGAGCTTGTGCCCGTAATGGAGGATTATATCAAAAATGCTTGTTTTATCCTCACTAAATAATTTATCTAACTGAATAGATGGACAACACAAAGGATGCCCACTAAAAAAATCTTAAAGGGCTAATAAACACCAAATTACGCGTTTTGATTTCTAAAGCCGAGTACCATGTCTCCATCAAATCACATTAGTCCTATAGTAAAAGAATCAAAAATCTAATTAAGCCAGAGTCAAAAAAGAGCCATGCACTGCTAAACCAAAGGAGAAAAGTTTTGTTTTGTTTCACCAAGAGCCCAGCCCAATTTTGCGATGTAGAAGTAGGTAAAAGCCTGTATGTATTCATACCGTTCTAATATGACTGCACAAATTACCCAGCTCATTTCAAACCATCAGCGCTTGAGTTGTGACAGCCTGGACAGTGATTTCTTTCTCTTTAGATTAGTTTAGCTTGAAATCCTTTTTAGTCTTTCCTTGTTCCATTACAGTTCCATTTTCTATATTTTTCTTTAGATCTATATTTAACATTTTATTAGTTAATTAGTAGTAGTGAGTATTTTATAGTTCATTCATTGTTAAGATTTAGGTAGTTAAGCTAGTTTTTATAATTGTACATGGCTTTTCCAATTGAAACATTAGCCTTTTCTAAGTGTAGTATTTTCCAATTTTAGTATCAAGTAACAATTTCCGCAAGTAGGCTAAGTCCAGCTGTTTTCTAATTTTAGCTGAGATAGCTAGCACGGACTTCACTTGTTGCGTCCACGGCTGTCAGTGCATCACCAAGTTAATCACATTGTTGTGCTTCTGCAGCTGAATGTTCAAAGTGAAATCGTTTGATTATGGTGACCAGCTAGCTAATGTTAGTCTACTTTCCATGGTCATGGATCATAATGTAGTTGACATGGTTCCTTGCCGGTGCAGTAAATAAGATAGAGGATGTGAGGGAATGATAAAGTTGGATAATTTTCAAGATAGTAAGCAAATCAGGGCAGATCTGGCCCGGAGTCACTTGCTATCTGGGTTGTCTACTCTGTAACCGCATAAAGACAGCATTCGAGTCATATTCAGTTTATTTTGCCGAAATACCTTTGCTGGTTTTTGGGAAACAATGATTCAAAAAAAGTCATTTGCAAACATTATGACAGCAAGTACAGCTAGCTTGAACAACAGTTTGTCCCTTTTCATAACAGTGACAGAAGCAGGACTCTTTTTTTGGATTGTTTTCCCTCTCGTTGGCTTCGCCTACTAGCTTATGACATGTTCCATCGCCCCTCCCTCCTTCCTCCCTCTCTGCTCTCACTCTTAACCCCAACTCCCATATTTAAAATTGTGAAGTGGGCAAAGACAGCTCAAAAGCTGATTTTGCTGTACACTTTAATATATTCATGTTTGAATGTTTCCTTTTAGTAAGATAAAAAAAATTTCAGTCAGGAAAATGTCCTGATTCTCCAAAGTGGAGCAATGAAATGAAAAGAACTTCATTCGACAGAAAGTCCATTTACACCGTAGAACTGGTCTGATATTTGAATAATAATATCCTCATCTCAGCTGAAGTGAGGGGCCAAAACAGAGCAATTTTTCATGAGGATAATAACCTGGCAAAAGCTACAAGCGGAAATAATACTTCACATACATTATGTGATAAAAAATCTTTGAGTTTTTTTTTTTTTTTTGGCATTTTCAGATATGTAATTAAATGGAATTGTGTACATGAAGTACACAATATTGTTGTGTCGCTTTTACATTATATTAATCAAGTAGAAGCACATCATGGCTCATGTACCGTATGCTGATTCACTGTATGACTTCTGTCCCGTTACTTTCAATGATTCACTTACAGCTCTGAATTTGAAGATGCCACAGTAGTCTTCACCCCCATTTTAATTCTACATGCATCTTTCATGAGAATGCACCCCTTACATATCATCCATTTACCTTGTGGCATGTGCACCAAAAATTAAATTGCTTATTTTTAATCACTCTGCCCCAAAAATGAATAAAAAGGAAGCAAGTGCTTTGATTAATCAATAAAAAGTGAAAACAAAATTTGGATATTATTTTTTAATACTCTAGTCAGTTGAACATCTTCTGTTCACCTGAAGGTTTTGATACATATATCACCTGTTCAACTGAATGTTTTATGCATGTATTTCCTGTTCACCTGAATATTTTAATGCATGTGTTTCCTGTTTACCTGAAGGTTTTTATGCATGTATTTCCTGTACACCTGAAGGTTTTAAAGCATGTATTTCCTGTTCACCTGAAGGTTTTAATGCACGTATCACCCATTCACCTGAAGGTTTTGATGTATATATCACCTGTTCACTGGTTGATTTAATGCAGGTTGAAGTGAAACTTACCTAAAAATACACAGAATGATGATGGCTGCTGTCAGGGATATCAGAGAGACGCTGTGGCCGATGGTGTAGCCAATCCTCACGGACAACAGAAAATTCCCCTGAGAGGTAGAAACAGCCACCAGTTATGTACATTACTTATCACACAGCAAGCAGTCACACAGAGAGAGGATGTATCTCTCATACTGCGAGTTTCCTGGAGACCTGCATATGCAAGCATCAGTCAGCAAACTACAAACCTGAACCTGACAGCCATCTAACGAGAAACACAAAGGACAACTCTTTAAGGTTTGCCGTCTGTATTTATTGAGATAAACACTAATTCAGTTCTAGCCTTTTGCTCTGGAAAATATATTGAGGGATTTTGTAACCAGAAAAAAATGTAAATAAATAAATAAATACGAAATTAAATGAGAAAAACGTTTGATTGAATGAACCAAGAATTTATAAATAAGCCTTTGCACTCAGCATATGGAGCTGAACAAATTCCCTGCAGTTAAATTTGTACTTTAAAAAAAAAAAACTTTAAAAGTAAACTTTTAAATGAAATAAATCTAAGATTAGATAACTTAAAAATTCTATTCAACATGGAGAACACGACACAGGTAACATCACAGCAACAAATACAGCTTGATATAACACCATGAGATCTGTGCAGTATTTTTTTAGCCAGAAAGCAATAAATAATAAGTAAATAAATGAAAAAATAAATAAATGAATAAAAACTCTTGCTTTGTAGTAACTATAAAATATTTTATATATTCCCTGCTGACTTCTGATTTAATCTATCCCCAAATCTTCACA
Organism: Anguilla anguilla; assembly: GCF_013347855.1. Lineage (NCBI taxonomy): Eukaryota > Metazoa > Chordata > Actinopteri > Anguilliformes > Anguillidae > Anguilla > Anguilla anguilla. The sequence goes on along the minus strand of NC_049208.1, from coordinate 16,662,716 downwards.
GGCCACTTCAATGAGAAAGTAATGTCACATGTTTGATAAATGACTGTACCATGTTAGGATGAGAAAGGGTCCAAAGCTTTGCCGTAATCTCTGGAGATTCTGCTAAAGATTTATTTCAGAGCATCCAGCTCTCGGACAGAGTCAGGGTCAGAGCACAAGGTTTACTTCCTGCTCTTTATTGGGAAATTCCTCAATTTACAGGTCTCTTCTGCCAGCGTGGCTGAGGAGTCCTTCCCTTTACTGATCCGCAGAGGATTAACCAAGTTTTCCAAGTTTATGACCAAAGCTGGATCAAAGCCAAACTCTGCGAGTGTCCATTCAATGACACAGTGACTACTGCTTATGTAAGATAACTGCCACGGTGTTCCTTTTTGCCAAGACGGGTTAAGCAAGCACTGCAGTCAGATACAAAAGGACCATTGCTGCAGCATGGTGAAAGGTTGCAGCCTTACCGCATCATCGCTGCTGGTACTGTTGAGATTGTAACCACAGTTCAGGGCGTAGCTGGTTGGATGCATCTCTGTCCATCCATCGCTGGTGCACATCTTTGAGAGATTCCCTGAGGGACAGAAGGAAATATTCATGCTCTCCATTAAAAGGTTAGAAGAATGCATATTGTAAAAATGCAAAAAAAACAAAACAATATTTTGGGTGTTGGATGGGGCTGAGGTCAGGGATGTGTGCAAGCCAGTCAAGTTCTTACACACTATTCTCGACAAAACCATTTCTATATGGACCTTGCTGTGTATCCGTGGGAATATTCATGCTGAAACAGGAAAGGGCCTTCTCTAAACTGTTGGGGAAGCATAGAATCGTCTAGAATATCATTGTATGCTGTAGCAATAATGCTTTCCTTCACTGGAATTAAGGGGCCTAGTCCAAACCATGAAAAATGGCCCCAGACCAAGGGGCAGCCAGATACTTTTGCTCATATAGTGTACTTGAAACCCTGTCAGGTTTTGTGCAGATATAACTCAGAGATGCCAAAGCCCTGGGCTTGCATTTGAATGTCTGCCCTTTGAAGTAAACTTTTTCAGGTCCTGAAAAAGCCAGAAGTGTAAATTTGAGTCAAAAGTTCCATGCCTTCTAATGAACTAATTAAAGTAAGTTTGGAGCTCCTCCAGGAATGCCCCGTCAAAGAAACGATTGATCCCCAATTCTGCGACTCTCACTTCAAGCAAACGGAAATCATTGCCACCGGGCAGCTGTCCCTCAGTCCTGCAGACTGAGATGTGATCGTGCCCCCGGGGAGTCCGACCGCTTCTCATGGGACACTAATTAGCTGGGTCCATACTATATGATGAAGGGAACTTTATTAAAACAAGCTACTTTTACTCTTACCGGCCCTTTATTTATGTATTTGTTTTGGGGGGGGGTGGAGCCAATTATGTACCATTCCATGGATATCCATACATAATTGACAAAGGGGGAGTAGAACCTCCAACCTTGAGTTCTGCCAGCACTCCTTATTGCAGAGCAATGAATGTCAGCCTTTTGGGGAGCTGCCCCAAGAACGCATACCCAGCATGAACGTATCCGCAAGCTGGGAAAGCCAGCGGGTGAAGAGGAACTCTGAAAGGGATCAATCACTGCGGCAAATATAACTGTACATATGGGGCGACATAGCTCAGGAGGTAAGACCGATTGTCTGGCAGTCGGAGGGTTGCCGGTTCAAACCCCGCCCTGGGCATGTCGAAGTGTCCTTGAGCAAGACACCTAACCCCTAACTGCTCTGGCGAATGAGAGGCATCAATTGTAAAGCGCTTTGGATAAAAGCGCTATATAAATGCAGTCCATTTAGCATTACCATTTACATTATACTTACAATTTACATAAACGTTCAGTATCAGTCATCGGCATATTCAGAGAATCCTAAGCATTTTTCCTTTGATATTAACCTGGGCAAAACCTAGACAGACGTAGACACAGCAGATCATCTAATCTACTAGACAGCAAGCTGCACGATAGACCATTTATACCCTCGGAACAAACAAAAGAGCTAAATGTTCAGGTGCTCAGATTATACTCCAGTTCAATTAAGCCTGTTGTAGCGATATGAAATGGGATTGCCATATTGATTTAGTTCCTGCTATTCATGGAAAAATTAAATGTAAAATGGATGAGTATTGACCCGGGACATGGAAAGTGAGTCATCCTCAGAGAAGGTTCCGCAAAGTCACTTTGGTTAATAACATGTTCAACATGCTAATTTTGCTGAGTGTAATTTAGCACACAAAGAATGCCCTGTGAAGCCTGTTTTTTTATTTTTTTATTTTTTTATTTAATGCCTGTGTCAGAGGTGTGAGCCTTTTACAGTAAGCGTGAAATGTGACTGCATCTTGAATTTTTGGTTTTTCAAACCAACTCCAAAAATGAAAACATCAAGGTGTCGGTACGCGTCAACGGGTGGAATGGGAAACACCGATGCACAACTGCTGTTGATTATACCGATTAGTATTGATTGATTCAAACCCTTCACAGCTCAGCTAATTAAGGTATACAATGCTTTCGGCATGAAATTAATCAGGTCTGAGAATTAAGAAGAGGGATGATTTTATTGGAAACGTGCAACATCAGAACTGAGAACAGTTTGGGTTCCAGGCTATTGAGCAAACCGAAAAACAATCCAACTCCAACAGCTGTGAAACCAGAAATCAACGTGAGGCTTGGAATGCTGGGCAGCTCCAAAATGTAGAAGACCTTCTGTATCAGCTGCTCACCTGGAACTATTCATGCTTAGCTTTACTGAGCGCTGCAATATTCTGGAAACAGTTTTTCACACTAAAATGCTTTTGATAAGATACGTAGTTTAGTCTCCAGAGCAGGGTTGAAGGGCATACCGTATTGATGTGGGCCATGGCCACATGCAGGGACATACAAAAGTGCCTTTTGTGTTGCAACTTGCCTTGTAGTAGCTAGTAATTTAGATCAGAGAAGAAACTTTCGACACATATCCAGAGCTGTCTCATTCCTTTTTTAGCTATATCATTTTTCCTTTCCTTCTAAGCGCAGAGGTGTCATGGAAATGTCCCTCACCTGTCAGACGGGACCCTTAAAATACTCTGCAGCTCAAGACTTCTACTCAACCAGACAATAGGCACAATGCACTCATTTCCTTGAATATATTATTTGGAGGTAAATTAATTCCCTTTTTCTTTCATGAAATTAATCCTTAGGATTTTTTGTTCTGTGAACTTTACCAGGCACACAAGGTAGGCACTGCTTAACCATATAATGATATTTTTGATACTGTAGCTTGGTACAAGCACTCACTTTCCTCCCTTTGGTCTGTGGTTTCTACTTCTCAGAGATATACATACTGTATATATAAAAAAACAAAAAACAAACCCATCACTGGCACAGATGGATCCCCCAATATAGAATGCAACATCCAAGGAAGCCCCTGCCCCCTCTACCCACCAGTGACACAGTGCAAGTGGAGTATTACACACTGCAATGTCATCGGAAAGTTCTGAACTCCTGCACAGAAAATGTAAGTCAACGGCAACAAGTTTTTTCTTGTCTCCCAATATGCTGATTTGTTAAGTTATTGTGCTATTTGGACAAGCCGGTAAATATTTTGTGGACGAATCCGGGACAGTTTGCATCACTACCGATTCACTGTATTACATGCACTTCGTGGACAACTGGACCTCAAGTCCCTACTGCACAATCTCTGGCTCCAATTTGTACAACATGACGGCGTCCACGTACTACACCTCCCGGGCTTCAAAACCATTTTCACCAAGGCCATGAAGAGTCAATGGGTGGCGTGACTCCATATTTTTCTACAGTCTATAATTGAAACTCAGTTTCATTAGTATTCAGTTTTCTAAATCAGTTACTAAAATGTGAATTTAATTAAGAATGTCAACGGTAATAGTCTTCTGAAAATTAAAAGACCATCCAAACAGCTCCAGTGGACTACCTGACTGAATGAAAATGACACAGCCCTGGGTTTTAGGGAGTCTGGCAGGCACCCTGGAGCAAGCCAGACTCCCTAAAACCCAGGGCTGTGTCATTTTCATTCAGTCAGGTAGTCCACTGGAGCTGTTTGGATGGTCTTTTAATTTTCAGAAGACTATTACTGTTGACATTCTTAATTATTTAAAATGCCGAGGCTAAGTTAACGCCAGTGGAACCACACTCAAGAAAATTAGTGTGGCGGGCGGGGTCGGTGCATACAGGGGAAGAAAACCTCCAGGACCGTGCTACTTTATGAACCTGTTACTCAGGAAAGCGCTGGAGTGTTTGAGTTGAATCTCCAGCACTGCCTTGCCTTGTGCTCTGCAGCTGGGGGAGAGTGTTTGGATATGACTGATAATAGATCATTGACCTTGCACAAAACTTTGGAAAATGAGTTTTAAATTACTGCGCACACAAAAACTAGAATAATCTCAATCTGGCCACGTTAATACCGCTCTCATGTTAAAAGATTATTTCCTAATGCTATAACTGAGGAGTGTGTCTACCACTGTCCAAATACTTATTGGTTGAACTGTAATTGCATATGTAAGTTCCCTTTTAAAAAGAGCAGTCAATCTCAGTGTGTTTTTCTGGCTAAAATAAAGGATAAATAAAATAAAATATCTGGGTTATATCCGTATCGGGAGGTAATATCTTAGAACTTATCAGCATTAGCACAATGCTGGCCAACAAGACAACGCAACATATATGCACCAAATATGCTACACATTTAAATCACTGCTGATGCCCTAAGTGAATAAGTCATGATAAATGTAGTATTTCATAATACATATAAAATCTGTTATGTTTTTCCTCTATAAATAGACTTACATGCTCACCTACTTCTTTCATTAACGTGGAAACACAGTTTGCATTTGTCTTATAACATAAGCCAATATGGTCAGATAAACATTGATGATTGATACCAGCCCCAGAATTTCCCTATTGTTCACCCCTAAAAACAGCAATGACGCTGAGAAAAATGTGAATATTAAGGAAAGCATAACAACGAGAAGAATCTGTCCAGTCAGCCTCCTTCCACTTATCCCATGACTCTACTTATCTGACTCAAACTGAGAACTCATCCCACAGAGATAATTCCCAAGGCTGGCTATGCCACTGGAAGATGAATTGCACAAATTACTCATGATTACACATAAATTACAGTGTGTGCTGCGCATATCCCACTGCCAGTTACCCGAGGCCTGAAGCAGAGCCCTCGGCAAAATGGCTTCTCATCAGCAGTCATCTTAATAAAAGGAGAGCTGCTGAGGGGGTGGACGGAGGCCAGTGACCTGAAGAAAGAGCATAGCCTCGTGTTTTTACTTACAATTCCACTACTCAGCAACAATGCAAATCCTACTTAAGCCCTTTCCGTACAGGCAGTTTGGCACTTGCATGATCTTTGAGATTTAGGGGGCGGGAAAAAAAGTGACACATCAATGCCGGCAACGCCTCCAACCGCATGAGTACCTTAGATCAAATTTCTTTGTGTTCGAGTGATTTTTTCTCGCAGGGCATACATCCCTCACACTGCATATCTTTCTTCATTTTGCACATGAGGCATTTGAGTGCAGTGTGTCTGAACACACAGGGCCACATGCAAGTCACTTGTGGACAGTCAGACAAAAAAACATACATTTACAAAAAATAAATGGGGCCAGATATGTGACAAACGTAGCCTAATACTTGTTATGGGTATTTAGTATGTGATGGTTAACATTAACAAACATTCTGACTCAAACATTTTGCTTGAGTGCAAAGAAACAGTATTACCATTAATCTTACTCCTGGACTAATATTGACTTTCAACCAAAGCCCATGCTGTTTATTTTCTGATAGATACGCCTATTTTGCCCTGGTAGAACAGTTTCTTCAAATATTCTTGCAGTCGTACACCTCTGGTTCTTTTCGGCACCTATGAATCCTTCGGTACTTGTTTTCTCTGCCCCCTTAAGTTGAGCAGATCAGTCAGGATGCAAGACATATCTGGAATTCCTGCGGTAATCATCCTCCCTTAAAATCACATAAAAGAATGCCCTTCCCATGACTACCCGGTGTGCTTTGGATAATGCATCATGGTCAAGAGTTAATTAAACAAAGACGTTTGCCATTACATCACGGTCATGGCTTCCAAAATCTTGATTTAAAGATTTAAAGTGTTTTTAAAAACATCTCATGGATGTGCAGCTAGTTTGTCTTTGGCACGCTAACAGCCTACCAAGAAAAATACCTAAAAGCGAAGGTTAGTCAAACTCTGATCTTCACGTTGGGAAAAGTCCCAATTAATTTCACTCACTTTGGGATGAAGGGCTCAGTCAGAAGAAAGACAACCTGCCCGTTACCTGAAGCATTCCCTCACCGCTCTTGGACTGCCAGTGTAAACTATACCATGGGGAAAAAAGAATCAGGCCAAAAGCCGGAGTGGAGTAACAGGGCGAAAAAAAACAAAACACCACTATTGGTAAGAAGGCAAGAAGGGCCGGTCATCACACTGCGATGTACAGTCTAAAAATGAGCAACATACAGTGGCAGGCATACATGATGACTGAATACATGGACGTCTACAGTATACTGTAAGCATATACAGTAACTATAAGCTCATCACCACTATGTAAACACCAGTCATGCCAGGGATTTGAATGTTAATGAATAAACAAACTGTGTTTTGATACATTTATATATGATATAAGAATAACATATATAGCCAAACAAAGTTATTTGCATCAGTGGACTAGATCTAGATCCTGTTTGATCTCAAGCTGGCAGGCTAGCTAGCTAAATGTACAGTTCAGTAGTTCAGTATGACTAGTGTTGTCTTTGCACTTCGATAAATTACAAAGAAGAATTTTACTTTTGTGTTGCAGATCTTTCTTGCAGTGATATACATTATGTCATGCCTTAGGAAAGTAATGCTTGTCTACTCGTGAGTACATAAAATATGTAAGTGCACATATTTAGTGCCATATAAACACAAGTACAAACATTTGGTACATCACTCCCTTTGACCTTATGACTTCATGTTTATGTAGAGTGCATTTATAGAACTTCCTGATGTTTCCCCATTATTTGACAATATTTTTACATCGAAGTGCCAGTACCTTTGATCTTCTTTTCTTTTTTTTTTTTTACAAAAAGCAAATCATGCACTTCCTAAGAGGCTATCAATATGTCTAGTAATAATTCTGGTGGAGTATACTAAGAAAAGAAATTAATTAAATAACCACTCATGTTGGTCTACAAATTCTTCCTTTGCCACTTTGATCTGAATTTAAAGTAGTACTAAATCTATCAATAATTATGGTGCATGCTTCAGTGTAAACTATGATTTTCTGTACTCCAAAGTGCACAGTAATACTTACGTCAACACTGATTACCTTACAGTATATTATTTTTAAAATTACTTTTCAATATGGAGTGCTAGGCTTTTTCTTACTTGTGCTCATAAAACAATTGCCACAATGCCACTCATGCTTATTGGCTGTAGCAGTGGTTGAAATGGTCAGTATACACGTTCTGCTTTAAAAAAACTGTTAATACTTTAAAATGTAAAAGTTGTTGCAATGAAGTAGGTAATTGACATAATGGAATTAGGTGTGAAGGCTTCCACAACTAACAAAGAAAAATTATTTTCAAAAAGGGATAAAAAGGTTAAACCCCTTTCTGACAAACTATGTTTGCTCAGAACAAGGTTATTATAATAAAGAAAACAGAACAAATTTTCATATTGTGTATAGTATATCTTCAACGGTATGTTGAGTTCTTATCCAATCTTGGAAAAAGGTTCACTCAGTAATGAGGGGAGTATTTTTAAAAATCTTTTACAACTTCCCTGAAGAAGAGGCCCTCTCTCATAGGAGCACATTTTCTTTGCTTTGCTCCAGAGTCATTAAATCTCAGACACATACTGAGGTAAAGGCTTTAGAAGCCTTCAGCACTTCCATACAGCAGAAACTCATGGTGTACGGCTTCAAACTTGAGTCCTGAGTTTTTATAAACCATTAGAAAATTCTTCCCCATTTGGTGATGGGAAGCCTAGATACAAAAGACCATTAATTTTGCCAAATAAAATTTGCATTAAACAGGATTAGCCTTTTCTGAATTTTTCCAGAATTCTCTCAAATATGACATCATTGCTTTAACCACATTTTATACCCGGGACCCAGAAGGTTCTGTACCGAGTTTGTAGCAGAGACTCGTCCAAAGGTAGTTGGCAAGCAACATCAAAAGCTAAAACATTATGACCGTGTGATAGACAGCCTGCCCTGTGTCCTGCCCTGGAGCATCAAGCAGTTTCAGCCAAACAGATGTCAGGGTAAGCCCCAAGCCCACAAACCTTCAAGGAGTGGGTATGCTTTCATCATCTATAAGCCATGGTGCAGAACTCAAGCATTCAGCTGCACTTAGAATTCCACTATCCTTGCAGCCATATATAACTTGAAAATCATACAGATACATTTAAAAATATTTTTTAAAACTATATTCAGGCCGATATCTGGGAATGATTCATAGTCTCTGAAGTGCTAATTGGCTTAAATCCAACACTGCTCAAAAGCAAAGCACGACTTGCATGAAAATGAACAGCTGTAAAGACCAACGAAGGCCATATTGCCCTTGTCATCTGCGCATAGGGTGTGAACAACCCAAGCGGGACCGTTATAACTCCTCATTTATAGGGTCATAAAAATGAAGGATCGTCACTGTAAAACAAACGGTTTCACACCTGAACAGTAAACCCAGCCCAAACCTCAAAATAAAAGCCACAATAAAAGCCCATACCAAAATGCAGCAATATGCTCCTTGCTTCCTTTCTTGTTCCAAATTGTACATCCTTAGTGTGTCTGGTCCCTAGGAAACATGCTACATGCCCTCAACTCCTGATCCAGGTTCTGATTAGCCACGTCTAATCATGGCTACCATCACTATATCAAAAAGCTTGAAGCTGATCTGGGGTCTGTAATTAGTAGATCCCATCGACACCACATGAAAATCTGAGGCCAGAGGACAATTAAAGACTCTCAGCAGATACCACATGACAGGTTTATCCATCACCTGATCACATGATGACTTCAGGCAGATGATAGGGCTTCTCCCATGGGATTCTGGGTAATGAAGTGCGCAATTTACTAGCCCTTTCGCCCGGTAACTACAGCTGCTGAGTTCATTCCTGTTTATTGTGCAGAAACTCTATATGAAACTGCAAATTCCCAGTGGAAATGAGTTGCCAGTTCAAATGGCCAAAACAATGAAGCCAGATTCATTGTGCAACACAAAGAAAAAGATGAACTGAATAACTCACCTAAAAAGTTAATGCAGCTCACGCAACTAAAGGCAAGCCTAAATTAAGTGTTGTTTTTCTGAATATTCCCGAGACAAAAAGACATGACATTTATGTAAACCAAAAACTAAGGCTGTTAATGTTTAGCAATTACTACCCTTATGTACCAGTGAAACACCTGTATAAAAGTGACAACTGGTGCGAGCAGACTGGCAGCGCTACTGCTCTCAGTGCAAGTTCAGCATCTGTGCCCCCATGAGGTCATGTGCTCCATGCAAGAGAGGAAAACAAGCGGACTGCTGATCAGTTACTGCTGCAGCTCATGAATTTTATTTTCAGTTCATTTCATTCTCCCTTCTTTAAATTGAATTGCTCCATACGATGGCTCACGGTCTGTCCTTTATATCGCACGTGAACCTGCATTCGTCCTTAAACGGGAGGTGATCTATGCGCCCGCTGTCATTTTAAGATACCCAATGTGCGCTTTTTGGTTCAGTTCCTTCCATGCCTAATTGAACCGTTTTGGTCACGGGCCAATCTCCACGTGTGAGTTCTGCCGCAGTGTCACCTGTGCCGGTGCAGCCGTGTTCATTCGGCGGTGAGGTTCCGGCTCTAATCGGACAGCCGATTGGCTCGTAAGGTTCAGGTGCAGCAGCAGCCGAGCAGAAGGGAGACCGCAGGGATCGTTTTCAAACGGCACAACAGCGAGGCAACAGACTGCCAGCATGCAAAGACACCTGCCAGCTTTTGAAAGCTCAAATGTTACAAAACAAGGGAGGTGGTTTCATAAACAGGGATTTACCCATTTACTTTATGCATATCTGCCATGCAATCACAATTATTTCAGCAAAGCTCCTTGGCAAAAAGAACTGAAAACAAAAAAGACAAGAATAGTCTCCTGAAATTACTATCACCATGACTGCTAAACAGTAGTGTAAATCAGATAATCTGCCCAAAGGGTGATTGCATTTGCAAGCTGTGGCTAGGGGTTTTCCAAAGTCGTTAGCCACTCAAGATTTTCACCAGCCAAATCCCCCCTCCTTAAAAAAAGTGAAAATTATAGGTAATTGGATAATGTAACTGCATGCATTTGTTTGGGCATAACATTTTATATTTTATTTGAGCAGAAACGATTACAGCTATCCAACCTGAGTAAACTGTGTGTGTGTGTGTGTGTGTGTGTGGGTGTGTGGATGAGTGAGTAGAAAAATCTTTCAAAAAAATATGGAGCAGCTCCAAAGGGTTGGTCTAGATTCAAAGGGGAGTGGCCTAACTCCAAAAGGGCGAAGTTTAGTGTAACCCTAACCCTCCCTTTGGGAACTAGGCCCCTCTCGTTTGGAGAGTGTCTAACTAACTAACACTTTGAGTGTAGGTATATACACATTTGTATGCAGCGCTGTGTTTGGGTGTTGTTTGATTTTAGCTGAGTTTGCCTTCTCCCACCCAATGGATGGCAATTGGGATGAGCACACAGTGTGCACCTAGTGCTCATGGGAGTTGTAGTATCACCAAGAATTGACTTAACCATTTCAGATGTATTTTGTAAACTACAAACATATTTTTCATAGAAAATGCTACCCAACGGTCACCCACCAAAGTGGCTAGTGAGGGCAAACAAGTTACATGCCACTGCTGAATTCTACCCATATTTGGCAGGTGGTAGGTATTAATGTCAAGCCCTGCCCATCTGACTGTGAAATCTGCAACGGGGGACGGGCTGAGGACAGATAAGCTTTGTGCGTTTTAGTCCATCTTGTCCATGTGTGCCATGAATACAGGATTGCCCAAAGAATGCTTTCATCAGCCGGCAAAACAAGGGCATGAGGATTCTGACATTCTATGTCAGGGCCGGGCGGCTCAGAGGAGCTAATCACCCCAGTGTGTGTTGTTTCAGAGCATTCGTGGGGAGGGATCTCCTGACACAGCAGCCCGCTGATCCCTGGCAATTTGATGGTTTAATTAGGAATTTGTTGAACAAATGTTGTTTCGATGAACGCCCATCACAAGCGAGAGCAATTACAATGTCAAGCTCAACCAAAGGTCAGAGAAGAGTAGCATTTAAAGTTTTGGTAAATAACTCTCAATCACAGCATAACAGCTTCATGGTCCCACCATGTCAACATTACTGTTTTTTTTTTTGTTTTGAGGAGGATTTAATGTGGTAACTAGTTATGTGCCCAGTGTCCTATGCAGAAAAAATGTACAGAGTACTGTACAGAAATTGAATGCAAGAGTTTGAATATATTGTGCAAGTCTTTCCTTAGCAGAAGTAACTTTAAAGGAGAAGATTTCTGGCTGATACGGTGACATTTTGAGTTCTCCATTTGTCACGCACCCTGTTAAAAGACGGAGCTACTCTAATCAGTGAGCAGCAGTTCTGTTATGATAAGCAAGCCAATTTCAATCCTGTTTTTAGAATGTGCAGTCAAACTGAACCCATTGCACCTACCCAGTCCTTAAATACCTCCATGCACAGTTATTCCCATCGGTAGCAACAGTGCGTAAAAAACAGGGCGGTAGGGGTGGTCTTGTGTTCATCTCCCCCCCTCCATGCCTCAAACTCGTGCATGTACGAGAGTCAGTCAATGTCAACCTGCATTAATGTAAACAAGCCCTGAAACTAGAGAAGAGCAGAGTGACATATAAAGACAAGAACAATATAACTCAGTTGAGGAGAACAGATGTGGCAAAGCCACCTTGCTCCAGATCATGAGGTAAGAGGCAGATAAGAAGAGGGCTCATTGCTATTCATCGAACTGAGCCCTTTTATTCCAGCTGTGTTTTGCTCTCACCAAACTAGCGTTATGTTGGGCTCCACGGACAGAAAGCACAGACTAAATGGGCTGTGATAAATGCCTAGATAAAGTGTTACTGGAAGAATGATTTGATTGCGCTTTAATTGATGTAATTTAGTCCTACATCCTTTCTCCTGATGGAGGTGGTTGGTTGGACCTCATCTCAGGACATATTTGCTCACTGACGCGAAGGAAGAGATGAGGCAACGATTACAATCAAAGTTTTTTTGTTTGTGATTTTTTTTTCTCCAGTGTTTCTATTGGAGAGACTCCAAGTTTCGGAACAGGGATGTGTAAACAGGAAACTGTGCCAGAGTAAAAGTGCAATGTAGTTTTGTCACAAATGAAACAGAATTTTACTGCATCACAGTGAAAAGGCTCCTTCAGCCATAGCAGCTGGTATTAATATTGCATTGCCATCCCTACTACTACCAGCACCAGCACAGCTACTCAAACAGTATGGTTAAGCATATTCTCTAATTGGAATCATTAAAAAAATCAGATATAATTTTATTAAACTCAACTCTGTTGCAATCATAAAAAATAAAAAGTTTTATTTTTCCATTTCTGAGTCTCTCAGTACCTGGAGTATCTATGCATCCATCAATGTTTGTTCTGACTGCTTGAAATTGATTGGAAATTACCCAGAAATGCGCATAGTTTAAAAAGAAAACTGGCAGGCGGGCAATGTGACTAATGAGGGGTGTCAGATTGTCACCAAAAATAGAAAAATAAGCTCTTATTTGCTAAAGTATGTGGAAAGAGAAGTCATGGGGCCAAACCCATGCACTGCTTACAATACACCACCTGCCTTCTGTGGCACAGCCATTTTCCATGCCAGAATCAAGCGGGCTCTTTAGAAATATGGGAATATGTAACGTCCTTTACATGACCACACGTATTTGAAGTATTTGAGTCATAAATAATAATTCGGCACTTTCATGATTTTATTGCAACACTGACAGCACGCCAAAGGCTGATACATTTTTCTTAGAATGTTAATTATTGTCTTGAGTAGAGGGATTTACATTGAACTGCGTGCTTACATGTAGCATAGCACATTAACTACAAAAAATTGTCCTTATCCTTTCTGAGAAAACAGAAGCTCTGAAGCTCTAGATTAACAACTCATTACCACAGCCCCTGTGGGGGGGGGGGGGGGGAGTGGTACTCCTCACATACAGACATACAGGCCTATCCTCAGCCCATGCTTTTGTTTAGTAGCTTGATAGACTGATGAATGAATGAGTTCTGCAGCCTGTTAAATCTAACCTGCGGGACCCGGTAGCATCTGTTAGATGGCATAAGATGATACTCTCCAAATAAAACATGGGAGGTGTCAGATGAAATACCACCAGCTGGCCTTAACATTCTTTTTATGTATGCAGCTTGAAATACTGGCTGAAGTGTTTGACCTACAATCTTTCAACGGCTGGACAACCCAACTTTAAGCTGTACAGAAAAATAGCTGCACCAAACAGTGAACTTATATTGCATGATACTCTCTATGATGGATGAAAAAATGTAAATATATAAAGAGTAACAAACCCCAGGCATTGCCCATTATTGTGATATTATAAAACTATCATGATGCTTTAGTGTAACTATCATGATGTTAAATCAATCTGGAAAACATCTTTACTGGCAAGCCTGTGCAAGCACTGGTTGCTCCTGGAGGGCTACGTGAAGGCAGTATTCATCATCTGATTGGAATTCTGGTTACATGGCTCAATCCAAGCCATGCAAAACAACAATTTAGAACCTCCCAAAAGCTTAACATTGCATTCTAAACCAATGACCTTCTTTCGCCTTCTGTTCATTGTAATCATCCTTCAAATTACTCACCTCCTACGATGGCGTTCTCTTGAGACACTGCACCAACACTGACACAAACCGCCTCCTCTCTAACTCATTATCAAGGGGGCTCTACTCTTTCGATCATTTCTCGAGACATCTCACAAAACAGCTTTAGCTCAGACATGCCGCTCTTGTTTATAGTTCAACACCGTTTAACTGGCAGACATTTGTCATTTTTAAATGAGCAAAATAACAAGTAGATAAGTGAGAAATTTGCTTTTATCTCAGAGTAATTACTAATGTTCTGATGGCTGTACTAGTGGATTCAGGGTCCTGATGGTAATCTCTGAACTAGTCATGAATATATTTCCAAAAAAAATCCCAGGTATGACAACCCCAGCTGCTGAAACTTTATTTCAGAAAAAAATGGTAAGTGGTTTTTATTTGATCCCCAGTTATGGAACTAGACAGAAATATTACAAACTTTGTCATTACAGAAACAGTTGCTTGGGCTTTTGCAATTTCTGTAGCACCATAAACATTACGAATGCTCTACTGGTAATGAATGGTGAGTTGCAAGATTTCAAACAAAAAGGCTCCTAAATCATTGATCAGTAGAAGAGTAGAATACCCCTGTGATACATTCTGTTGACAGTAAATTACCAGCAAGAACATAAACACCATCCATCCATCTATAGAACATAAACACAAATAAGATCTTTATTGCAGTTTAAAAAAAAAATTATTTTGTATACCTTTCATCAACACTGTAAAGAAAAAAACAAGGACTGGGCTACTTTTGAAAAATTTTACATACAATTACTGTGAGATTTCAAATATGAAATACCCAGGGAGTGTTTTACTGTAGGTATTCCTCTACCCCGGTGACAGGTCAACATATAGGCATGGCCCAATAATCTGCCATGAAAGCCAGTGTAGCGTTAGGTAATCTCTTCTTTCTGGGTGTTTGGCTTTTAATTTTTATTGCAGCTGTGATTTGTCTCCTTGTTGAGGCAATGTGTTTTATGGCCATTTCATTATGGAGAACTATTGCAGTAATTACTACCTTGTAATTTATGATTGTTTTATTTTACCAATAACTCATTGCAAAGTAGCAGTTTCTGGACGTCTTACACTACGCCAGGGGTGTACACTGTGTATCACTACTGTGAACACTGCCTCCTGCTTTTAAAAATAAAATAAAAATGAAGCCATTATATTTAGACCTTGAGAAAAGTAACCACAAATTTTCAGTGAGAGCCAAAATTTTTATTTATTTATTTATTTAATTAATTAATTTATTTGATCACAATGTTACTACACAGTAAAATGTTCAGTGTTAATTCAATTCTAACGGTGTTAATTCAACTCTTGACAGATAATTGGGACCAAATAGATAATTGGTACTATCTGTTAGAACTGAATTAACACTAGACATTTTACTGTGTAATATAGCATTCATTATGCCTTATCCTTACGCCACAGAGTACGGCCTTACTGAAGCAGCTCTTCACATTGAACATCAAAATAGAAAACTAAACAGAAAGACCAATTTCCAGCTTATTGTTAATAACTGCCAGCTGGGAGCAGGGAGTGAGATGTGAAAAGCATTTGATCAGTCCCCTTTCTGGATGCTTTATTGGGAGATGAGGCGTGTTGGCACATTGAACTCTATAATTATTCCCTGTGCAGTGCAAAAAATGTTTCAAAGCAACAGCACATCTGCATCCCTGCTCACATTTCTGTGGCAAGGCTGGAGTCTAGAGTCCAGCTGAACCATCAGCTCATTTAGTTCCATATTGGTACAACAACATCACCCAATCAAATCTGCAAAAGTGCAAATGCAACATTTGGAAATCACGCACAGTCCATGAGGAAAGTGTAGAGTAACCATTTAAAGAGCAAGAAATCCATTTTCTTTACTTTTGATATCTAACTAGGACTTTTTGCATGACCGCATTGCACACACGTACAAGAATAACATTGACAAATGCTTTTAAAAAGCTTCTACCTTTATGCTGGCTGCTGAAGTACTTGAAGTAGTCTGGGCAGGGTATTGTCACCACCTCTCCAACCCTGGCAGATGGCCAACAAGTGATAATGTCCCACGTCCCCCTGCAGCCTGCCAGCAGAGGAAACACACAAACAAAAAATGTGGTAAAAAAATACAGCTGTGAGTCACGGTTGGTGAAAAAGGACTCAGATGGAATGATTGATGAATTCTCATTGGCTCAGAAGATAATGTGATATGATTAGATATGATTATTCTAAAGGTCTCGTCAGTGTCTGATCTTGACACATGGAAATGTGGATCTTCAGAGGTGATCAGGTCATTAATTTTCATTACCCTCCCACCCCGCCCCCCCCATTTTCTTTCATTCTATTGCATGTTCAGAAACTCCTAGCTAATGTTGCCGTGAGCAAACTAGCAAGCCAGATTAACATTACTTCTGCCAAGTTGCCAACTAACAGTATACTAACATTAGCTGTTAATAAAGTGAGTCATCTTTGACAAATGTTAATTAATTTATGTGAAAAAAGTAAAATTAAAAGCATTATTCTTTCCTGTGCTGTACACCCATTCACTAAGCTTTATTAGTTTTGCCTACGTCATTGCTTGTGGACTGTTTGTTGGTTGTTACTATGTACATTAGTACATCAGTGACGTATCTTCATGGCATATTGTTAATGCTAGGACAAAGCATTCTGCAACAAAAGCCATTATATACATACAGTATGTACGTATTGGAATATGTGGGAGTGTGTGCAGTGGTGTGTGCGTGCAGTGTTTCCCATGTGTTGAGAATGTATTTGTAGTGATCTGTGTATGTGTACGTGTCCGGGGGCAGGTTTATGTTGTTTGTAGTGTTTATTAAATTATGTTGTAACTATGAAGAGGTTACTAAATTTTGTTCACATTTTGTGCTTGGGCACTTTATTTATTTATATTTTGTGTTCATTCATTTATTGTTTTACTGTGGCCGTATCTCCACATGGAAATGAAATCTGTACGGCACTTATTGCGTCAAGTCGTACCAGTGACAACAGAGAATAAACAGAATGCAAAAAGAACCCAAAATAAAACATTTTTAGCAATAATGGTCTCAGTTACTGACGTACATGTATGTATCAGAACAATCTGGAAGATAATATAATCACATACAAATTCCAAACATAAGGTAAGGGCTTTAGAGTCCTGGGTCCCTATTATCCAAAATGCCCTCATTTCAAAAACAATGATTTACATCAATTTCAATTAGACTATTACAATAACAGTAATGTTATGGTAAGCTATCCGTGGTGCAGTTTCTCTCTCCTTCTCCTCTAGTCTTCTTTTTTGAAAGAAGAACTTTTCTATAGGATACTCATTTCTGTCAGGAGTGAAAAGTTCATGTTTTCATTAGCTAACTCCAGCTATCTAACCTAAAATTAGCAGGGTGAACACTCATGCGTGCTAAATGCTAGCTAGCTACACCTGTAACATTAATCCAAATAATGTTGATAACTTTGCCGTCTTGGTAAGGGCAGAGGACACAAAACAATGCATAAAAACGGCAAAACTTTACCAATTTTGAAAAACTAAAAATTTTTTGTTACCCGGCACAGATATGGTCACACAACTGTCCTTCTAATTATGTTCACTTTCAGGCACTGATCTGTCCTCCCTGCTCTGTTATACTTATGCCGGCTACGAGAGGGAGGGCTGTGTGTGTGTTTGTGTGTGTGTGTATTTTTGGAAACCATGGCACATAAGCAATATCATTTGGTTTTGACCCACTGGAGCAATTTAAGTTGACTGCTTGAAATGACCTAACAGAGGGGAATAAACAATTTCAGGGCAGGACTGGCTGAAATAAAAAAAATCAACAGATAGATAAACTATTTAAGGAGGCAATAGCCTGACTTTCCAGCAGTACTTCATATTTCCAGATACCGGAACGCTTCCATTTTATTTTCACCCAAAAAACAATTGCCAGTGCTGAAAACCATTCGGCTCAGCAAAATGTGATCATACCCACTATGGAGGTGTTTCTTATATTAACCTTTGCATCCTTTTTTATAAACCATACAACTTCATTCTTAGATGCAATAGTTCAAAGGAAGTTTCAGAGGCGATAAAACATCTTTCCAGTGTTTTTTAGGTGTCATTTAATCCTATTCTCTGTGGTACAGAAGTAGATGCAAGAATGGAAGTTTACATTAAATGTCTGATTTGCTGAAGGCATTAGCACATGTTAAATGCTTTTGCACTTGTAAACCACTATCTTGACCTGTTCAATTTTACACATGCTAAAATCTATGGAAAACATGGCCTTCAATGCATAACATTGCTTATTAACTGCGGTACAGCACAACCGATCTCAAACGATTGATCTGCACAGACTGAAAATCACACGTCGGTCACAAATGTCTTGTGTCAGACGAGCCCTGAACTTTACCCAGATTGGGCTGCCCACAGCCGCAGGGCCACCGCCCAGATCCGGGAGGTTTCTGCCTCACCCAGGCACCACTAAATCTCATTCAATTAATCATCATATTCACTGAACCGTAAAATGACCCTGTCCAGTTCTGAAGAAGGCGCTGAGAAACCTGCTGGACTGTGGAGCTCAAGGCTTAAGGCTTCTTAGCTCAGTTCTCCAGCCTCAGAAAGATTACATTTCCCTGCCACAGGTGGAAATTCACATCAGAAATGAAATGGGCCTGAATTTTAAATGACATTCAAAATGCAGTTTTTGGGTGGATTTTCACTTACGTCATGCTGCAATTCGGTCTCACTCCAGGATCTCAGCATTACGCAAAATCCAAACAGCAAAACTACTGTAATTTACTTTGATTTTGTTTATTTTTTCAATCCATTTGAACCCAGTCATGAAAAAAAATTTATATTAATAGCATTTGGGTTTGGACATCAAACATCAGTTTTGTGCACCTCTGAATTTTTTTGTTGCGGGTGACTTGAATTAATACATACCCTGAAATATAGGTTTTAATCCAAGATGTTATGCTCATAATTTAAAATACAATGGCCTTACACACTGCCTCCCCAAGAGACCACCCCCAAAATAACTCAATAAAATACGTTATGTTGCTTTGCTCACACTCCAACCATCATTTCTCCACATAATTAAAGACGTATGGTGGAAGAAGCCTTTTCACTGAACATATATGTGTGGCAACACTTTCTAAGAATGGGCTTTCAAATAACTCCTTCACAAGTACTACATAACACCTCTAGCAGTACCTAAAAAGAGTGCTTCTGTCAATAACCATAAATAGGCATAAGGTGCGGTCATGTTATGTCACCACCAAAGCAGCAATTTGCATTACCATGACATGCCAAGTGGCACACCATAATTTGTGGTTATTGACATTTATCAATGTCCATGTGTTGCGTGCTGCAGAGGAAGCACAGCGCCTGTTTGTACATCAACCACTAGCCCTCTACCCAACCAAAACCGTACTTATCTCAAGCTGATTTCTACAGTCTCCTACAACATGTTTTAAAGGGCTTGAACCAAATCTTCTTGACTGTTCCACTGATATAAAAGTGGGTGAGCCATATGTTGTAAGTGACAGTAAGCAGTCAAAACAATTATATAAAGGAATTGCTGAGGTGGACTAGGTTAGTGTTTCTCTTGTGTTTCTGTGGTGGACTAGGTTAGTGTTTCCCTAGTGTTGCTGTGGTGGACTAGGTTGGTGTTTCTCTAGTGTTGCTGTGGTGGACTAGGTTAGTCTTTCTCTAGTGTTGCTGTGGTGGACTAGGTTAGTGTTTCTCTAGTGTTTGCTGAACAAAAAAAAAAAGATTTACCTTTCAGCAGATGGCATGTTACATTCGGGGATATATTTCCATTGTAACTGAGTGGTTATCATGCGGTTATAATCATGCAAGAACTGTCCATGTTTCCTTAGAGGGAAGGGTCACTGCAAAGTTATTCTGAGTGATAACCTTTATTCTATGATGAAACATTTCTACCCTGATGAGAGTGGTTTCTTCCAGGATGACAATGTCCCCATCCACAGGGCAGAAGCAGTCACTGAATGGTTTGATGAGCAAGACAATGATGTGAATCATATGCTATGGCCTTCGCAGTCACCAGATCTCAACTCAATTAAACACCTATGGGAGATTTTGGACCGACGTGTTAGACAGTGCGAGGGAATATCTTTCAGGAGAATGGTGTTCCATCTCACCAGCAGAGTTCCAAAGACTTGTGCAATCTATGTCAAGGTACATTGAAGCTGTTTGGTGGCTCGTGGTGGCCCAAAACTGAAAATGAAGACACTTTATGGTAGTTTTTCCTTTGCTGGTTTTTCCTTTAATTTGCCACCCGTCTGTTTATATCCCAATACATGTAGTCATTGTATTCCGATTTATTACTTAGTCATTTTTGCAGACATTTCTAACCAACATCCATTACAATCCGAGGACATGCGCAGTGTTTACAAGCTACATAAATACAGGGCCTCACATCTAAACATCAGTGGCTTTTGAAAATGCATCTGCATTTGTGTAAGATGGGACTGTAAGTCTGTGGAGAGAGCTTTAAATGAGTTCATCGACCTTGAGTATTTATTCAGTCATCATCATGGTATGTTAAACCTAAACAAAATCAGGATATGTCCTCATCGCAAGTTAAAACATAAATAACTATTTTGTTACAAAATATTAAGTAAGAATTCTCATGCAGTGGACAAAGCAATGATTTATATAATGAATGTGATTACATTAATAAAGAACTTTTTCATTTTTTGAATTTATGAACCAATCTGTTTGGGGAAATTAGGAAACATGCACAGATTTCACTGTTTCTGACTATGCAGTAATTAAAACACACATTTGATGGAGTACAAGCAGTAATCTCACAAATATGACTTGTTTTTCTGTAGTGGGCCTTAAGATAATTTGCAATGTGCATAATTTTTGTTTATGCATTCTGTTGGAACTCCACTACAGAGTTCCTTACTACTTATAGGGGCGACATAGCTCAGGAGGTTGTCTGGCAGTCGGAGGGTTGCCGGTTCGATCCCCCACCCTGGGCATGTCGAAGTGTCCCTGAGCAAGACACCTAACCCCTAATTGCTCTGGTGAATGCGAGGCATCAATTGTAAAGCGCTTTGGATAAAAGCGCTATATAAATGCAGTCCATTTACCATTTACAGAGAGTAAATTCTAGTTAAATCGAGAAATTGGAAAACTGCTATATTTTTACCTCGTGATACATTCATTGTTATTTGTATTTATTGAAAATAATAAAATTCAAGCTTATGTATCATTGAATTAAGCTTTAACAATTGTTTCAACAGTCTACACATCTCAAGTAAAGACAAGGCAACACTTTTGGAGCCAGTATTCAAAAAGCAGCCCGTCAAGTTGGACGATTCAAAAGGAATGTGAAATGAACTAAATCTGTAGCATTTTGACTTGATTCACAGAAGGGCAGTCTTGAGCCTCACTTGGCAATGTTAACATTTAGCACTTCTATTAACTTAAGAGCAAAGAGAGGATAAGAGTCCACTCACTCAAGACTGCCAGGTGCTGACAATTTAATGTGCACTCAGTCAGAACTCAGAACTGAACTGTTAGCTTATATGTGCTGTCTCTCTGAGCACAAAGGGAAAATGGATGTTAACAATTCATCTAGATCAATAAAGGCCAGAGTTAAGACTTATATGGACTGAGAAGAACATACCGCTTGAATCAACTGACAACCATGGCAACCATCTGCTGTCAATCCAAAGAAATTTTTGGATTATTTATTTCACCTGCAGGAAGGCAAACATTCATTGCCTGCAGGATGAATGCAGTGATTGCTGGTTTCACCCAGTTGCCAGTTTTGTTAGGAGGATTATTAGGGGAAAATGGCAGGACACAAGGATGGACTGACTTCACAGAAGAGCTAGTTAACGTTAGCAATACTGTATATAACAAATGTAAAAAACCAAGCATTTTGGATCCCAAAAATTAACCAGTGTCCACAGGGATTTGTGGTTCCTGTTCAATCAGTGGACAAATAACTCTTTGAGAAGGTGCGTAGATTCTTTAACCAATCAACAACTTAAATGAATCACTGGTGCTGAAACACCCTGAAAAACAGCAGATACTGCGGGCCCTTCCGGACTGGATTCCGGTGCCCATGCTCCACACGTTTTGGCACAAACCGAAACAAAATGGTGTAGAATATATCATGTGATGGCAGGAAAAATAAAAAATAAATAAAAATAAATAATAATAATAATAATAATAATTTGGAAGTTCCGAGTTCCTTTACAAATCCACGTGTAGAAAACCATTCTCCTCTTACCGGAATTGGAAGGAGTAATGCATTTTACCGTGCCTTATAAAATGATGACATTCAATGTGGATATGAACACTGACCTCCGCCATATAGACCAGCGGAAGGACTTCAGACACTGTTATGTTCCAGGACACATACGTGCCAGACTGATATTTATCCAAGACATCAGGGAAGAAAAGGAAGTCCTTCAGGGTGCTGCGCATCATCCAACGCGAGCCACGGTACGAAAGTCCATAATGACACTTTTTAATAAAACAACCTCTCTGCCAGGGGAGGCGGCAATCACTGCGGACAGACCCACTTCAGGGATCCACACTGGGTCCAGTTCTGACAAAATCTCTCACACACCCATAAATCACATGGCCAGTCATAAGTGTTCCTCGGTTTCTGCCTCATTAATAAATGTGAGAACCACTGACATCACGGCAATATTTATGCAAGTGGTTGTGGGAGGATGGGAGTTGCGGGGTGGGGGACGGGGAGGGGGGGATGTGGTGCGGGGTTGAGCGGAGGGGGTTGTCAGGTTTGCAGCAAATATGTGACCTTGCCTTCAAAAGGACATTTGGTACATCATTGGGTGGGACTTGTTAGGGCTGGTTTTCATCTTCTGGGAAATCCTCCGCAACTTTCAATCAGCTTTAAATGAACTAATTTTTCATCCCTGGGGTCCACTCACAGGCTAAGGATAAATCTCCCACTAGTCAAGTAGGCAAGTATAACTCATTTCATATCTTACTGAAGCTTTAGGAGTGGTTGTGTTAAAGGCAATACTTATTCAATGACTTATTCACAGTTATTCAATGACAGACTGTTCTGGAAGGGGAAGCGTTCCAAAAAATCTCTGCACCATCTCTGCCATTGCAGATTTCATTATGCTAATCATTACAAACAAGGGTTTTTTCAAGGGTAAAAGCAACATTCAATTGAGACAATATATAGAGGCTTTCTGAATCAAGCATTTTTATAGACGTAACTGTCGCATTGTTTATATCTCTGCGAAATCAAGGAGAATGATGAGATACAATATTCATAAAGTACAGGGGCAGCGTTGGAACATATTTGAATGGCAGCTTTACTAATGCAATTATTGCTTGGGTTGACTGTGACAACAAAAGGATACCCAATTACAGGATCACCTCATGTTGCAATTGATATTTTACAATTAATTTTACTTATATTTGGGATAGAGTAATGCTTACAGAACCAAATTATAACTTACCTGAAGTGACATTTTCTGATTCTGCCTGTGAAATGCACTGATTTCTTGCCAGCTCAATTTCGATTACAACATCACACATCTGAACAGACAGCACCTGTAAAAACAAAAAAGTACAAAAAGCCACAACCTGCAGTTAGTGATCCTAATCACTTAATCATTCTGTGCTTTTAAGAGAAATCTGTCTTTGATTTGGTCCCCTTTCTTGTTCTAGCAAAACTACTTTCTACATAAATACTAATGCACAGTTATTTTTCTGTTTCATTTTCAGGAGGAATCAGGCTCTTTTTCTAGCTGTGGTGGATTTTGTGTTTGCTTGGAATCCAAATCACTGCCAGATTCTGGGCCACATGAGCAAACATGGTACAAAAAGTATTTGTTTGCTGATAACTTTATTTATAACTCTGCTTGTGGAACAAGTGCCCGCCCAAAATGCAGAGCAGAACGCGATAAGATGACCAATGAGTAACACCAGGGCTGATCAAAGGAATCCAAATTTTCTGATAAATACATCCAGATAATCATCATGTTTATGTGCGAGACAAAACAAAATGTGAAAGTCTCAGACAGCTGCAGAACACCACAGAAGACAGAAAAGAATCAGGACGCCCGCTTTCAAAACCCAGGCACTTCTACAAACAGACACCCGCTGATGTCCTTTTGAAAGTGCATCCAATTAATTCGCTTCTTCAGCTTTTCACCACAGCAGGCCTCCCACTGAGCAAACAAGACCAGAAATGTTCATCAGAAAAAGGGACGAGTTCACTCTTAATGCTCTCAAAGCTACCTGAGAGCTTAATGCTGCCGTCACTTACCATCAATTATCTAAACTTGCGCAGTCTTCTTACAGCCAATTAAACACTTGCTGTTTGGAGTGATAAACTGGAAGCAACATACTTTGAGTGTTTTCAAACGTAGCATCACGTGTAATGATTTATATTTGCTAAAATTATTGCGCAGCTTGCAGAGGTCCCCACAGGGGTGAAACTGAAGGAATGGATCACCTCCATTATAAATTAGGACAGTGACACAGGAGTTCATTCCTCACGTAAACCACACCATTTTCCAGAGGTTTCCAATTATACGCTTGGCTCATTATCATAAGAATGTCCCTCTGCAGAGTCACCACTGGGAACATCAGCGGACGTGAGATTTACAGCGGTTACTCTGTTGGATGAAGAAGTTTATAGGGGCTGCATTTAATCAAGCTTCACTGAGAGTGATATTGTTAGCATCATATATAGCCTGTGCCTCGCTAACCTCACGTGGAGGTCACAGAGACCATGGATCATAGTTTTGCTGGGCGGCTCTGTTGAACCCGGGTGATGAAGATTTTTCAGTTATTACATTTTAAGAAGTCTGTCATGATGCCTGGTTACTGAGCATGATACTACTGGGGTTTTTCTCACCCCTTTGTAAGGTCTCAGGGCCCTGCTCTAATTTGGAATATCTGTGCTATCTGGCAAGGCTTCAAAGAACAGCCCATGTGATCCCACCTTAACAAATATGGCCCTGGTGCACATACAGTTATACTGAGTTTATGCTGTAATGATCATATCCCAGATTTACCCTTCTATTGATCTATTATCACAAATGTAAATATTTATGTTTTTGATGTGGCAACAGAATTATGTACTAAAATTGCTCACATGTGGTGTGTGTGTGTTACAAAAGCTGCTCCTGAAAATATCTTAACCAGAGCTGACAGCTCCAGGTAAGGAAGAAAAACATTCCCTCATTGCAATTCATGACCTTTCTTGTGACCAAACAATTTTTTAAATAGGCAGACAACATCCATTTAACATTGATTGCTACATTTGATTTATGAGACCCGATTGCCCAAAAAGGAAAATACATTCTGTAATGAAAAACTAGATTATCTACACCGTTATGGTTCCAGCTGCCTAGATTTCATTTTATGGGGTGGAAAAAAGAACACCTCTTTCCCTCAATCTTAGAAAATTCACTGCACTGTGAAAAATGGACACAACAGCATACTGGGAAAAACGTGCTTTGTGCTACGGGAGAAAAAAACATCTGCTTTCAGTGCGGCAAATTAAAGTGAAACAGAAGCTGTTACCTTAATAACTATCGCTTGGTAGCACAGTTAGTTTTCAATTTCGGATGCAACAAGTATGACAGTTGTATTACAGCAATGGAAAACTGACAAAAGTAAAATGATAAATTTCTTCGTTTTTAAACTTTATCTTTTTCTTCTCCAAAGAATGTGAAGCTGAGAGCCAGAGTTGAGCACATAATTCAGATCCACGGCCAGGAAAGTTTTGACAAATGCAGGCTTTACTGTCCCATTCAGGTTCCTAGCGTCAGACAAAATATTTCAGTTCTCGGAATTTACTGTGTAGGATTACAGTGTTATCCCAGCCAAAGAATGATCACAGTATGAAAGCTAACACAAGATGATATGCAAATATATACAGCTACCAGCTTGATAGTACGGCACTAGTCAAAGGTTACCTATGCTACTCCTGACCTTTTGATCAGCCATTCTACTAACAGAGTCAGAGAAGTACATGTTTAGTGGAAATTTGGTAAACAGTGATTTAGCAAGTGTGTAGCTACAGGTGTGCATGGACTGGATTTAAAGCAGCCATTGTTACCTTTGATTTCCAAGTGCTAAATTGGAAGACCTATTTGTGAAAAAAATGTACCACTGGTATTACTGTATTTTACATATCACTGCATTTAAAATAATAATAATAATAATAATAATAATAATAATAATAATAATAATAATAATAATAAATTAATTAATCAAACTGCAGATCAGAAAATGAAATGTTACCAGAGATTGCATCCGATGCCAATTAAATGAATAGACTTTCAAACATGACTTTGTCAAAACCATTTTATGATATCTCCTGGGTGTGCTAAAGCCTGAGTTAAATTGGCCATCACTGTGACAGAAAACAGTCTGACCACAGTATATCTGTGTGCATTTGCCGGTGAAATATATAGCTTATTAAAAATGGGTAATACAGTTGTAAAAGGTTCAGGTTCACATTATGAATTCAATTAACCCTCATTATTGAGACTGCTGCACAAAAATCCAAGTATCAGTTTCTGGCCTGTCATTTTATTTTAATATTTTAAATGTCATTGCCAGACACAAAAAAGCCTACAATCTCCTTACAGACACCCAAAGGATCCGGTGACTTTCCATTTATGTTGTGCTAATGGAGCATGATGACTATCATTATCATCATCTCACTCCTCCTCCTCCACATCATCATCACCTTATCCCTGCTCCTCTACATCAACATCATTATTGTCGTCATCTTCTTCCTCCTCCTGCTCATCATCATCATCATCTTATTCCTCCCAATCTCATTCCTCCTCATCACAACAGATAAAGAACACCATCTTTAAAATGGTCCACAGGGAATTAAAGTAAAAATATTACATAGGCAGAGATTTAAATCTTTTTTTTTTTTTTTTTTTTAAGTGATTGTGGTATGCTGTATGAATCACTTTGCTCCATTAAGGTGGAATGCTTCCAAGGGCGCTGTTGAATGGACGTAGACAAAGAGGGCTGTTGCCATGGCATTCCGTGAAAAGAATGCCATTCGTGCATCTGAGCTTACTATGTAAAGACACCCCCATAAGGTGGACAGTTTGTCAATGAAGACATTTTCAAAAAAACAGCCCATCCTTTATTGTCTACGTAATCTCGGGCAATACAGGATTCAAACGAAAGAAAGGCTGCAGTGACTTCATGTGCTTGCTGAAAGCCCTTTGTCGGCGTAAAATTCTACCAATTCCGATGAGTTCAAACAACAAAATAAATAAAGTATGAACTCCTAAGCGATGCTAACAGGTACTGAAAAGCAATGGAAGCATTAATATAGCCAATTATAAGGGTGCGGGGCCAACCTGTGTGGCCAGGAGCCTGGATGCGCTATGATATAGGGTCTACCAATGTCCCATTCAGCAGAAGGAAAATTGCTCTACCCTTCTACCAGGAAGTGAATCAGAAATTAAAACGTATGTTTCAGGAATCATTCGGGAACACATCATAAATACTTAACTGGGTTCAGACCAGACTGAAACCGCAATGATTTGGATAAGATGTCATACTCCCAAAACCACTGGGCTATTTTGAACTCTCTGGGTGGGGCATTGTCATCTTGGAAGACGTATCTCTCCAGAGGAATTGAACGCTTTCACGTGGAGTGAAGATGATCACTCTATGACATTAAATAAGGAGTACCACTGACCTTGTCTTTGATGGGTACATGTGCATAGAGTACAGAACCATCATAACCCTTCAATTTTTGAAAAGCTCCAATTTGCCATTTAGACATACTTATTTAAATGCCAAATCATTGCACTTATGATTTTTGGGGAATTTTGCAGGCCCTTAACCAGAGCAACTTGGATTACAATGTAACTGATGATTTTACTGAAGCAGTTTAGGTTAAAGGCACAACAGCAGCCCATCACCTGGAAATCAAACACACAGACGTTAAAGGGCAAGCACAGTTTCTTAACCATTAGGCTACACTGCCACCTCATGCTGTAGATTCATGAATGTCTAACTGACACCACAACACTGTTTTCATTCATTTATACCAATTTCTTTTGCAGTTGAGAAATCACATGGCTACCCCCCAAATACCAATAATAAAAATTTGTCACATGCAAGAATGGTTATGTTTTATGCAACCAAGCTATATTGGGTGGGTGACCTATAATATATACTGTACCTTAATGTGTATTTACAGCAGTCTTTTCACATGTTTTTTGTATTTTATTTTAACCATTTCATTGTTATCACCATAATTCTTGGTTTCCGTTCATCTCAAAAATGTTAATGTCAAAACCAATTTCTGTTAGCCCTCTAATATTGATTTGTGGAGGAATTCAGTGGAAACATGGCTGAAAATATATAATTCATACTTCCTAAACTGAGATTAGAAGCCATCGTATTATGAAAATATCTTCACAAAGTTCTATGATATTCTAAGATCTTTTGATGATATTAAACAGCTGAAGATATGCATTCCATTACTGGAATGACATTAATTTAAAAAAATTGCTTCTACCTGACACTAATCATTGGTCTGGTGATTGTGTTGAACTTTATAACAAGCAATATTTTCTGGCCAATGTGTCTTCATTACCTTTTCCCACCTTCTCCCAAATTCACACATAAATCCCGATGTGCTCATTAAAGCAAGAGAGGATTTCCATAAGGGTTTGTAGACCACTTCCATTTTTTAGTCACAACAGCCCTGCCCCAGATTTGAAACTGGTAGCGTGAGAATAACGTCCTGTCCATGCCATGGGGACAAATACCATTGCTGTATTAATCACAGCCTGATGGAAACCAAGAGAGGCCTCAGTTAGCTCTCAGTTCCAGTAATCAGTGTTTTTTTAATTAATAATTCCCCCTTGGCCCCTGCCAACTGTGGCCAGCTGATTATGAGCGCAATCAATTGGAAAGATGAGCAGGTTCTCATACAGACTCACAGGGTTCTCCCCAGGGAATGCCACTGACCCTAAATAAGTGTGACCCTGTAATCTTTACAGGATGGGGGGGGCAGTGGAAAGTTGTTGTGAGTGGGGGGGGGGGGGGGGGGGGAGGTCTTTCCTCTGACATTTTAACCATTACGGCCACTGGGGGTCTGTCCTGATGTTTCTGGTCTGCAAGTGGCAACATTCAAATTACAAAACTAACTATAATTTGAGACTGGCTCCAGGGACAGAGAACACACCTTCTTAGAGATGTCTTTTCCTCTGAAAACAAAGGAAACAGGGGCATAGATAACCTTTAAATGTTAGCATACTGTATGTGCATTATACAACTCATACACAAGTTGATGGATAGCTGTGGTTCTGCACTAACAGGTTACCGATTGAGAAAGACTCCGCTTCATGACATTGCCCTTTTGGCTCATACACGGAGTTCCCAAATCTTGAGTTATACAAATACGGACAAAACTGTTTACTTGGGCAAATAGCGGAGAACAAATAGGAACATTTTTGCAGTTGACATTTAACATGTCAAAGCAACAAGTTAATTTCAGCTGCGCAAAAATAAAACTTAAAGCGCAGCACGCAGTTTATGTAGCATTATAACTGCAAGCTACAGAGTGAGAAGCAAGATTGAATGGGAAGATATCCTTACACAATGCAGAGGCGTGAACCCAAGCAATCCCAGAATGATAGTTCCTTGTGGTCAGAGTTTTCCAAAGCAATGATGCTGTCCACTGCTGAAACTTTGCAATGACAAATCTACCCAGCCAAGCCATTACCTCGACTGGAAGGATGCCAGCTGGAAGACCTGAGCAAGAAATGATCATTGAGGAAGAAAATGGCCTTCAGACACCTCCCACTACTTCCTGTGCTCCACCCAAAACGAGCATTTATTGGCATTCCAAGGCAGCAATGAGCTGCTAGACAGCACCGGCTTGAATCAATGAGCATTGAAATCACTATTAACCCGAATTCAGAAATTAGCTAAGGAAGCTTTATGTCATTTTTAAAGGCATGTCTTGCAATACAATTGCATGTGGGCCCTTTTTAAATTTGGTTAAATCTCTAGTCATTCTGCAGCCTGAAAAGTCTTGCAAGGAATTCAGTGTGGGGGGGCATAACTATCTGAATTTTATAGTTGGTGGGTTTTCCTGTTATTCATGATCAACTTCTGCATATTTTGTTGCAAACCTGAAGAAAGGGATATAAAGTAATAGAACAATTAAAAAATTCTAGGATATCATACTTAAAACACTGGTTTACATGATGATCTAATTCTAATGCAATGATTGATATCTAGCTCAAGTCTATTCACTGTCTCTACCCTTGAGAAAGCAGATCTACAAGGGGAGGCAGTCCCAGGTTCAATTCCCAGGCAAGATACTGCTGTTTAGTATATTTCTGGTTGTATAAATGGAAACATAAAAGCTGTTGCCAAGTTGCCAAATATTTTTTTGGTCAATATAGCTCTTACAGTTACAGTAAGTTTGGCCCAGAACACAATAGGGCTAAACAGTAGCGACTAAACTGTGGTGTCAAGAGGTGTTAAGTCTAAATTCCAGCATTGCCCCTTTTCTACTTGCTATGCACAATATCTCACACGACCATAAAATTTGTGCCACTGCGCGTCCTCACGTCTTAGACCTGGCATAGCCGATTCAATTCTGACAGTGATAACTCAATTCCATTTTCTTGCATTAGTGACGGAACAGCCCAACAGCAATATGTGATGGTTTTGGGTAATTGTTATTTTGACACCTTGCAAAAAAACACACTTCAACAGGCTCTCGTCCCCGACCATAGAAAATACACTGCGCTAAACATTACTCAACCCACACTCACTCACGGCTTTGCGACAAATCGACTGACCAAACAAAGGTAAAAAGAACAACAAAGTTAAACGCCGTAAAGGGAAATAACGCAGTCGCGAGCAATAACCTATCAAAAAAAAAATTTTTGAAGATGATATCATGACTGGCATCTTGCAATGGCAGGCTGTATACTGTATGTGTGTGCATAGAACGC
The DNA here is from genome assembly GCF_013347855.1 of Anguilla anguilla. Taxonomy (NCBI): domain Eukaryota; kingdom Metazoa; phylum Chordata; class Actinopteri; order Anguilliformes; family Anguillidae; genus Anguilla; species Anguilla anguilla. The sequence continues at coordinate 16,631,846 of NC_049208.1, read as the reverse complement.
ACCAGCACGGCGCTCCCTGGCTGTACTCCTGAATCTGATCCGCATTTCCCCGTCCCTTCAGGAAAGGACGCTCCCGTTGGGTCTTGCGTCATGTTTCTTGTAACCACACAAATTCAGCATTTTAATCGTAATTGCTTATAGCCCCATTCCATTTTAGTTTGTATATCTCTGTTCAGAATAATATTAAAACACTGGTTTTAAATAACGAAATATTTAAAGTATTAACTCGTGGTAAGCGCATAGCAGAGTCAACATAATATCCCCGAAAAAAAAAATTAAATACATTTAAAAAAATAAAATTTGACATTAAGCTTATAAATTTGGACTTTTGTTTGACACGGATACTACTGCAATAGCCTACATTGTTTGCTTTTAGATTATTTTAAACTAAGTTCTCCATCGCAATTACAAATACACTTGATACAAACTAATTTACGCAACAGAAAATCTCTCATTTGCATTGTAAAAAATGCAAACCAGGTGTACCAATTTCACCTCCATGAACACACATGCCATTAATTAACAAAACGTTCAAAGGCCATGTTAAAGTTTAAACGATTTAACATTACTTGGTGGTCGGATCTTAATTCAAAAGCAAATGCCTGTATATAGAAAATTATACTCACAGACGAAAACAAGACGTTCAGCGAAAAAACAAAGAGAGGTTTTGAAGCATCCATCGCGTTTCGAAGAACTAGATCTTAGAAGCGTTTCCTCTTCTAAAACTGTAAAATTTACAATCCGCGCTGCGTCAAGCAAATTTGACTGCCGTGTAGGCACTTATTCAAAGTTTCAACTGATCGGCTCTCAGTGAACTGACTGAAGCCTTCAAGTTATTAGATTGAATTTGTCGGTTCAAATATGTGAACTAGGCTACTCGCCCGCGTTTCCACTGCGCGCACTGCTCATCTGTCAGACTTCGACTCGTCCCATTCACAAATCTGGTGGGCTCGATCCAAGTGACAGAGCACAAGCCAATGGACGAAGCGCCTCCCTCACATGCACTCCGGCGCTGAACGTCTGTGGGTAGGGAAAGAGCGGGGTATACAGGTAGTGTTCGTGTTCACCCGCGGGACGCTGTCATTGTAAATGAATTTCAAGGATGTGATTATAGCGTGAATACAGACATACACGCGAATAAAGGGAGCGGAAATCAGCCGCAGAAGTTGAATGACCGAAACGAAAATCATTCTCCTTATTTTCTCCTCTGTGCGTGCGTATGCTTTGTTTCATTTGACACCTCCCAGCAAGAACAGCAATATGTTCAAAACTGGGGGCACTTCGCTGTCGCACACGGTGGAAAGAGTACCATTATTCTTAAGAAATGCATCGACGAAATACTTTGACGTGCCTTCACACTTCAGAATTCATGCTGCTGCTGCTATCAGCAGTTACATCATCAATGAAAACAAGTGAGATACGACCTGTAGCAGCCATACATGCTTGAACCATAACACTCCCACCACCATGTTTCACAGATGAGGGGGGATTCTTTGGATCTCAGGCAGTTACTTTTGGCCTCCACACTTTGCCCTTTCCATAACTGATACAAATTAATGAATCTGATACAGTCATATGTCCACAAGACTTTTTCCTGAACTCTACTGGCTCTTTTAGGTAGTTCTTAGAAAACTGTAACCTGGCCATCCTGTTTTGTGGCTTACTAGTGGTCTGCATCTTGCAGAGTAGCCTCTATAGTTCTGTTGAAGTCTTCTGCAGACAGTAGTCACTGACACATCCCCTGCCCCCTGAAGAGTGTTTCTGATCTGTCAAACAGGTGTCTGGGAGTTTCCTTCGTTATGGTGATAATTATTAGGTGATCGACTCTAGAGGTCTTCCTTAGCTTACCAGGCCCTTTCTGATTACTGACCTCACCTGTGCTGTCTTCTTAATGATGTTCCGAACGGTTGGTTTTGGTAAGCCTAAAGTTTGGCCTATGTCTCTGACTGCTGTTTTTTATTTCTCAGCCTCATAATCCCATAATCCATGACTTTCATTGGCACAACTCTGGTCCTTATTGTGACAATGGCAAAAACAGACTCCAAAGGCAATCAAAAGCCTAGAATCAAGACTACTAGATACTGAAAGCTCTAGAATACCTGCACTGAGGAAGCAATTGAACACAGCTGACTAATCAGAGGCACCTGTGAAGCCATTTGTCCTAAACATTATGGTGCCCTGAAATGGGGGGACTGTGAAAGAATGATAATGTGCACTTTGACCACATGTGAATTGTTTGTTTATGAATCTAAAATTGTGAAGTACAGAGCCAAATCAAGAAAAAATATGTCTTTGTCCCAAACATTATGGAGCTCACTGTATGTATACACTTTAAGCATCATTGTGAAAATGGTGAATATTTGCATTATTCTTTCTGCATACATTTGCCATATATATAGCTATTTAACAAATACTGTAATTGGTTATTTAAAAATTATTCAAACTCTGAATAAAAGTCCTGCTGTAACCTTAACTCTTCACATTCAAGCCGATCTGTCTCCTGATGGTCAGATGACATTTTAAGTAAATTAAAATGTCAAAGATTTTAGCCTTGTGTAGTTACATAAGTGTAATTTAAGTAAGGTTGCTTTTTTAGGTTATTCTCTTTTTGTGTGTGTCAGCCTAATGTGGTGCATCAACCTACTGTCACAGGAGCAAATTACAGGAAGTCATAAACACCGACATCATAACCAAGTAAATTTAATAAAACTTCATTTCATTGATTTTATAATACTTTCATTATAAAATCAATGCTGGATGGGGACAATTGCTGCATTCATTCATTATTAAGGGAAAACATTCTCAATGAATGTATCAGGGCTGCCTGGATATACAGATTCAGTTTTCTTCAGAATGTGGGTGCGTCATCGTTGTGTACATTTATGCGTTGAATATTGCAATTCAATAGATGCCACAAACAAAGAACTCTGGGGCATTATTGGCAAGTTTAGAGAACTGTAAATAGGTCTTATATAATCATGTGAAAAAAAACTAATTCATACTTTTATACAGTGTAATGTTTAAATCCTAAACAGTAAGTCATTTTATATGCACACACACACACCTCACACACAGTCACATAGTCACACTGTCATACTTTTGCGTTTATTTAAACAAAAACAAATGTGCTGGCAGTCAGGGAAGCCTGCCAGTCCTTTCAGCTAGTCCTTTTGAGGGCACTCCCATGTGTTTTTAGAGGTCAAATTACACAATATTTTATTGTAGCTATTATAAGTTTTAGGAAGGAACTACCCTTGTCACGTGCACAATTTAAGGCCTTAAAAAGTTTTGCTTCCTTTCCACTGTTAATAAGTGCAAGTCATTCATTAACTGCAAAAAAAAAAAAAAAAAAAAAATAGAAAAGATTAGCAAGCCAGGAGCAGCCATAGCCAGGTAACTGTGAGAGTGTTGGGCACATAAGAGCCTAGATTCAATCAACATTTGTCTTTAACAGTGATCTATAATAAAACACATACAAAAAATTTTTTTTCCGATTGGCGAGTTCAGAAGTCTCTCAAAACTCACTCAGATTACAACATCTATGGTGACTTGTCAAAATATAGGACACATATTGATTGAATACAGGTCTAGTTCAGCATTAAAGTGCGGTCACTTCCAGACAACTAATACATCAATGAACTTGCTTTGACTTCAAACATTTGCGATGCATTGGCCACAATGAAGGCCAACACATCTCAGACATCAGTTTATGGTAAAAAGGATAGTGAAGTGTGAACTAAAGAGTTGCCTAAATTATGAATAAATTAATGAAACGCTGATTTAAAGAGTGATACTGGTGGTAGGGATGAACGTCTCACGAGAAAGCATTTTTTAGCATCATGGCAGAAAGGCTCATTGTCTTGTTTGGAAAAGAAATCATGGGACACAGAAAGAGGGGGCTCTTTTGGGGAAGCATTTTGTGTGTTCATTTAAATGACTCTTAATATAAAATCTGCTCAATATGCATGGCATGCAAGTTTTATGCCAATGATTTGTGCTCATATCAATGGCTAGGGCTTGAACTTGAACTAGACTCTTTTATCATCCGTGCACGTTGTCCAGTTGAGGACTTTGAGGGCTTGAGATTGCAGCACCCGGGCCATATAGAATCCAATGGCCAGCCTAAATGGGTGCATTGTAATAACTGACTATTCAGTGTTCTGCCCCGTTTTGCATAGGTTTTTGCTAAGTGAGTAATATTTCCTTTCCAGCGAATGTATACTAATCTGGCGCAAGCATACATTTGCATAATTGGCTGTTTCTCGCCCCCAAGGGTCACCCTAAACTGGCCCTTTGGAAGATGCGGTTTTCAGTGGGAAACAGCAGGCTGTTTGTGTGATATATAAAGAGGAAGGGGGAGGCAAGATGAGAACCCATAAGGAAACCGCAGCACAATCAGCTTACTGCATGTGGGTTTGACTAAGACCAAATTACCCACGTATATCAAACTACAGCCCCACAAAAAGCATTAGAAATTCATAAGCCCATGACAATGCCTACAGGTTGTTGGCATAGTTGTACAAAGAATTGGAGGTACTCTCCACCAATTCATTTTGCTTGTCCTGGGGCGCAATTTAGCCCCGGCACTGGAAATGGCTTGCAGGTGAGTGGGAGAGTGAAGTTCTTGCATTACAGTCGCAGTGCTTTCTGTGCGCCTGCATGGCAGGGCGGCAGCACCACAGCCATTTACAATTCCAAACGGGAGAATAAAGATTCCCATCATCGGTTATTAAAATGCGGCTCGATTTAACTTAAGCCCTACAAAGAGTTACATTTCTATATCCTTTCCTTCAAGCAATCTTGAATAATGCATCTCCAGGGAAATTTCATGAGGAAATGAACATTTTTGCGGATGCCCGTGATGGAGATTTTCAGCGCAGTCCTGGGAGAGGAGTTGTTTCCAAAACCTCATGCAGCTGAAGTACAGGCCTACATTGCAAAACAGCTTCTCCCCATGCGTTTAAGAGCTCACCAACGCTCTCTGCTGAGTGTTGTCTCTCCGATTTCCCCTTCTTTTTCTCATCTGTCCAGCTGGTCTCAGAGGTTTAAAGATCTTTTAGTTCAGCCCTGTTTAAAGGTAATGTTCTGGGCCCCATGCCAAGCCAAGATATTATATTCAATCTATACGCATTCAGCAATATATAAAGTACATGCTGTATTCTTTATGATAAAATAAACCACAGGTAAAGTTTATTAGAATATAGCAAGTGGTCCAGGCTGCCTTATAAGAGTCTTAGCTTTGACATAGTGTGTCAGCCTGGCAATATACTCATTGATTTTAATTTCAGGCACTTGTTTCTTGTCAGCCAATCAATTGATAGCAAAACAAAACCAGCATATGAAACCCATTTCAACAATCTTTCTCCATGGCAACCATTTTCCTGGATTTATAGAATATCATAAATTGATATTTCTATGGACGCAGTCCAGGTGATTTTTTCCGATGGGCACTGTGTTTACCCACAAATCACACCCACAACCTTTGGTTTATAAAGCCAAATCCTGAGTCGTGCCAGTCTTAGATATACTGTTTAAATAAGCATTATCACATAACTGTTTGCATATTAAATACAATTTTCCAGAAAGTGCATTGCACAATCCAGTCTCATAACTCACCATTACAATGATATTGTTTAATTATGAAAGACAGGTTAAGCCTATCCATACTACGAAGAAAGAGTACATAATTATGGTCATAGATATTTACTTGGCAAACACAGCTGTCAAAATGAGTGATGGAATTTCAACAGTCCAAAACCGTAAATGTTAAACTTTAAACCAGCACACCAAAGCAAACATGAAAATGAACCACATTTGCTATCAGCCCTTGAATATTCTCACACTGCTAAACATGTCCACCCCTGAGGTCTTATGTTTTTTTAATTGACAGGTCTGGCGTTCATAGACAATAGACAAATGGATAAAATGTCACTATATCATAATAATGTTTTTCAGGTTGACTGCCAACTGTTTGCACACACCTTTTGATGTCTCCAATGAGAAAGGCAAATTTACATTATTTGAGAAGTTAGCAATGTAAAGATATGGGGACATTTTGCATAAAAGCCCTTGGCAAGGTAGGCATAAATTTGATTAATTGTAATCAAAAATTGATGGGAAATATATATTGGAAGATGTGCTACAGGGCTACAGTATGTTTATGGCTAAAAATCCATTGACTAATGAAAACATCAAAATTAGTTAAAAACAGAAGGCAAATATTATATTCTACTATAAGTTATTGAAATCTGACTTCAGTAGTGAACATGCAAATGTTACAAAATGTAACAAACACTAATGTGTGTAGATTCAGTAAATTTGTGCTGGACTGGGCCTGATTAAAATGGCAAACAGGACCACATGAAGTGTAAAAGTGGAAAAGGTTTGGAAAGTACAATGTTTTAGTTCAGTCAGAATAAAATCCTGGCAGGTATGTAATTTAAGAACTGTACTGTTTTGTTTTGTTCATTCAACACAGCCTCAGTAAAATCAATTGGAGAAGCACTCTCCTTGTCAGATAGAGACTGCGAAAATACACTGCTGTGTTGTACACGGCATACCAAACAATAAGCACTCCCAGGGTGAGCCAATTTGGAAGCAAAGTTTTAAGACCCTACTCTGCCCAAAAGCAGAGGTGGTTTCTCTTTCTAATCCTTGGTGGCCAAAGGCATGGAGATGCTTTTCTGTGCAAACAAAATGGAGAGAGCCTCCCTGCCCAGTGTGCTGGTGAACAAGGCCAAGGTGAGGGAGGAGAGAGAGAAAGAGAAAAATAGAACTTCAACAAGTCCATCCATCACAGTGACGCTCCTGTTCCTCACACCACCGACAACATGGAGAGGAAAGTTGGGGTTTTGGAGGCCAAAAGGAGTGGACATTGTGGGTCTTGTCAAGATGAATTAATGGCGGGACACTGGATCTCTGTTATTAAAATCCTTCAGAGTAAGGCAAAATACGAGGTCTGGGACACATAATAACAGTTTCTTCAGTTGAAAGTCAGATAAAACTGACTAACCACCAAAGCCGTAATATTGGATGAGAGTGATGGTGAATTTGCCACCTGAGTCAGTTGCCTTTTCCAGACCGGTGCCTGTTGAAATTCAATTTCTCCACTGAATAGGGGAGCGAGCGAGTGAGCGAGCGAGCAATTCGCTGTGACGTCCACTCTTGTCACCACCTCTCCCTTTCCCCATATAATTCTGACCAGACATTCTTTTCACACTGATTTTGAGATTCAAGGCAGTGTGAAAATAAAATAAAATTCCCCAGGCTAAAGGAGCACCCGTAAAAAAAGTAAGGCGTAACCCATTCAGGTATGTGACTGGGGTAGAATAAATCACACTCACATGGACTGAAGCACTGAAAGCAGTCAAGGTTTTGCTTGTTGGTACTGTGGCTTTTATATTAACACAGTAGATTGTGGACATTTGAAAATAGTGCGCATTTTTTCATAATTGGCAATGCTAAATGTGGAAAAATTGAACAGGGTTGCAGAATGTGCAACATTTTACAGACAGCACCTCATAATATTACAGCCTACATTTCATAACAAGCTGTGTTATCTATTTATACAAACAGAGATTTACAGAGGCAATTCAGGAGCACAGCAGCAGTATCCACACAGGGTCCAAACCGGTAGCCCCCCTTCCGGTAAAGAATGTGGCAAAGATTAATCACCAAGAAATTAAATCACAATTGCAAATTGTCCTATTAAAAAGACATAAACAAAGAGCAACGGGAGCATTTGTTTCCCAACAGTTCGCAAGGCACTGAATAAATTCCGGCATGCCTATGTTAAAGCGAACATTGTCCAAGTGAGCATTCCTGTTCCTGTTGCATTTTCTGGGTTTACCCACCTCAAGGTGTCAAGCAATTTAATCTTGCTGCTTGGATAGGTTTAATCCAGGAAGCATCAATGAACTCCACACTTAAAGAAATCCAATTAAGAGTGGCGGCAGAGCATCCCCGCATGCCTGTTTTGCTGCAGGGCTGCTGCAGTTTTAACATTCATGTGGTGCCTCACTCCATTACGCAAAACCCAACATGCAAGTCATGTGCCAGCAGTGACACCTCCCAATAGGTTTTAAACCCTTGTCATTCCCCTAAAATAAATGCCATTTTTGTTTTTGAATGTCAGATGATTTCAGCTGCGGATGTCTTCTATGTTCCAAGGGACATAATGAAATCTTATATAGAGAGAGGATCAGCCAGCAAATCTGCTGAGGGCTACATTCAGCCCTATGGACATGTTTCTGGGATAATCCAGGAAGAATGACTGGCAATTCAGATCTTCCACAGATACTACTGAAGCATAGTCATGTGGACCATTTTCACTGTTCATAACATTTTATCATCATTCATTTGAACTGAAGTACGAAACCTAAATCTTGATTTATGTCCCACAACTGTGATGAATGTGAACATTTCACCAAGCCTACTTTAAATTGGGAAAGACTCCAGCCTCTGAATAGGTTGCACACTTTTAATAAGCATGATTGTCTTCTTTGTTCACATACCGTGGTCACAGATTGGCTCAAAGCTAGTAATATTATTATTGATGTCATTGTAAAACCATGACTTGAATACTTTAATATCTCAACAATAGCAGAGCCGGTGATTATAATTGTGAAAGTCAGGCAATTATGGTATTTTATACAGCTTCTGTGTTAAACTCCACCCATTTACGGTTTACACCACGCCCACTTCAGGTTTTATATACAGTATATATATATATATATATATATATATATATATATATATATATATGTACTGTACTGTGTGCCTCTGCACACGTGTGTATAGCTGCTTTGACACAGGCTCAGGCTGTAGGTATACCACCTGAGAGTCTACCATTTTTCATTGCTCAGTAAAGCAATAAACAAGGCTGTTACATTCAACCAAAATAAATAATTGAAATTCAGTGAATGTTATTGTTAAACCTCGCACAAGAACATTACTGCTTACTGGGTGTAAGAATCAGAGAAAAAGTCACGTTGGTATTTTGCAACGTGCATCCTTGGTTCAGATAGTGGATCATAATGTTTGCATAACAGACCAACAGTTCATATGCACTTCAGACTTTATGCATAGCTTATTTGAAGTCTGGTTCCTGTATGGTCGTAATAACCTTTAGGGGAAAGAAATGTGTAGGAGTAAATATCACTACTGAAATAATTCTGTGTAAATATACTTTGCTCAGGTTCATCTAGTGGATATCTGAAGTGCTGTTCACAATGGTAGTAGTGCAGTTTTATAAATGACATTGTGAGTATCTTACCAGGATGGTGTGGGGAATGTGGAAAGATCAGAAAATGATCTGTCCTTGGATTCCCGATTAGTCAGAATGATTCATATCCTGAGCTAAAAGACCTCTGGAAAATTACAGCTATACTATATTCATCCACAAATAACTATACAAAATTACAGAACTTAACAAGATTTAACAATAATATTTCACAGTAATAGCATTGTATGCAACCAATACCTGATATCAAAGTTAAAAAATAATACAATATGGGAAGCAGGCTTTTTGTGATTTAACATTATTTTATACAGAAATTTTGAACCATTATGTGAGTTTAATTGAGCGTTTTACATCTGCAATGCTTCTGACAAGCCAGGTTTATCAGCTTGTGTTGTTGTGTGATAAAATAAATGTGGCATCAATCTCACTTGGCCTTCAGGAAATTTCTTTGTTGTATTCGATGTTTGACGGAAAGAAAGATTATTTCATGTACCTTAGAGAAACAGTGCCTATGTCTATGAAACTGAAAGCTTTTGTCTTGGCCTTTTGTTAACAGGTGCTTCTTGGGTATCAACCCAGAGAGGGGCTCTAAATCAAAGAAGAGGGTTCAACCAGAGAGTTAGTACTTTTTTGAGAAAACTAGTTGATTTTGAGGGGATATCAGTGTAAACATACAGTGTTTGAAGTGAGTTTCCTATTCACTGTGTAGAACTTCGTGCATTTGAAAAGGTGCTATAAAAATGAAATGTTTCATTCATTCATTCATTCATTCATTCATCAGAGGCATTTAAATTGCTGATGAAAATCTTTGCTGAAGGTCTCAGTGTTATTGTACTTTTATATTTACATTTTAAACAGTTGTTTATATTGTTTTGCATATTAAAATCATAAAGAAAACGGATTGTTCGTATGCAGTTGTCATTGTGTCAGCTTCTGATAAAATTTTCATGGTGTTCTATGCAAATACATTTTGGTAGCATAAAAAAACTGCTTAATATGTAAAATGGATATAATCCCCAGCCCAGTGAAGGGGCCACTATGTAGTATTAGTTTTCAAACTGAGGTTCTGACTCTCTGTGGTCATTAAAGACCCTGTTACAGTAATACTCAGTTCAAAGAATAGAGGGTGGTGTCCTGGCTAAATTCCCAACCTGGCTCTCTCAACTGGCCACCTAATCATCCCCGTATTTAATTGGCTAAAAAATTGTTCTCTCCCACCCCACCAGAGCTGATGTGTGGTGGACATTCCAGTGCAAAATGGTAGCTGTGCATCACCCAGGTGGGTGCTATTCATCTCAAACAGTACTGTTACAGTTCACTCAAACTACACAATCACAACACTGTCACAGCTCAAGCAGACTGCAGAATCACCAGCACTGTCACAGCTCAAGCAGATTGCAAAATTCCCTTTCAATGCACATGTTTTAGAAACTAGCTCACAAAGGCAAAGACATGCAGATGTTTGTTATTTCATTAATTTTTGTAATTCATTCAAAAGACAGGTGTATACATTATCTCTAAATATGAGATTATAACTTACATTTAACAGCATAGACAATCATTTCAGATTAAAAATGATGCCCAGAGAGAGAACACTTTGGTTTGGATTGCATTAACACTATCCGCCTAGCAGCTACTTCCAAAACATTCAAGCTTCCAGGCAGAGGTTTTGCAATAGGCCCAGACAACATGAGAAACTCATATTGGGTACTTTCATTATAGTGATTATTTTATACAGATGGAATGTGTGCAACTGGAGTGATAGCCAAACGTTCTGAAACTGCACAAAAAAGCTTTTAAAACTTGGAATAGTGCAAAAAAAATAAATCTATGCTCTTGACGTAGAAGCACTTCTGAGAATGAAGTAATAGTAGAAACAGGCCACCCGACTGGTTTCTTCAGCAGAAGATTTAACCATCTGGAGAATTTTCTTCACCATTTCAGTACCTGCCCCAATACAAAGAAATCTAAAAATGCAAGAAGTACTGACAAATGCCACTGACAATATGACTCATTTCCATGATTTTGGGCCAAGAATAGCTTTTAAAGAAATTAGATGTGAGATGGAGGTCAGAATGCTAATATTGTACGAGACTGCACTGCAGGCCACTAAACTACCTGCCATTGCTTGGCGCATCAATCATTGTGCCTGACAGTGGGTTCGATTCATCCAGGCTAATAAAAGTGATGTCATATTGCAGAACTGCCCGCTTCCTTTTCAAAACATGCTTTTCCATCAGAGGTCCTATAGGTGAACCAATACAACAAATATAATCTCGTATAGAAGAGCTCCATTCATCCATTGGATGCGGAGGGGTCGTAGAGGTTATTGCAGTGACAAAAGCCAAGTAAATAAAGAGCATGAAGTGAAGAATTACCATGAGAAATGGGCGAGCTGATGAGAGATTCAAGGTCAGCTGTGCATGTATATTGTAGCCATAATGGAACAGTTCAGCACATGGGGGTTTAAAAACCAGTTCACTGCCAGTTCAGTTTTAATTAGGTACTGCTGCACAGGAAGTGACTTCTGTAGCTTTTTATCCTGCATGGTTTCAGTTGTAGTGGCCAGTTGCTTGTATGGATGCTTGTATTCCATATGTGTGATGTTGAGCACGTTTGAGTTCAACGCTTTAGTGCCAGACAGGTACTGACCTTGCTAACATAAAGTGGATTTTATGCTAACAGTGGCCAGATTTGAATTCTCATTACAGAAATGCAATTTAAATGCATTTTTTAAATGATTTAAATGAAAATTTACAAACTAGAATATTTTATTATTTTAGGTCCATCAATACAGAAACCCAGAACCACTTCTGGATGACTTTTGATTTGTTACCTTTTTCCATGATTGCGGTTCCAATTACAATTGATGAAGAGCAATACAGGAGGTAAATGCAACGTTCAGGCACCCAGCTGGACCGCCTGGGCAGAGAGGATTCAGTTGCTCCAAGCGCTTCCCATCCTTGAGAAACAAGCTTTTCTGGAGAACCGTGGATATCTACACCCACCCCAAATCGGCATTGGGGTTCGCACATGAATGTGGCTGCAATTGCCCAGATAATTGACCATTCCAAATTGGAGGGGGAATTGGATATGCTCAGCCCCATGTTAGGCACCAAATTGTTAGACAAAAATGGGGCCGGTCTACCTCTATCTTTAGCCTACTCACAGAGCATGGCTTGCCCACAAAATACTGTCATCAACCCTGAGAGCAATATTCCCAGGAGTCTTTTCCAGGAATGCAAAGGGTCTAAGTACTGAAATCGCTCAGACTTTAGGCAGGTTTTATTGAGTGGGGTGGGGGATTCCATTGTTTCCCCACTGAAAGCAGATGTCAGAGTAGCCAGCGAATATGGCACACTGTGGCTGGCAAAGAGAGACAGACAGATGCCGCTTCACACAAAGCAAATTAGAGATTGCTTGCTGAAATAGCTCCCAGTGAGAACTTGAATAGAATTTTTGGTAGAACTGTACTTCCAGGCAGTACAGACTGACCAAACTGTATTCATGAAATGCACTATTAAATGTTTCTGCTGTTTTGTGTGGACATCTGCCGAACTGCCATCCCCACTCTGCCTTGATCTTGAGCCTTTATCATGTTTGCTGGTCATCGTGAGTTTCACATTTCAAAAGGAATTACAAATAAATCTTGTCTTTGATTTTTCTGGAGCTGTTTGAAAGTTTGTGTTTGCCATTTAATATAGTGGACTCTAAACTCACAGCAGAAGCTCCTGACAAATTAAGATCCTAGGAGTTAAAGCAAGGCCTGAAGGAGCATTGATTATTCCCCAGGGAGGGATTTCTTTAATTAGTACTAATTAGGCTTGCTAACATTTGATTGCATGTTTTCAGTCTCACGACAATTGTGTAGTTCTGATACCTCCATTAGCCTAAATTTGTCAGGGTATGAGAACCATGCTGAAGTCTATATAAAAATATCAGTAACACTTTTCCAATACTGGACACAAATTAATTCACTAATACTTGAACTTATGTGTAAATCCTGATGAATTAATGCATAAATCATAATGAATGAAAGAACAGACTAATGCGTAATACATCAAAAACTAATGAAGCAGTCACCAGAATCATACATGAATAATAATAAAAAATGGTCATTGTTATGTATTGATTGCCTGTTAACATATGGTGTCAATTACTACTATGAATGAATTAATAGTCAGTTGTAGACGTAATCAGATGAGGTATTTGGTGTAAAATTAAGGATGGCAAATTGCGATAGGGATCACAGAAGGGGGGTGGGGGTTTCGTAGTAATCACAACCCAGGGGAGGGGGGTGGTCAGTCGTTTTTTGCACATGCAGCTATTCACTAACATATGCCAGTTGTTTGCTAAGGCATGGCATAGGCTACCCAACTGCTGTCCCTGGACTGATCCCCATTTGATTAAATGAGCCATCATTGTCCTTAAATGGGAATTCTCAACTGAGTTTTATAGTACTTTAAATGTCCCTTCTCACCAAAAATCCAGAATAAGACACATTTTGACATGAATTTGTAAAGCACTTTTCTGCATGGCTCAGTGTGGTGTGACTAATTCCCTGTTCTTAAATCTTTCAGAACAGGAAGAACAGCTGCTTATAGTTGGCTGCCCCTCACCTACCTCATGATTAACCTTCATCTTGCACAAAACCCACTTGATGGTACTGTAGAAATGGTCTTTATGAAAGCCTAGCAGTCAAAAAATGAGCGCTGTGTTTCTGAATGAAAGACAGGGTGGTCACCAATGGCAACAAATACGCCAATGTTTGAACAAGTCTGACGTGGTAATTCATGATGAACTTCATATCCTTACGGCCCGGAAGTAACTGCAAAGCGTTGAGACGCTGTATTGAAGATCCCAATCTTTTTTCCAACTGCAAATATTTTTAAAAGTTCATGACACACTCCTTTGTAATCACAGCATTTAATTAAATTCTGTTTCTCAAAAACCTTGGCTGCACCTACTTTTCAATGACTTCAAGAGTGACTTGATACACAGAGAACCAAAAAGTAAAAATGTTTCTCTAACAACCATTCACATCAAGCACTCTTCCTTGTTCATTTGATACATTTTGAATCATAGTGACGAATCGAAGTACCCAGGTACTTTTCAGAGACTGATAGTTGCTTAAGTCTTATTTCACATGCTAGCTTATAATAGGCTTCAAAAAGAGTAAGAAGCAAAATTTCAATGAGCGACATCCAAAAATCTTTTCTGGAGGCTTCAACACATCTGTCCTTCCAAAGAATACATTTAGTGTTTGTAGATAACAGCTGTTACACTCGCAGTTTCCTCCTTGTTGCCCCCCAGCAGCCTCGGAGGTCTTCAGAAAACCCCTGATACAGGTTTTACAGTTTAGTTTGGTGGAATTCATCCCAATGTATGGTAAAGCTGTTCTCCCTGGTATCCATTGGTGAACTCAGGGAGGTTGTTGATGCCTGCATCATGGAGGAAGGAGTGTAGTACAGTGATGTTTAGTTTCTTTAGTCTATGATTATGTATTTGTTATTTATTTGTTTATTTTCTGTTATGGCTTCATCTTGGTGTAACTTTATGTTCTATGTCAACTTTTAAATAATTCAATATTTTCACTTAATGTATATGTCACATAAAAATTTTCTGTGTTATGTAGGGCTCCCCTGCAAAATAGATCTTGATCACAGTGGGTCTTCCTACTAAAATAAGGAAAATATATAAGGATATATTATAGATCTCTGTTATGAAGACATTCAAGTCAGGACTCCAGAGTTAATGTCATATATATAAACACAAAAAATGATGCATCAAGAGAGGGACAGCAGCACACCAGAAAGAAAATCCAATGGATTGACTCAGTTGAATTGTGGACAGTGGTTTCACATGATTTGCTTGCTTTAAATGTACCTGACAGCTGTGTTGTTTGCATGTTCACAGATTAAACATTAAATAATTGCATTGAATAAATATTATCTGGTCGATTACTTTCAATAGATGCTGATTTCCGTTTTGTAGTGTATGTAGAAGTACAACTGCTCAAAGGAATTCATTTTCAGAATATGTTCCTATTGCATGTGTGTATATAGATAGTATAACAGTTATTTTCTTAGGTTGGACTCAGAGAGCTCTGAAAAGTCTTTTCTAACTGTGCGTGCAATAAGTGATGTCATGGAACAGAGCTCCATTGTACTTCCTCATATAATGCAAAGGTTTGCAAACACTATTTGCTGAAGACTAGTCACAGGCAATAATTCCACGGCAAAGCAGCAGTCAGTAAACAAACACCCGTGACCTCATTTATTAGCAGGATGTGGTGTGTCGAGAAAACAAGCCTTAGCCTCAGTATAGGAAAAATGTTCCTCAGTGCCTGTGCGCCTGTATGTAAATGCATCTATGCACATTTAAACTTTCCAGAAAATGTGCATAGCATTTGGGAAAATCTCATATCGGCTCTGCTGTAAATGTAATATTTTTATCTGTTGTGTAGTGTTTACGCAAGAGTCACATTTTAGCATTTGGAACGTTCCGCAACTGGACAGCTTCTCCTGCTATATCATTATATGGACCAGTATTGCATATGCTAGTATTCCTTACGTGAGAAGATTAATACACTGTTCTTTGATGTATACATATGTTTATTTGGTTGTGTCGATTATTTTTATTTTATTGTTTTCTAAAATATTTTACAGGTACGACGGCGGAAATTTTTATCTTAGTAATGAGTAATAAGTGAGAAATGGCACGTTCTGGATTTGATTCCAAACCATAGGGCTCATCCATGCACTGAAAACAGTGCCTTAAATTCCATTTATTCTGCACTTTGATGGCTAAACTAAACCACCAGAACACAACAAAACCACGGGGAGTATATTCATGTACACAGAAAGATTTGGGATATAGCCTACATCATTTCTACATTGCAAAAAACAAAGAGGTCTCTTTCTCTTAAAGCACCAATGGGTCCATTATTCTTGCCATTTGGTTTGAAAGCAGAGAGCACCCACTGTTACTGAATGAGATATAACGTCTGGTGCCACCTATTGCTTCCAGATAACATTTTCAGCCCACAGAGGCACTAATGGCGTTGTAGTCAGCAGCAGGTAGTTTCCCAGGCATCGGTCCCCACACTATGAGGTTTGTATAGCCATGTTAAATATAAAAAACAGATTCATCAAGGTGACATGACTTCCCTCGGCTTTTTATAACCAACGGGACAATTGACACAAAGCAATGGCGACAACGGTACAAAGTCCAAAATAACAAATGTCAAGTACCTTGGGAATCCACCCCACAGTGAAGTACACCAAGGGACAAAAGTGCATATTTGCCTGTATTTATTGTTGTCAGTGTGCATGCAGTGCAGAGCACATAGCATTGAAATTGAAGGCATTCTTTAGCAGTGGGGATATTAGCATCTTCCCCGAGCCTCCATTCACCAGTAAGCCTAAATTTAGTCCATATGCCTGAAGTCACTATCAGATCTGGAGATGCATGAAAGCTTACTGTCAATTACTGAGAGATGCCTCTAAATCCTCAGCACTGTTCACTGGTACATCTCTGCTGAATTCTGCATCTGGTGCTATAAAAAAACTGATGGGATATTTATGGGAATTCTTGCAAAGCTTCTCTTATTCTGTGATGTGTACTTCCAAGTAAACCCTCTTAAACCAATCCTCTAAACACACACACACACACGCATGCACACGCACACACACACACACACACACTGCCATCTACCAAAAAATTCCTTTTTATTATGCCCATCTGTCTTGTTTGCCAATAAATTACATTGTGGAAATGCAATACAATGCTTCTGAAAATAGAGCATTATGAGCTGGGAAAGCACATGGTGCTGGGCATTTAATGCCGCCTTGACGCAATTCATTCTGACTGCTCTCACAATACGTGCACAGCATTGCATTTCGCTGAAATTAGAGTCAGGGTTAAATCTACTTCATTATGACAAGAATCCTGGAACATGAGCGCAAACTGCTTTGTTACCCCAGTGACAAAGTGAGTCACCAGATGAGAAACAATTTCAGCCCTGGCATTTGTGTCATAAATCAGAGAGCAGCTCGTTTTTCAATGTGCATTTAGATCTGTGCTCGAATACTTTCGTGAGAACACCGAAACCTTAAAGACATAGCCTGTTTCACGGGAAATTAGATTTTAATTTTGTGTTTGCAATTATGTGGAGTGGTGGCTAGACCTTTGGGTCATGCATGAAAATCCTGGGTCAACGATATTGTAAACAACATTGCCTGTTTTTATACTGGGTTGCTTTTTATTTTTACATTTTCCTCCTCATCCAGGACATCAACAACTCAACATATCTTACAGTTCATCATGTTGTTTTGCACCTCTGCATATTTACTGAAACTGAAGTAAAAAAAATTCTGCTTGTGGGTATGAACCTTGCAGCGTTCTGGTTAGAAAGACAGCTGCTTAAACCCCAAGCCAACGTGCTTAGCCATTTTTTCTCAAAGGGGTCCAAAAAACTGAAAGGAATAAGTCTCCATGGAGAAGGCCATCTGCTGAACTAATTATAACATGCAATAGACACAGGTAATGAGTTCTTACTTATAAACAAAGTAATGTATGTGAAGTATTCCAATAAGATATCGCATGAATTGCTTATGTCACCAAGGGTGCTGCAGTACGTCAATGTAATTCAAGTGACAGGCGTTGAGATGGCCGATTGTTGATCGTTTTGCAGGACAGTGAGCTTTGTGGCTTCTCTCACTGACAGCTCCAGCAAGATGGATTCAAATTTTCAATGACGGAGAATGGCTCGCACGCAGTGCTCTCCTCACACTTCACACAAAGCGCCTCGCCTGATAACAGTTTGACGTAAAAGGATTTGCGCACGCTCTAGCAAACAGCCCATTGAGAATGTGCTATTGTGCTGCCTATGGGCTCTGACAGGCAGCAGTGCGGTTCTCTTGTCTGAGGCTTCAGGTGTAATGGCTCCAGCAGCCACCATACCTGCATGAGTCACGTCTTTAATATGCTCCTGCGGTACTTAAAAGCTGAAAGCCAGCTAAAGATAAAAGGTCTCCATCAGTCTTCATGCTGTGTGCAAACAAGTACTGGGAAAATAGCTGCACTCCGACAGCCCTGCTCTGTACAAAAATCTAATGCAATTAGACTAAAATCTAAACTTCACACCCACATTGCTTTTAGAAGGAGCCCTGATTTGCTTTGAAGCCACAAGCTACAAAGGCAAAGTTAAAGTTCTGAAAGAGTTGACTTGTTGACACAGAAGGGCAAGAAAAATCATTGACATACACCAGTACTTGGAAATTATGCTTGTCTTTTCAGTGTAATTGTCGTTTTAAAAAAAGCCTCATTTCCATCATCCATTGCGAATGCCTAATTTTAGCAATTATTTTTCTGTTTAGTATTTATTCATTATGAATAAACATCGAGACACATTGCACACTATATAAGGAAACATTGTGACAGATGGTGCAGGCAGAGAGGGGAGATAAAATATGAAAATGCAACAACTTGACACATTTACACATTGTGCGCACGAAGGGGCACATTTTAGATTGAATCGATGCCAGCAGTTTAGTTGAGAACTTCATGATAAATGTTTACTACTGTGAATTGATATTTTTCCAGCATAAGTTGCAGCTTGTTGGGGGGAGGAGGGGTTGAACAAAGATGAGCTCCACTGCTCATTTTTTGACATATTGAGCACAAAGGCTGCTCAGGATATCTCTGCTCGTACTCAGTGGTCTGGAGAAGGCCAAGTCATGTGGCGATCTTTGGTGAGAGGCTGGTGCAGGCCTCCTTTTTAAAAGACTGAAATACAGGAAAATAAAACTCTTGGGCAGTAGTAGTCTGTATGGATAAAGGACAATATGCTGTCAGCCCTGTCACCTATATTTTAAAAATGTCTGATGAACAAACGTTGACAGATACACACACACACACGTAAACACACACACGCACACACACATGAACATGCACACACACCTACCTCAGTTATATCCTTGCCTCAAATCTTCCGATTGGTCATCTTGTCAGTTCAACTCAACATGGACTGTCTGAAAGCCAATTAAAGAAACAAAGCCAAAAAAGTGGCTTAAGGAAAAGGCCAGAGGAAGAGAACTGGATTGCAAATAGTGTCTGAATATCAAAGCACTCAGAGATGGGAAATACTGATAACGGAAGGTGACAGAGGAATTTGTCCTCAGACAGCCGACACATACGTTTGTGGAATGTTTTTAATCTTGGGACTGTCTGGAAGCATGAATAGGATAAGGAGCCCAGAATACGGTATATTGTAAATTAGACTATGAAAACAATCAAAAACACATGTGCGCAAATACTTTATAGCAATCAAATCAACAAGTTTCCTTCAGCAGAAAATTTTGTTTGTGTTGCAGCTTGTCCAAGCCAGTTAAACGTAAACCATTCAGACTACTTACAGTAGCATAAATATGTACTCAACCAGTTTATGATGTAATATTCAGTGAAATTGCACAGGCAATCAAAATAAATAGTTCTGCAGTGACAAAGGCAGATACATAAAGTGCATCTGAACATTCCCCACTGTACCACGAAACTGCTTGAGGAGTTATGAAAAGGAGTCCTAAGACAGATATCCACCAATAAAGGATTATTAGAGAAATAAAAACTCAGCTCTCAAAACAAGGGGAAAAACCCTGTCCAGTTGCCCT
The DNA here is from genome assembly GCF_013347855.1 of Anguilla anguilla. Lineage (NCBI taxonomy): Eukaryota > Metazoa > Chordata > Actinopteri > Anguilliformes > Anguillidae > Anguilla > Anguilla anguilla. Next base: position 16,611,935 of record NC_049208.1, on the reverse strand, counting down.
TTAACTGAAATTTGTTGTGCACTTGTAACTTTTATTCTATGTAGTTTTATACTTAAACTTGTCACTGTTTTATTTAGTTGTCCTCTGTCGAACTTCTTAAAGTTATCAAACTACCCGGCAAAGCATAGCAGTCACCTCAAGCAAAGCTCCCATATGCAATGTCAATCTCAGTCAAATGAACCAGCAGGCCTCTGTTTGATCAGCCACGGGTGAGCCAAATCAAACCAACTCCAACTGGGGGCCTCTAGTGGCGCAGCCCTTAGAGCGCTATCCACATGCTCAATGCGAGCTGCAACGTCGACCACCGACCTTTGGCATGCGTCTCTCCCCGTCTCTCTAAACTGTTCTCTCATATAAAGCCCCAAAAAACGTCTTTTTTCAAACCAACTCCACCTAATTAGTTTCCACAAACAAGAGAGAGGCTCCTCCTCACTAGCCTCAGACTTTGAGAAGATCACTGTCTTTGGGGAAAACAGCCACTAATTTTGAGAATCTTGAAAAAGATTTTTCTGGGTAGCCATCAGGGGCATCGTAGTGGGAGGAATAGTGGAACTGACTACCCAGGACCTGAAGTCAGGAGGGCTCTCAAAAGGCCTGGACTGAAGTTTGCTTTGATCTACAGTTTTAAGGGGGCCCACAGCGACTACATTTGCACAGGGTCCAGAATTTCGGGTTACACCCCTGGTAGCCACAGTCACCCATAACAATACTGATTCTGCCAAACATCACTGTTAGTATTAGTGGCGTCATGGAAAATTACCACTCTCTCTTTGGGGATGTAAGTCTTCTTTATTACATGCAGCATAGACAGATCTCCACCGTATATTCATGAGTGCAAAACAATTCTATGTAAATACCCAAATTATGTGATAATCTGTGATGAAATAAAATTGATTCTACTGGATTATCATTAACCTACACAGTTTTTGCCTATATGTGCAGAAACTGAGAAATAAAATTCTGAAAAACCTTTTATGTTGTCACAGGGTACAAATGACACTGGTGACAAAAAGGATGGTGCAAGCATTCTTTGAGTGAATTCATAAAAATGATATAAATATGTGTGGACTGTGTTGAGTGACAAAAATAAAATGCATTTCAAGACATGCAGTATGGCAATTCCAAAAACCACTGTTTATGCAGAATAACACCTTCCATTGTGTTAATTATTCAGTATAGGCTATATTTCCTCCAATTCTGTCACTTACAAAGTGCAACCCTTTAATAATTGTTCCAATTTCAAATTTTTGCCATGTTTAATTTTTATAGCCTACATCTCAATGCATTGTGGTGGTCTCTTGAAGACTTTAGAAAACTTGACAATTTTACAGAACTTTAACTGTAGTTAAATATGGGGAAACAGCGCATTGAGTTGACTGTGGCAATAAAGCCAGATGGACCACAGTCACACAATGTCACCACCTAAGCCCTATTTTGAGCCAGGAAAAACGCTTAAGGGCATTGCAGACTGTTCAAAAGGGCACTTTCAATTGGTGCAGGTGGATAAACCACAGATTTACCTGCTTATCAAATTCCACTTATCAGTAAATACACAACATATACTTAAATCTTACCATTACGCATGCTCTAGGGTCTTGTCTGTTCTTTGTTCTCTTATCACAAAGTTATACAATCAGCAAAAGCATATACTCACATTAAACTTCCACAGTGGGCTCATCCACCTATATTTAATTGTGGAAGAAATATGTAGATAATACCAGCACAAATAGGATGTTGGCTTTGATACGCTGAATCAGATGATGTTTTCAGCAATAGCTGCCAAGCCCTGCAAGGAAATCATCAAAATTACAAAACTACATGACCTGAAATAAATTCTAATTATTCCAATGAATCTCAATCTTACATTCAATAAAATTATTCACTTTGTCTAATGCTTGATTTTGGTCTCGCTTTTAAGCATTCATGAAATGGTTAGAATGGATTTAGCATGAAAAACCCAATAAAATGTAACCCTAAATAGCATTAATCCAGCATGGCCGTGACTAAAAAACTATTTCATTAGTCATGGTGGGGATAAGCTCCCTCAATACTGTGTTCGACTTCCAATGAAGCTGGATAACCCTTCATCCAAATAATTTGATTTTCAGTTGAAGGGCACTAAATCAAACTTGCAGTACAATTTTTGTAGCACAATCTCATGCAGCCAGAAATCAATCTTTAGAGATTCAACCTTAATGGGTGCAGTAACAAGTATCCTACTGTGACATAATGCTCAGAAAGACGGGGAAGCGCACGAGGCACAGTCTGTATTACATTAAATGCACCATTCATCTACAAGTTTCAAAAGTGAGGCAAACGCGTATCAGTTTCCAAGTATAATCATTCAATGCAGTGATGGCTGAGTAGGCAAAATGCTAACTTGAATTAATGATGCATTTAGCAACATAGCAACAAGCAACATAGCGACCACAGGCTTTTGCATGGCTGGTCAGATACGTTAATGCTTAGTTTCTTTAACATTTTGCAACTTTACATAGATTGTTTCAGCATTTATATTTTGTTTGCATTCTGCATACATTTACGTATACACATTTAGCTGATGCTGTTATCCAGTGGGACTTACATTAGTGCACACATACAGGGTGGAGAAGAGACACGATTGAGAGGAGGGCCTCGTTAGGGAGAGGACAGTAAGGCCTCTTGTGTAAGAACAAGAGGGCCAAAACAAGGAAGTGGAACACATTATGTCCAGTAAATTAAGCAGAGAGAAGAAGTAAAAGAGATCCTCCCCTGGCCTTTCAGGTTTGCTTGGTGTCATGGGGTAGGGGGGTGTCGGACTGGAGACAGCAAAGAACAGAGGCAGTGAGGATATAACGAAAGAGGGCTGTAGAACACCAAAAATGTTGAGTAATATCACAAACATTTTATCTCAGAAGCTGAAGAAGAACCACCCCCCTTCAAATACGATATGTTTACCCAAATCAGGCAAGCAAAGATGTTTACAGCATCCTTAAAAGCTCATGTTATTTTGTTTTATCTAGTTTCCGTTGTTTATTTTGGACAGCATGCTTCATATTTTATAGATACTTTTGCCTTTTTCCTTTCTCTGACCCTATCACAGAGATATCTGGTTGGTGTAGTGTCTGTACAGATTGGAGGACCTGCTGGAGGAAGGGAAGACTTCCATTATTATTTCACTGAACATAAGGATGTGGGCAGTTGATCACATGGTCAGGGACAAAGCTTTTTTTGTCATTCTTCTTGAGGCTGGCAGAAAATTCACTGTCTCTGAGTCTGCATCAGAAAAGAACGGGATCAACAGTGAATCATCCACTTGGCTGGGGTCCCATGGTGAAGAAGCATTTTTACAGCATGCTCTGGCCCTTCCCAGATGCCCTTTCGGATGGCACTGTCTGCGGCACCTTATGAAAAATCATGTATTTTCCGTGTGACTTATTTTGGGAGTCTTGTTTGTCACCCCACAGTGGTGTTTTTTTTTTTTAAGACCCCTTGTTTATCAGTGAGGTTTCCACATCCAGCAGTCTTAGGCAGGGGAGTTTTACATCAAAATGTTTCCAAGTGTATGCGCTTATAATAAACAATGACTGGACGATGTTGTAAAAGGTAATTTTACTACCAATTTTATTACCATTGGATTTAACTGAGTTCCTCCAAGGTTTGGAAAAAACTTTGATTGGGTGGCAGAGAGAAATGAAAAATATCCTTGCGCATTTGGCATCCGCAGGACAAAATGTGCAGGATACTTATGAATTATGACAGTAAAAAACACTTAGAATTCTTCTCAGCAGTAACATATTGACCACAGATGCCTTGGAATTGCATGGCTAATCTTATTTTTCTTTTTACCCTGAAAGTAGCTTGTCAGTTCAGTAGACATGTGATATTTTTAGTGGACTTTTTTGTGGAATGTCATTTCTTAATTGCTAATCTCCATAATCAGCATACTGACAGCATTGTGTCTGTAGTCAATCAGTCTGTTAAAGCCATCCATCCTTCTGAAGCTCTTAACAAGAAAGAGGAAACTAAGTTTGGAACTGGAAGTTTTATATCTGAAAACACAGGCGCACAGACCCTTTGATGCATGCCCTCTGCCAAATCGCCCTGTCGATCTCAAAGAGTGATCTATTTCTTTAGATTCTGTCTCTTTTTAAAATTTGAAAACTTATTTTACCCACTTTGTTTCCCTTTCTTTAATAAACTTAGTTTCTGCTTTTCCCCCCCACTATGGATAAAAGCGAGGGGAGGTAAGGTTGCATAAGACAGCGGAAACTCTTTTTTGGTTTCACTGATGATACTGTCGGAGTATGAGTTCTGCTTTATTCAATGTTCAGCCATGGTTAGGATTTTTAAGTGGTCTAAAAATAACATAGTGTACCATTCAAACTATTACTGTGTGCTATGAGCATTCTTACTTATACGCTTCCCATCTTACAAAATATTAAAGAATTCAGAGCATTTTAATTTTCTTTAGCATTTAAACCAGTGACTCTGAATGATGAATTATTTAACAAATCATTTTTAACTGAAGGATTTATTAAATCAATAAACACCCTTGCCTAAGATAACCTTAAATGTTCAAGTCTTTTTTATATAGCATACTTCATCAAGCCCCTTATTCATACGTACAGAAGGAGTCCACCTGGGATTTGAACATGGCAACTTTGTTTACAAGTCTAGTTATTCAACAATCACGCTACGCTGCTGTTTCCGATCCCGTTGTGACATTAGTGCAGTAGTAACGCACAAATGCTGCTTTGCTTTTGTGTGCTGTATGGCTGGCCATCCCAGAATGTGCACTGCAGGGGCTGATTTGCACTGTAGGTTAAAGGCAGAGACTGAAAGGTAGCAATGATGGCCTCGCTTTGATAACTGTGGTGAGCGGCTTGTGTGGGACACAATGGCAAGTGTCTAAACTGCAGCTCATAAAGGCCACAGTGATCAGTGTTCCTTCGTGTTCATTGCAGTATATTGTATGATACCGATTTTCCCTCTTCATTCTGTGTGCACCTACTTGATATGAGTGCATGTCTAACTGTGGAGGAATTCAGTGGATATGTTGATTTTGCCAACTCCAGCTTTAAAGTGTTGATTTCCAAGCATTCTGAAAGTGTCGAACAGCGGAAGCTACTTTGCACTGCATGTGCTAATTTTTGGCTAATTATTTCACAAATTTACAGTGCATTAGGACTGTTCTCTCCTGGACTGATGGAGCTTGTAGCAATGGGTACCAGGAATAACTGTGATCAGTCCTATTATAATTTCCGCTCATCATTCTCCAAAAAATAAAAAAAGCCTGACTGACCATTAAAATAGCCGCTCATTTATACGTACTTCTAATTTCACAGAATGAGCGTTCCCAGGTTAGATCTTTCACTATTTTAATATTCAGATGTCAGTTCATATTAATGGGCTATCTCTGTGGCTCATGACCAGTTAAGTAGCAAGAACCAAAGGAACTAAATTCATGACTTTTCAAATGCAGCTAATTCACTTGCTACTACCATTAATAAATTACAGTATAAATGACCCAAGGCCCAGATGTAGACATTACTGAGTGTGAAGTGAACCCACTGCAAGTGTAGATTATAGTCTTTCTTTTTATTTGAACAGATGAGAAATTTCCCTGGTCACCTCTTTTGGCTGCCCAATGCTTTTTATAGAATAGCTTCTCCAATCAATTATTTTCAATGGCATGCTGCAGAGTATGGTGCTAATGCTTGTTCCAGCTCTTTTGCTTACAACCCCTGTTGCCACTGGCTCCGGTAATGACTGAACTAAATGAAGTATGACTCGGAAGTGTAGCATGCAGGCTGATTTGTTATCAAAATGTCAAATTTGGACTGCTGAGCAGTTAATTAACTAAAGGCTGGACAAGGAATTTTTTACAGTTAGGGCCCTGTTGTGGGTAGATTGTGGTTTGACTCCAATGGCTTCACACTGACTATGAAATGTATACATTCATGCAGATAGGTATACTGTTCCATGGTGAACTACAGTAGTATATCTACCTGCATGAATGTTTACATTTAAATGAATGTAAATGTAAAAGAATGTGTGATGTGTAAGTTGCCCTGGATAGGTATATCTGCTAAAAGTAAAAAAATGTAAATTTAGATTGGGTGAGCACAACAAACACCTCCTGCAACAACAAAGACAGTTTTACAGAGCCAAATTTTTCATTTCATGTGGAAAGTACAGCAATTGTACTGGTATCAGGAGCAAACTATGCTATTTGTGTTGCACTGATTTATACTGATGGTGTGTTCCCCACAAATGTGTACCTTTTTGTCGAATTTAATTCTCTTTCAGGAAAGGTTCAAGAAGGCTATCTTGTTTTTATTATATGTTTGAATTACACTGAAAGCCTTCAGGGTAGAGATAGCTATAATCAGCAAAAATACTCTTTTTTTCAGAATGATGCTATCAGGAAACTTGTAAACTGTGAAACAGCATCATATGGTAAAAATACCAGGAACATTTGCTAAAATACCAGGAACATTTGACCAAAAATAGTAACTAAAACTGCCTTGCAGCTATTTAACAGCATTTGTACGTAAGTGATTTTTGTGAAGCTTTTCACCTTTTTCTATTGCTCTAAATAGAAGCTTACACTCTGCTTCACACCACACAAGAACACATAACTGCTAACACAGTTTAACACAAATGATTTCACGGTATGAGTGAAAGGAATATGGCCCTCTGAGGTATGAATTTTTAAGTAGCATTAATAACCACATTATGACTGAGTCAAAACAATTGGTATTGATTTTAATTGCAAATGTGTTTTCAGTAAGTGAGGTCAATAATGCTAGAAATGTCCACATAAGGTTAAAACATGCACTGTTGACAAATTAATATATGTAATAGAGCTATAGTGCATTTTGTAACCATGTGTGGAATTTTGTAAGTCTGGCAATGTTTAAAAAATGAGACCATTGCCTCCTCTTAAGTCAGGTTCCAAATATTTTGGCACAGACAGTTGATACCTCAAATAGCTTGTTTGAAAGACATGGAATGTAGACAAATAATAAATAGATAATAAATAGGGTGTGATTGTCAATGGTGTATGCAGGGAGGCAGTGCCCGACATGCAGTGCATTTCTTGCATGTGAGATATGCATCGCACACAGGGCCCTGCAACCTACAAAAAGGCCCATTCTTAGCTTAGAACTACTGTTCAAATATGCCCTTCCCCAAGTACAGTATTTCAATAATTTGTAATAAGGCAAAAAACAGTGAAATAGTTATATTAATAGTGAAGTAACCTAATATGTCTAATAGCTGAGTTATGAGCTCGCTTATATTGTCTGCAGTCAATAAGCAACAGAAGGAGATTGTAAATGTTGATCAGTAAAATGTTGTATGTAGCCTGTAAATGAAGGCCATAAATTCCACTCTAGTTAATCACAGTCCTAGAACACCTGCCGGCTCATCGCAATCCTTGCTGCCCAGCATTGTGTGACAGCCTGTTTTTTTTCATCTCACTCTCAATACCAAGACTGTCACTGCCTGTCTCTTCCAGAGGGCTCAGACAGTGAGGTGACGTCACTGCTCTTCCTGCGCACAGCGTGGAGGTCGTTTCTGAAGGCTCGTTGTGTAAAACTCGATGCAAGAGCTTTACGTCACATGAATTACTCATACTCGTTCACTGGGATTGTTGCATCGGCTGATTTCCAGTGCAGCATGGTCCAACTGCCATTGAATTTAGCCCGTCACAATGCCTGCAAATCTGCAATTGCGACTTATGTAACGTAGTACTCCATGAACACATAGAGTGTGTCTCATACATAAATACACAAGGAAATACTGTAGAACCTCAGAGTAATGGGCTACTCTGTGAACCACATGGGATGAACGTAAAAGTAGAATATGCAATTATAGATTATAGATACAAAATTGGAGTAGCCTATTAGAAAGGCAATCATAATGTACAGTAAGTATATATTGTACAAAACGACCTGGACATGATTTATAAAATACATACCCAATCACAAACAGAATGAAAAGTCTGGGACACACTGAAGTGCCAGTCTGTGTCTACATACCAACAGGAGGGTCAAAGGTCAGAGAGACTAAGTCAATCTGTAGGACAGCCTTAATGAAATGAGTGTTCCTGAAATCTGTAGCTTTAGCTGTTTGTATTAAAAACTGGGGTTCAAATCAGGTTAGGTTGGGTTGGGGGGGGAGGGGGTGGGCGTCATTGGGGGAATGCACATGTTGTGGGGTGCATATCTCCCCTCCTTTATCTTCACTTATGACGATCAGCTAAGTAATATGTTGAATAGTTGGTTTGTTGGTTAAATGGCAAAGCTACTGGTATAAATTTGGCTCAAACAACTGAGACAAAAAAACTACCATTAAGAAATTCAACTATAAGCCACCTTCTCAAAAATGAGTCTAAGAAGAAGTAGAACTTCTTTATTGTTCAGACCAATACCTTTCAGAAGAGCTCCATGTTCATGAAAGGAATTGTGAGCAGAAAAGGGATTTGAGCATTACTGATTGAGAAGTCAAAAGGTCCTCTCTGAATACAAGGAATTAAAATATAGTGAAAAAGAAATAATTGGCAGAAAAGCATTACTTTGTTCCACGTCATTAATCATTTCAGGTGTATGTGTGGGGGCATGCTTCCCAGTAATTGCAGCATCACAAACAAGCATACAATTTATATACACTTTGGCACTGTGTGACAGCCAGATAGATCCAAAGATGAATGGCAAAATGTTCTGTCTTTAGCAAACTAATTAGCAGCCAAGTAATCGTATCATTGTGGGGTCAAGTGAAGGTTTTTCTAAAGGAAATTACAAAATCAGCCTACACCAAAAATCAATAAAATGACTAAATCTCTTTATAATGTAAGGAATAAAGACAATTATAAGGTTTAGATTCGAGATGACCCAAGTTACAGTGCCAACTATTTGCTTCTGTAAACAGCAAGCTTGGGCCCAGCGTCATGTTTGCTAGCTAATGAGATATTCTGCTCTAGACCTCTGTCCCTGCATTTCTCCCAGTCAGCTTGGAAATATCTCTAACAGAGTGTTTGAACAAGCACAGCCATTTGTTTTCCAATATTGACTCATCCAGCCTGACAGACAGGCCCAGATATTGGATGTTGTTTCCCCGTCTGTCCGTGGAATATGCTCACCGAGGCACAGAGGTCTTTTCGCACGTTGATTTATGTTGGAAAACCGCAGTCATTAAATATTTATCTCCTTGCGGTGCATCTTGGTAGTATAGCTTACTGAGCCTCCCTATGGAATGCTGTGTAATTGGGGAACTCTGTTATTGCAGTTTTTCTTTGGTACTGGGATTCCTTGTCTTCAACAAGCAACAGCTACACAAAAAATACAGGTGATTACTGAAGGTAGTTAATTAATGGATTCATATAGTAAAAAACTAATTAATTGCAAGTCAATTAACTGGCAGAATAACACCCACCCTCTCCATCTTAACTGATAGGTCCAGAGAGTTCTGGTACAAAATGGCTGCCGTGCATCTCCTAGGTGGGTGCTGCACAATGGTGTTGGCTGAGGGTAATTTACCTGTTGCTTTAAAGCACTTTGAGACCTTGAAAAGTGCAACATACTGTACGTAGGTGCTATCCATTGTGCGTGGTTAGGGAACTCATTAGTTCAAAATCTTGGAGCCCATTAAGGATGTAACCTTGGCTAAGGTGTTGGACTGCTTCACTGAGATGTAAATAGCAAATCGAATGAAAGCCATGCAAGTCGCAGTGGACAATGGTGTTGCCTAAGGAAATGAATAATGGAGTCTCGGTAAGTGTTAAATACATGATGCATGTGTCATTACTAAATTATTAATCCATATTTTCCTTCACAACCAGTCTGGGATTTCCGGGTTGTATTTCTAAGACAGTCTTATCAGTGCGACCCCCTCTGTCCAATCTGGGGGCCACAGACAGGCATGCGCGCCCCCAAAGCACATGATACCAGCTACTGTTTTTCCTCAACCACAGAGATTGCAGCCCAGCTGATATAACTGGATGTAACTGATGTGCAGATGATATATGGACAAACCTGCCAAGTGAAAACTATCTTCCTGAAAAGACTCTACCCTTGTGTAGCACACTGAAGGGCTGTTGGCTACAGTTGGTACTGGCATGGCATAGAATTGACACCAGATGACAACAGTGTCTCAAAAGGAATTAGTCTTATTTTTTGTAGTATATTACATGTACATGTTACAGTGCAACTAGCCTAAGCCAAGGAGTGAGAAAGAAATACTGTATTGCAGACAATGGAAAGTCAGTCATAGTCCATTATCATGCAGGCCATCCATGCCTTCAGCGTTTCACCCGCAAGAGGGTTAGTGACGTTGAATACCCGATGGTCACTTCAGACACCTGCAGCTGCAGTATGCCTCATTAAAAGCCGAAGCTGTGTGTCATAAACCCCACGTTGAACAAAGACAGATGACTGTGTCTACGCGTCCTATTCCGCTGTTCTTTAATTTATCATCGTTAATGCCGGTTGCCATGTGACTGTGGAAACCTCTGGGGTACTGCCGAACAGGCAGAGGAGATGGGAGGATAGGTAGGCCTACTCCGCAAACAGAAATCACTAATCTCTCTGCCACACAACATAATCTCTATGCCTGCTACTCCTAATCACTTAAAGACGGATTAAATGGATGAAATAGCATGTTAATATATCCTTTATAAGTGCATTTGAGGAACATATGTCTAATGAATTGCTATAGAAGATTTAATAGCAAATACAATACTATACATACATATACATTTATCATACATCCTGCCGTTGTTGTATATGAATACTATTTTATATGCTAAATTATAACTAATTGTCCAGTGTTAATTCAACTCTAACAGAGTACATATGGTCCAATCGGGACCATATGTACTCTGAAAGAGTTTATGTTACACTAGACATTTTAGTGTGAACATGATAACTATGTATTTATTATGAGTGGATGCAGTATATACAGTATGACATCCCAGTTTATTTATTTATTATGTATTTTTAAATGGCATGTTTTTGTATGGTCTGGTTGTTTTCCATAAAATGCTTATTCTTTAACACAGCTGTGCTTCAATGCCTTTTGTGTCATTATTTACAGGTACAATTATTGCGGAACTATTACCACGAGGTCAATCACAATAGGTTCACATGTGATCAGTCATGATTCCTTTTTTCTTGCTAAATGACCCTCGTCTTGAAAGGCACCCATTTGCTATGTGTTTGTACACACCCGTGTAATAATGCCATTTATGTGGGGGAAAAAATTACCGTCTTCAGTTGGCCCCATAATAGGCTGTTTGCAGTTGTTAAATAACGGCAGGCCTGAACCAGGAGTGCAGGAACATTACAGAAACAGCCAGCGGGTGAGTTTGGAGATTTGTCTGAGCTGTAATGGGTGGGCTACCACAGCTATAATAGCGGGCCAGACCGCGTATTGATTCAGAATTCAGAACCTGCAAGTCTGCTGGCCGACAGAGATTTTCCTCAGAAATGGAGCTGTCAGCATGGCTTAGAGAAACGAGCGTGGCTGTGAGATCAACAGATTCAAGGGTTGGGGTTAGAGGCAAGCACAAAACCGCAAACTGCCCGCACTACAGTATGTCTTTGACCGCCTATTGGGAATGCTTGCTGTCTGTGAACAAAACCGCAAAATCGCCGTGCTACATATGTCTGCAATCTCCTGTCGGGAATGGTTGCTGTCTACAAACAAAAATCGCGAAATCCCCACTGTGTGTTCAACAACCTAACAGGACCGCTTGCTGTCTATGAACAAGAACATGAGCTCTCTATGAACAAAACTGCAAAATCACCATAATATGTCTGCGACTACCTATCTGGAATGCTTGCTGTCTACAAACAAAACTGCAAAATCACCATACTATGTCTGCGACTATCTGGAATGCTTGCTGTCTATGAACAATCCGCGAAATCACCATGCTATGTCTGCAACCACCTAACAGCAGCTGTTTATGCTTAGCTGCAAACGGAGGCCTAACAGAAGAGCAGTCTTAAAAGGAAGATGCCCACCACACTTCAAGCTAACTAAATAAGGAGGACTGAATAGGAGCTAAACAACCAGTACAGTCAAACTAGAAAAAAGCTCCATACCGGGGTACTTCACAGGAAAATAATAAACACTGGAGCACCCTGCGCTCAGGAAGACGTTGTAGACAACGTAAGTCTACCCTCTTCATTAGACAGTGTCTTTTCCCTGAGCTCAGTGTGCTCCAGTTTCCAAGTCACAAAATCACCAAACCACTCAAGCGCGTCAAAATATGAGGAAAATACCATTTCACCAGTGCGACGGCTCGAAACCCACCACGCACCAGCTGGAAAACAGAGCCCCTACTGTCAACAAGGAGTTAGACTGAAAATCACTGCAAGGTTGCATGAATGCATAAGGGCCCAACATCTATGATTAGAGAGGAACTTGTTACGAAAGGTTTTGGTGAGAGGTGGCAGTCTAACATTTTAATAAGTATGATTATTGTAGCTGTCCTATTTACACAACCTGCACTTATCTGACACTCTCTGTTGACACTCCTTTGTCTTTACCCAAACTGAATAGGCAGGCTATAATTACTGTGTAGGCCTACATTGAGCTGGTTCAGTACCAATCAGGCACAGCAGGCTCTGAAAAGATTTTTTTTATTATATGGCAGCTTTGAACCGCCTACTGCATGATAATAAAATAAAATCCTTTGCATTTAAGGAGTACTCCTAACTCTCTTTTCACTCTTTCAATTAAATATGTTATTTTTTCACATTTCCCCAGTAATTTAGCAATTATTTTAACATTAGGAGAAACTGTATTGAAGAAATTCAGGTTAAACAGAATCTTATGTAACATTTCAGCAACAATATCTATATCCAGCAGTCTTCATAATTGCAAATTGTACACTGTCAGGAATACTAACATACTGTATACAGTAACTTGCTAGCAGCAATTAGCTTGCAAGTTGTTGTAATACATTTCACAGTATGTTTACTGAAATAATAATTACAGTACTGAATTGTTACTGTAATACTGTAATTACTTAGATGGGCACTGTAATTGTATTTACAGTTAGCATACTGTGAAATGTATTAATGAAACTTATAATCTAAGTGAGCTACACAAGTATTTAAAATGATATTTCTTAGTTAGACCAAATTATATCCATCCATTATCCAACTAGTTTATTTCTGGACATGTCACCAGTCCATAGCAGGGCACACAAGCCAATCACCCGTGGCCAATTTCGAGTCTCTAATTAGTGTAATCTGCTAACTGGAAACTCTAAATTGGGAGTGTGAGGTAACTGGAGTACCCGGAGAAAGCCCACGCACACATGCATATTCCACACAGATCCCACACAAATTCAAACCTGGGACCTTCTTGATGTGAGGAGACAGTGCTCTCCACTGCATCACTCTGCCGCTCCTATTTAATTACACATTTTATAAAAAGCAGTCCATCCATCTTTTGTCCTTAAGGGGGAATTCTGAGTAGGGTTTCAACTGCCCCTGTCCTTTGACTGACAGGTCTTTTGAATTTGACGGTTAAGGAGGAATTTGCATTATTATTTGAATTTTAAATCAGGGTAGATGCGAGACAACATGGAAGTGAAACTACCAACACAAGCCCTCTCCCACATAATAAAAATATCTCTGTATCGACACATACACGTTTCTGTGATTAAAAAAATAGTTCTTAATAATTGACAGAGAGTAGTCATTGTGTGAAATAGCCTGCCAGGTCACATAGTAGAGGCAGAAACTCTGGGGATTTTCAAGACTAGGCTTGTTACGGTGTCTGTAGTCCAGGTAATCTGTAGGTAATCAGAGCACTAATTTAGTCAGGAAAATGGTGAGCATTGTTGGGCTAAATGGCCAGATCTCATCATTATATTATGTTATGTTATGTTGTGTTATGTTATGTTATGTTATGTTATGTTATGTTATGTTATGTTATGTTATGTTATGTTATGTTATGTCAATCCAGAGCTACTTTAATATACTAGTGCAGAGATGTTCATGTGGTGAATATATTTTACAGATATTTTATCTTCTGTCACACCAAGAATGGTCAATTGCTAAATCTATAATTACACAGTGTTCTTGTACAAGAATATGTTTCAAGTCACGCTTATCACATTCACTGTGACATATTGCCCCCTGTTGGCCAAACTATAATAAACTTCTTAGTGAAGTAGTTTTGGAGACGGTTGATGATTCAATATTGAAAAAAAAATTAATTATTACAAAAGCACAATTTTATTGTGCTGGAAGCATACACCATGCGTAACCCTGACAAGTAACAACTGTAACTTGTTATACTTGCGCACAACTGTCTGCCTGGTGAAGCAGAGAATGAGCAGGAAGCCGTAAATGCTGCAGTTTGCTGCTCAATAATTTGATGCTAGATAACCTGTGAAAGACAAGGAAAGGCAGTCACATCTTACTGTTATGTCAGACAATAAATCTGTGCATAAAGAATTTTACAAACAGAGCTGTGTGAAGCCAATATGCAATTTTAATACATTTCTGTAAGTACTGAAAAAGCTCTCAATATTCTGTGACTGACTGATGAAATGACTACACCATACTGGGCTTTAAATTTGCATGTGGGCCCTTGGCCTGAGTGGCAGTAATTAAATTAGGATTTATGATCTAAAATTGGTTAATAGCTCATTATAGAACTCATCATATTGGCTAATTATACATTACTAGATTATATTCATTCACATTGTTGATGTTTAATTAACACACTTTTAACCCAAACACTAGGAATGAATTATAGTAACACAGGTTTCAAATCATATTTAATTATTTTTCATACCAGACAGAACTGCTCACTTGACTTTAAAAATACAATAGCAATTCACAAAGGGCATGTCTCCCATAGCAACGGTCACGTCAGTGCTGAAAATAATCATAATAATCTTTCTTGCAGGCCAGCCATTTTGACAAAGTTTCAGCCAAAATTACATTGCATTACAATCACTTATACAAGTAACTCTGGATAGGAACACTTGCTAAGTGGAGAAAATCACTCACAGGAATATAAAAGTGCCCTTTCACCAAGAAGGCACAGAAAAGATCCATTTATAGCCTTCCATGTGAGCATACATGGAAGATGTGCAGGGTTTCTGTGGTCCTCACCACAGTGGGAAGCTGGGTATTAAAATGACAGGAAGTGGGGAAAATGTTTGATAAAAATGATAAAGAGTAATAATTAATGTGAAACAGCCTTTTATTGATTGCACAGTGGTGGTTCAGCTTGTACCGACACATTGGTACACTCTGTGACTTGTCTGGTGGGGGGGGGGGGAGGTATCCTCTGTACAGATCCAGAGCAGTCATATGTAAATAGGTACAAACAGGTAGATGAATTGACCTTGTGCACGTGAGTGTTAGACTTCACAAACTTCATAAAGTCAGTTTGGCAAATTTATTAATGGTTGAACTTGACAAGCTTAATTATTGGTCAATGTTAAGGACAAATCTTTAATAAAGCCTGGCCTGAATTTATCATTTGATTTTGGGAGCTGAATTTGTAATCTGGGGGGAAACCAGAAAATAATACATAAGGAAGTCCAGAGATTGCTCTATAGCAGAGCTGCCCAATCTTATCTGAAAAAAAGCCAATGTGGGGGCAGGTTTATGTTTTAGCCCAAAACTAGGACCCCTGATACAACTAATTAACAAACCATGATCTTCAATAAAGACCTTGTTAAGTCAAATCAGGCGTGTTACTGCTGGGTTAAAACTGGTCCCACACCAGTCATTTTTGGATAGGACTGGATACCCCTGCTCTATAGTCTTTAGATAACAGTTGGCTTGTCACTCAGCACTGCTAGCTGTGGGTGTGAGCTGAGAGTATAAACTCAATGATCCAGCAAGTCATTCAGTCAGAGTAGTGGCACCCATCAGACTACTATTCACTCTCTTCTGGACTTGGAGCACTACAATGAGGGAAATAGTTCACATACAAGCAGGCCAGTGTGGAAACCAAATTGGAACCAAGGCAAGTTGAGGTTTAATTAAGATAACTAGCTGTTCATGTTAATGCAATTACCTCCAAAGTTTTATGATTTTTATCAGTGGTACAAATAGTCTATTTATTGAAGTTAGTCATAACTGTAATATTTATAATATTTATAATAACTGTTTGAGCAATTGAAATTACCCTCAAAAGACCAATTATCTTTTAGTATATCAACAACAGATATGGCCTTTTCTTATGCAGTGCCAATGACTGCAATATACTTCAATCGGGAAATTTAAAAAACACTCAATTATCCAACATTTGTTTATTTATAAGAAATAAAAACCCAGCTTCACAGCTATTGCAGTGCAACCCTAGATATTCGGAATATGCCTGCTTTTCATTTTAATATCATGCAGTTCTGGGAGGTTATCAGCGATGAGCATGGTATTGACCCAACTGGGAACTACACTGGCGACACAGACCTTCAGCTGGAGAGAATCAATGTGTACTATAACGAGGCGTCCTGTAAGTCTATAGAGTTTTTCTGAGTGAATCCTTCTTTTAGTCTTCCTCTCATCATGACATCTGCTGATTTTTGAGTATCCAGGTGCTGAAGGTACAGCACAATGTTAATATTAAGCAGTTTTCAGTCATTTTCTGTCTTACTGTTGTGAGTCCATTGGTGGCTGTTATACATTTTGGGAGTACATTTATTCCGGATCCTGACTTTCTTGGCGGATGACCTGCAGTACGACTCCAGTGCATTGTGGGATTTGTCCTGTAGCCCACAGATACGTCCCGCGGGCTGTTCTGGTGGATCTGGAGCCCGGTACCATGGACAGTGTGCGCTCTGGACAGTTCGGGCAGCTCTTCAGACCGGACAATTTCATATTTGGTGAGCTAATCCCATCTTCACAATGCGCTCTTAAGAAAAATATTTTATGTTAAGTTCCACAGTATATGAACAGTTCATCACATGCAGTGGAATTGCTATCACTAAACTGCATGTTTGTGGTATTGACCAGGCCAGCTGTCATTCTGATGGCCTTTCCTCATGTCTAAAGAATGAGTACCACACAGACCATGGAGGCTAAAGGGGACATGGCCTAATTCTTATCTACCATGCCTCTTCAGCGCCCTGGGCTCGAGTGCTTGCCTGAATCTCTGGCTGAATCAGAACATAATCCCCACTGCCCTTTTGTACCAGTGTTCAAAGAGAGAGGTGGGGATAATGAATGCTGTCGACTGGAGTCATGTCTGAAGGATTAAACCACCTCACGCCGCGCTCAAAGTTCCGATAAGATCCATCGCTGTTGGCCACCTACGCTCTGGCACGGATTACAGCTTCACTCATTTTATCTTAAAGCTAAAGGCAACTTGGAGGTTTTACAGATACTTTATCAATGTTTGTGCGTGATGATTGCGATAGATTGTAGCACACAGGCACCTTGATTATTTTGGCATAGTTAAAAAAAAACCCGTGGGTTGTACAGACACTAAATGAGCATGCCTCTGTGTTACAGACCGTCAGTTTAAATACTCCATACGAGGAGGCTTATCGCCGTCGCTGTTTGTTCAGTTGACACTTCCATCCGAAATGGCTTGGCGTGCTAAATTTGGAACACACTTGGACAGCTGAAGCCGAGGGATCAGTGGATGTTTCCAAGACTGGAGGACATAAGATTAAGGAGACAAAACCCTGCTGAAACCACAACAGCCCACGGCTGCTGGAGAGATGATGAATGACTGGCATTTGGTCTGGTGGCAGTTGGTTTGGGGGGGATTAGACTGTGTCTCTCAAGTTTCTTCGTCTTCTTTTTTTCTTCTGTTGCCATGCAGGGCAAACAGGTGCGGGTAACAACTGGGCGAAGGGACACTACACGGAAGGGGCGGAGCTGATGGACTCGGTGCTGGACGTGGTGCGGAAGGAGTGCGAGTACTGCGACTGCCTGCAGGGCTTCCAGGTCACCCACTCCCTGGGCGGAGGCACGGGCTCCGGCATGGGCACCCTGCTCATCAGCAAGATCCGGGAGGAGTACCCCGACCGCATCATGAACACCTTCAGCATCATGCCCTCCCCGAAGGTGTCCGACACCGTGGTGGAGCCCTACAACGCCACCCTCTCCATGCACCAGCTGGTGGAGAACACGGACGAGACCTACTGCATCGACAACGAGGCGCTCTACGACATCTGCTTCCGCACGCTCAAGCTGGCCACGCCCACTTACGGGGACCTCAACCACCTGGTGTCATCCACCATGAGCGGGGTCACCACCTCCCTCCGCTTCCCCGGCCAGCTCAACGCCGACCTGCGCAAGCTGGCCGTCAACATGGTGCCCTTCCCCCGCCTGCACTTCTTCATGCCGGGTTTCGCCCCCCTCACCAGCAGGGGGAGCCAGCAGTACCGCGCCCTCACGGTGCCCGAGCTCACCCAGCAGATGTTCAACGCCAAGAACATGATGGCGGCGTGCGACCCGCGCCACGGGCGCTACCTGACGGTGGCCGCCGTGTTCCGCGGGCCCATGTCCATGAAGGAGGTGGACGAGCAGATGCTGTCGGTGCAGTGCAAGAACAGCACCTACTTCGTGGAGTGGATCCCCAACAACGTGAAGGTGGCCGTCTGCGACATCCCGCCCCGTGGCCTCAAGATGGCCGCCACCTTCGTCGGCAACAGCACGGCCATCCAGGAGCTGTTCAAGCGCATCTCGGAGCAGTTCGCCGCCATGTTCCGCCGCAAGGCCTTCCTGCACTGGTTCACCGGCGAGGGCATGGACGAGATGGAGTTCAGCGAGGCCGAGAGCAACACCAATGACCTGGTGTCCGAGTACCAGCAGTACCAGGACGCCACCGCCAACGAAGGAGAGGAGACCTTTGAGGATGATGAGGAAGAGCTCACAGAGTGAATCTTTCCTTAAAAACTTTTTTTTACAAAATGTTTTCATCAGCACTACTTTTTCTGAACTGTATTGTGTGTGTACAAGTTTTTTTTTTTATATAAAAGTTTGATTTTTGTAATTACTGTTACTGCAAAAATACTGATCTGACAAGACCACAGGAGTGGCTGCAATAAAAAGTACATTGAGGATTAGCTTGGATCTGTGACTTTTAACCAAGTGTTCCCAGTTTCTAAAAAATATGAGATGACAGTCATGTGCTGTGGCTCACGTCCAATAACTAAGAATGTGTTTCCTCAGTAGTGCAGGCTACTTGTGTCAGGAGATCCCAGGGCATCTGACCATTCATCTGTGAAATTACATTACTTACGCTTGCATGCTTTGAAGAGCGCTAATTGAACTATGACCACCCAGACCAGTAATGCTGCCCCAGCTCTGAAACAATGACCAAATTCTAATTTTTCAGCACATGAAATGTTCAGTTACTACGCATAAAATCACACAACAGCAGGCATTTCTGGATTAGTTACTTTTTTCATTACTTTAACTGGAAAGAGTATGCGCTCCTGTTCAGTCATGTGACTGTCCACGTGACAAAGGCTTATTACAGGACTGATCTCTCAGGGCTGTACACACTAGCAGATGTAAGCTGGCAGCTGTGAAAATAAGGAATAACCACCACCCCCTCCCATCCAAGTCCACAGCAGAAGCTGAGCGTTCGGTCCTAACATACCTAATATTCCCCGTTCCTTAAACATGCCATTCCCTGAAGATGTGCGGAATCTAAAGACGTAGACCACAAAGAGGCAAGCCCCAGCCCTCATTCATTGGGGTTTTAAATATGTATTTTCCATGTTTTGCAGCCAAAAACATTTTTCACCACGGAACAAAATGCACAATTACATATTATTACGTAACTGCAACCCGGAAAAAAATAATGGCAGAAAAACATAAAGATTTTGCACTGAGGCCTAATCAGGTGTGTGTCTCTGCGATATGTCAGACACTGACAGGGCAATGTCCTGAAAGATTATCACAGTAAACACTGCAGCGGAGCGTAAATATCACATCGTTTGGCTTTGGCACTAAAAAGCAGAACAAATGTTTACAAAGGAGGCCTGAGAATGGAGTGACCACACCGTCAACCAGTGCCACAAACACTCAGACTGCGCAGTAAACCCTGCTAGGAACACAGTCAGTGCCTGGTCTGCACAGTCAGAGCCCAGTCAGCACAGTCAGAGCCCAGTCTGCACAGTCAGAGCACAGCCTGCACAGTCAGAACCCAGTCTGCGCAGTCAGAGTCCAGCCTGCATAGTCAGAGCCCTGCCTGCACAGTCAGCGCAGTCAGAGCACAGTTGAAGAAGTCAGAGCACATTCGAAGCAGCCAGAGCCCCGCCTGCGCAGTCAGAGCACAGCTTGCTTTTTACCTCTGTGACAATTCGGTTAACTTGCATATTATTAGCTGCTTTCACATGACATGCTCTTATTTTTGCCAGGTTTGATAAATGACTGCTCACTTTGGTGATTCAAAGCAACAAAGTATACTAAAACAGCATAGTGATCTACACCTAATGATATTTGATGCGTGTTTTAAACCAGTGTGTGCATTTCACCCCAGATTAACACATCCACTTCACAGAAGCAGAATAAATCAGTAAATCGCCAGGGCTGCTATTCAGACAAATATATTACTCTGCATCCCTTTTCCTATGGTAGCCAAGGAATTCATTATTAATATTTACTCATTGCAAAAACAGTCCTGGATTACCCTCTAAACCTGCAAGGCTGAATAAGCTCTTCGGCCCTCTCTCCTTCCTGGTCCTCAGGAGCTCAGCAATGGCAGCCAGGTGTGGCTGGGCAGTGGCAAACCTGAACCCCACAAGACACACACCCCATCACTGCATTCCGGAGACCCCCTGCAGAACAGTTCGCCCACACGTCCGGCACAGGAGTTTGCAGTTGGGAGAGAGGCGGGGCGGATCGGGACGTGGGCGTAAGCCAAGGCTGGGAGGAGGGATGGGGGGGGGGGGGGGGGGAGTGCAGGGGGGTGGGAGGGATGGCTCAGAAAGGCATCCCTCCTTTGATCTGCCGGGCCACCTGCTCCTCGGTGGACTCCTCCTTTTCCGCGCCGCGCTCCTTGTTCCAGTCCTTCAGCCCCTCGGGCAGGCTGGTGTCCTCCTCCAAGCTGCCCGTCCCCTCCACAAACTCCTCGTAGGTGGACTTCTCGGCGAAGGGCCGCGCCCCAAGCAGCTCCACCATGTCGTTCTTGTCCAGGACCTCCTTCTCCAGCAGGCGGAGCGCCACCTGGGGGCGAGGAGGCCACATTACCATGCACAGTATCGCACTTACCCTTCACTTAAAAAGAGAATAACTGACAAAACAGAAGCAGATAGGTTTTCCAATATTCATTAAGTTCAATTTGCTACACATTAATACAGATTCAGCTTGTCTTTTTCCCCTTCTGTCCTGAAAACACATTAATGCAGTTACACAAGAGGAATACAAGTTAAATTCTAACTGTTCTATCTGGTACACCAGCCGTACCGCACTGACAGAGACTGTTCCTCAGCTGTGCAGGCCTGGGGTCTTACCTTCTCCACCTCGGGCTTCTTCTCGGCCAGCAGGGCATGGGTGCGCTCGTAGGCGGAGCTGATGAGGTGGCGGACTTCCGTGTCGATCAGGCGGGCGGTGGCCTCGCTGTAGGGCTTCTCCAGAACCATCTCGCCCTGCCGAGGGAGGTCAAAGGACACCTGGCCCACCTTTTCGTTCATCCCGAACTGCACGATCTGTGGGCAGAGCACACGCACACACACACACACACACACACACACACACCCCCAAACCCCATACACACACACACACACACACACACACACACACACCATACAGAAAAGGAATGAGCAAGTTTGAACCCGAGTTGATCTCTCTGCTTTAATTTATCATTTTGAAAACAAACACTGCAACAAACAGGCTTGATTTATGTTTAGCCAAAATGCTAAAGTTTATGAATAAATAATAAAAAAAACATAGTTACAAGTCTCTCAGTTTCTGTGCTTATTCAGCTTTAGTTGAAAAATTAGTAATACTGCTGACTATGACATTAAGATTATAATATAAACTTCAAATGTAAACAAACAATTTCTTACTCCTTTAATAGGATTCACCATTTGTTAGAAAGATTTATTTTCTTAAATCTGCCCAATAAAACACGCGGAGCCCCTCCCATACCTGAGCGTAGGCACTCTGCGTGACCTTGCGGAGGTCATCCTGGGCCCCGGTGGTGATCCTGCCGAAAAAGATCTCCTCTGACACGCGGCCCCCCAGGGTCATGCACATGCGGTCCAGCAGCTGCTCTTTGGTGTACAGGTACTGCTCCTTGGGCAGGTACTGCGCGTAGCCCAGGCCCTTCCCCCGCGGGATGATGGACACCTGGGGGCAGCCAATCACAGACAGACAAATCACAGACATGTTAGACCAGTTACACCCCCAGAACAACCCGTCGGCCAAAACGGTAAAATTAACCAGATTCAAAAATAAATATCTAATATGGAAGCATTTTGTGTGTAATGCACTTCTAAACAAAAACGGTAATGTAAATGAAGAGAATTTAGACACATCACTTATTTAAGGAAATCATTACATTTTATTTCAGCCTCAAAGGGCACTTGAAGTCTTTCGCTCTAACTCACATCACTTTGTGCAATGATCTATGGTATGCATGATATAATATCATCCTGAGCAGTACCACAGATTTTATGATATCTCCAGGTTCTTGGAGACATCATAAAATATATCTCCTCAGGATGGACAAGCGTAAACAGCGTGAACATTCTGTCCGTGGTATTTGAGGGTGCTGAAAGGGGCACACCTTCAGCAGGGGGTCGGCGTGCTCCAGGAACCACCCCGCTACAGCGTGTCCCGCCTCGTGATACGCCACCGTCTTCTTCTCTTCCGGCTGGAGCACCTGGGTCTTCTTCTCCAGCCCTGACAAGGCACAAAAAACTTTACTTAAATACACACACCTGCGTCTTCTTCTCCAGCCCTGACAAGGCACAAAAAACTTTACTTAAATACACACACCAGGGTCTTCTTCTCCAGCCCTGACAAGGCACAAAAAACTTTACTTAAATACACACACCAGGGTCTTCTTCTCCAGCCCTGACAAGGCACAAAAAACTTTACTTAAATACACATACTCAGAATACTGAGGTTCACTACACTGCAAGTTGACAAACAAGCGGGCGTGTTACTTTTGGTGACTGCTGACCCCGCTAAACTGTTCACACGAGGAAGAAGAACAGAACAAAAGACTGCATTTCATCCAGAGCCAAACTGTAAGACAAAACTGACCCGAACCCTGACTTGAGTGTCCTCTCATCAAAAACCCATTATTTCCCCAGCTGTGGCGCTGTTAGCCAGCGATGCGTCCTGCCGAACGTCACGTCTCGCACGTTTTGGGAAGCTTGTCCCCTGCTGACCCTTATCCCATGCTCACCTCCAATCACGCGCTCGATGGCCTGTTCAAAGTGCTTCTGGTTGATGGAGTCGGAAAGGTGTCGAGCCGCTATCAGCGCTGCTTCATTGCACACGTTAGCGATGTCAGCACCTGCCACAACAGCACAGGAAAGAGACACTTCTGAACGTAGGCCCTGTGACATCATTCTCCTGTGACCGTTAACCTATACATATCTGGGACAGAGCACAACAGGTCTTATTATTTACAGAACTATACTTGAGCCCTGAGGTGCTGCTCCATTACTTAAGTCTGAACAGGAGTACAAAGAAAACACATAACGGACCACCAGGACTGTTTCATGACAAACGAAACCCCAAGAAAAGCATTTCGCAAACACTAACTAAACCTGCCTCATGAGATTCATGTACTATATCCTACGCGCTTGGTGTATGTACAGCATGTCCCTTTCCAAATTCATAATGATGTTTTAATGGCAAACATGCTCAAATTAGAAATAAAGTAAACTATTTTTCAGATACACTCCCCAGGGTTCCCGTAATGACGTTTCTTTTCATTTTGTTTTCGTGAGCAGGGTGTGGGTTTGGCAGCTGAGCCGTGGGAAGGAATGGTGCGGAATCTGCGGGACCTCGCAGGCCCAGCCCTGCCTCACCTGAAAACCCCGGGGTCAGAGCCGCCATCTTCCTGGCCAGGGCGTCCTTGTCCATCTCCAAGTCCAGTTTGAGGGGCCGAAGGTGAACCTTGAAAATGGACGCCCTGCCCTTGATGTCCGGGTGCCCTACAATGCGATTGTAATGTACGCTGTAAAGGCTTCAGATAATTTCCGTCCTCGATACCTCTGAATTCCAGGTACAAAGAGTCAGTGCTGAACTAAGCAGGAAAGTGTTTCACTGCCTTGCATCTCAGTCCTGGAATAACCTGCAGAACACAATGAGCCTGAAAAGCTTAATTAAACTGAAATAAAAACCCAGGAGGCCCTGCAGGAAGGCTATAATGGTTTTAACAATGGGTCAAATCCATTGTGTATCACTAATGTCGGCTATCGTAGAATCTTTGTATTGATTTACTGTGCAGCTCTCCTGGTCAGGTCTTTCTCGTAAAAGAGATTCTGTAACTTGGTGGGAGTGTCTGGTCAAAGAAATGTAAAAAGAGGACAAATATGAAAAGAATATAGACAAGAACAGCAACAGGGCCAATATGACTAGTTATTAGGGAGTGCACATGAATTCGTACCAATATATATCTGGCGATCAAAGCGACCGGGCCTCATGAGGGCAGGGTCCAGGATGTCGGGCCTGTTGGTTCCCGCCAGCACCACAACGTTGGTCGCAGTGTTGAACCCTGGGAAAGGAAAGGCCCAGGCATTCAGGAAGTGTAGTTCTCTCAGCCTCTGACTTGACTGCTTACCTACTTAACTGATTTAGTGCTTTAGGGCCAAAGTCTGACATATACCGATACAGCTAAATGATAACAATAAGTTGCGTGATTGTGATCTCATATTCAAACAAAAATTAACACACAATCTCCCCCCTCACCCCTCTCTCTCCCACGCCCCTCTCTATTTCTCACCCCCCCCTCACCGTCCATCTCCACCAGCAGCTGGTTGAGTGTGTTCTCCTGCTCACTCTGCCCCCCGAAGTTGCCCCGGCCTCTCTTCCGCCCCACAGCGTCGATCTCGTCGATGAACAGGATGCAGGGAGCGTTCTTACGCGCCAAAACAAACAGGTCACGGACCTGGAGACAAAGTAGGGGTGAGGTTCAAACTGACTCTAACCAGCAGTCACCAGACCCGCAGAACAATCGCATGCACAGGGCACACCCCTTCCTGCTCAGAGTCCCCTGACCTTAATGCCCGTCTTCATTAGGCCAGATGGGACAATTAAGAAAAATCAACTCAACTTCTTAATGAACACTTATAGGCCCATTCATTCAAAACAAACCCTTTGTGCTTACTTTGAAGCTTTATACAACATACAAACAGGTCAATACTGAGAAGTATGTCTTTTTCTTATCACTAATATATAAAACTCACATACATTTCATATAAATGTACCTAATGTGATACAAACTCAAAAATGTACATGTACAATAATTCACCCATCAACTTACCAACTTACCAGTTTATAAATGATTTGATTCCCCAGGTCATCACTGAGAAAGAGAACCGAGTTTTCAGGCGACCCACATGATTATATAAAGGTTAAATTATATATTTTTAAAATAAATCCCACTCACTCTGGCCGGCCCCACGCCCACGAACATCTCCAGGAACTCGGAGCCGTTGACGGTGATGAAGGGGACGTTGGCCTCCCCGGCCGTGGCCTTCGCCAGCAGAGTCTTCCCCGTGCCGGGAGGCCCGGTGAGGATCGCTCCCTGAGGAGGAGGAGCGATAAGGAGGGAAGAAGAGGATGACAAAAGACAACAGGAGAGGAGGGTTGCAAAGGAAATGAGAGTGGCTGTCTGGGGACACCAGCTGAACAAGAACTCAGAAATCAGTGTGTATTAGCGTCAGTGTGTGTGCCTGTGTGTGCCAGCGTTTGTGCCTGCACCTGTGTGTGTCAGTGTTTGTGCCTGTGTGTGTCAGTGTCAGTGTGTGTGTGCCTGTGTGTGTCAGTGTCAGTGTTTGTGCCTGTGTGCGTGAGCGTCAGTGTCTGTGCCTGTGTGTGTCATTGTGTGTGCCTGTGTGTGTCAGTGTCTCTGCCTGTGTGTGTCAGTGTGTG
The DNA here is from genome assembly GCF_013347855.1 of Anguilla anguilla. NCBI lineage: Eukaryota > Metazoa > Chordata > Actinopteri > Anguilliformes > Anguillidae > Anguilla > Anguilla anguilla. The sequence continues at coordinate 16,585,893 of NC_049208.1, read as the reverse complement.
TGTGCCTGTGTGTGTCAGTGTCTGTGCCTGTGTGTGTCAGTGTCAGTGTCTCTGCCTGTGTGTGTCAGTGTCTGTGCCTGTGTGTGTCAGTGTCAGTGTGTGTGTGCCCGTGTGTGTCAGTGTCTGTGCCTGTGTGTGTCAGTGTCAGTGTCTGTGCCTGTGTGTGTGAGCATCAGCCTCTCTGCCTCTGCACATGCAAGCCTCGCCTCTAACCTTGGGGATCTTGGCTCCCAGGTCCTGGTACTGCTTGGGGTTCTTCAGGAAGTTGACGAACTCCATGATCTCCAGCTTGGCCTCCTCGCAGCCCGCCACGTCCTTGAACTTGATGTCGATCTCGTCCCGCAGCACCTTGGCGGTGGTCTCGCCCACGCTGAAGAGGCCCCCCATTCCCCGCCCGGGACGTCCCGCGCCAGCGGGGCCGCGGCGCAGCGTGAACAACAGGAAGCCGATGATGAGCACAGTGGGCAGCATGCTGAGGAGGAAGGACCTGGGGGGGGGGGGGGGGGAGAGATTATTTAACCCTTTAAGGTGTACGATCACAAATATGTCATTAGAATGTCGTTATCTGAACATTCCGATGCTGATGTGGCAATCATTAATGCTAACTGAAAGCAATGGAGTTCTACAACAGCTTGAATATTGAACAAGCATTCCAGAACGCCTACCCTTCCAAGGGATGAGCACCTCTGTTTCTAACCCAAAGGGCTGGAATAACAGCACAGCCCATTTCAATTTACAAGGCATAGTTGCTTTTGGATATGACGCCTTAAGTGCTCACTACACTTATGACTTCAATACCCACTATACTAAAGTATGACTTAAGTATTTGCTCTACTTAAGTATGATTTAAATTCTCACTAATAAAACTTTTTGTGCAAAATGTTTAAGAACGAGGAAGGTTGTGAGCACCCAGTCCCAGTCAGACAGGGTCCCAACAGATTCTGTACCATGCAGCCAGTGGACAGAATTTGAAGGCAACAGAATCAATTTAACATTGATCTAAGTGCCTGGTCCAAACTACTCCAAGCTGCAATCGACAATGTTTGCTGCATGCTATAATTAACCAGAGATCGATGTCCACCGCAAAGCTAAGCTTTTGGCCTTGACAGCAGTGGTGGAACAATTCAACCCAAGAGGACACTGCGGAGGGAAAGATCATTCAGCTGGGATTGTCATTAGGGGGCTGCAGGCTCAAATCTTGGCAACTGCTTCAGCCGATATACCTCAGGTTGAAAAGGTCTTCATTCTAAGTCTCACTGTCGTTCAAGACTCTTATCACGATGGCACAGCTTTGTCATACAGTGATCCACTAAACACATGCCGAGACACTACACCCTACTGACAAGACTCCAATTTAAACTAAAACTGGCCAAGCTGAACGGAAGCCAGAATTTCCTGTAAGAAAAAGGTGAATGATGTGTGATTTTGAAATGTGTGGGAAATGTTAGTGCTAAAGGCCTTCACCGACAGCACTCATCTCCTTCACTTTTATCCCAGTGAAGTGCAATACTGTCCCTAAATAAATAAAACCAACTGTTATGATGGTAGGAGGAGGCAAAAAGTCTTTAACAATTGAGATAGAAAGAGTGAGAACAGTGCTGCAGGGCTTATTTGTGAATGAGGACTGATGACTTGATGGATCACTAACACCCCCTTGTGGCGAGTGACGGGTTTATTTCTCCACGTTCATAGGGCTCTATTCTGGACCTTGGATTACATTTTCAGTGCGTTCGGCTGAATTAATCATTTATGTGCACAGAAGCACAAAGTCCGGATGTTACCTCAGAAGGTCAGTGGGGTGAACGAGTCACTAAGGATACAACCTTTCATTGAGAAAATCAGAGACTTTTTAAAGAGTCTTTTAAATATGCTATAACAAATTCACCACAAGCAAATCTTTACTACTTTACTACTCCCCCAACTTCAGACCGGGCCTTCAGTCCCCAGCTCCTCCCACAGGGGCCCTGACTCTCACCCATCACTCTCAGTAGAGTACACCACTGGCAGTTTGTTCTCCCCCTCGATACCCATCTCCATCTGTGCCGTCTCCAGGTTACGCTCAAAAGTGTCCACGCTGCCGATGTTGAACCACACATATTGCTAGGAAACAAAAGGAAATGATGTCAGAGAGAGGAAGAGTTGCGTATTCATTGCTTAGCAACAGCCTGGAAGCACCTTCTCATTTGGCCCAGACATACTGATAAGACACATTATCAGATTCGAGCAAGGGCTCAGATAATGAGATGAGGTGAGCTATACTTTATTAATAGAGAAGGGGAAATTAGTTTGTCAACAGCGCAGCCCTCAACATAATCACAAAAAGGAATATTCATCAGTATTACCAATATAATTACTTCTGGATTAAAATGTAAGGAATTAAGTCTTGGGCTTTACTAAAACACTGCTAATCTGAATAGCATAGACAAAAAGATAAATATAGCTGAAATTCTTTACATTCTGGTTAAATTTGTTATTAAGTCAACAAATCTTGTCAAGTAACCACTCGCAGAACGCTGACAAAAGCAGGCAAAAGATTACAATAAAAACATTGCAATAAACTCACTCCATCAAATGGTGTTTTTCCAGGGGTGAAAATGACTCTGACATAGCGCTTGTTAATCACTTCCAGTCTGTCCACCTGTAGAGAGAGGAGTCCATGTTGAGAATGGCTGTACTTCAGTTCACAGGTCAAGTGCAAGAAAGTCAAAACAGGACACGCCTATTTCAAAGCAGTCAGGAACATTTATCACGGTGTGGCATCAACGGCAGAAACGTTGAACAACAAAAGGCACTGCCCAATGCTTACAGTTCCTTTGGAGAGGTAACTGTTGACAAAGTCTTTCCAGGTGACCTCTCGTCCGCCATTTCGGAAGAACAAATAGTAGGCGACAGCCGACCAGAAGGCTGTCCCGGCCAGGAAGTACATTCGGAATTCCTTGTCGTCCCAGGGCACATCACCCTACGTAAAATGGGGGCAGAGTGTGAGGGCAAAGCTGAAACAAAGGCCAATCGAGTTGCTCTCTTAGCAATGGTACGTACAAGAGTGTTTAAAATTTCTTCCTCATTTAGAGCCATATCTCACCTTCTGCAAACGGTTCCACCAACCCGACTCATCTTTCCTCCCTCCTCTTCTCCCTCCTCCTCCTCCTCCTCCTCCACCGCCCCCACTTCCTCCTCCTCCGCCCCCTCCACTTCCTGTTGTCTTTCCAGTGGCTCCCTGTGCATTGGTCGGCTTTGCCTCTGCAAAAACACATCAACAAGCAATCAAATCTCTCCATCAGCCTCATGCCTTGTAAAGATGCCATATTACTTCTGAGAGAAATCTGATTTATCAGAACTTCCCTAAACTAAATACAATTAGGTGGATATAGAATTCAAACAACAGATATGTCCTGGCAGAAGTCCAAGCTGGGCAAACAGTGGTGCAAACATAACATATGGACAAAAATAGGCCATTCAGCCCAAAAATGCTCACCATTTTCCGACCACAAAAGGGTACCTAGTGCTCACTGTTTGATGTACGTACCTGTCAAAGCTATCTGTGCAGAATGAATGTAAAGGCATACCTTTAGCCTCTGCATTGGCTGCTTTGGGCTCAGAGCTTTTAGGCCCATTCTTGCCATTAGGAAAATACTTCTCAAATCCTGGAGGGAAACCATCAGAAGAGGAAACAAAGTTATTGCAGTTAACAACAACCAAACATGAGAGACATCGCACCCTAAACTTCAGCATTATGTGAACTAAGCCAAGACCTGCTCACACAAGTGAATCCTAACTGATGCGTTAGGCTTATGTCATACCTTTTGGGTGCTTGGAGCAAAGTCTTCCATAGACGCCCAATGCACTGGCAAGCAGGGTCCCCCTGTCAACCGTGACCTGACTGTCAGCTCCTCCTGAGGCCTTCACGTGAGGCAGAAATAAAAGTAATGAATAAATATAGCACAGACTGCTAGAGTACTGCATCTCTCTGGAGCTGTTCAGGGATTCTATCAATCTAGTAAACTCAGTTATTCCAGTTCCAAAGGGCATTTTATTTTATTTATGTATCAGAAATCGAAGATAAATTAGCCTAATGCAAGGATTTTATGATTTTTTTAAAAAAAGCATTTTAAATGCAAACCCCTTTCAATCATGCAAACGCATATTGCTGTGTGGATTTAGTCAGTTTCCCCTGAAACACCACTTACTTTTCACAAGGACTACCTTGCATTTTATAAATAGCAGCAGATAGTGTCTTCCATGTGTTTCGTCAGTCTTTCAACAGTACAAAGGTGCAAATAAATTTGCTATCTTCCAAATTCACCTGAATGTGGGGTGACCTCTGAATAGGAATCAAAATAGGCTAAAACAACAAATGACAAATGAATGACTAGCTTCAAAAGATTATGAATGTAGGTCTGGTAGTTTTCAATTGCTAATCTATTAAACAAGGTGTACATTTAACTTAAGACATATTATACTGATGTCACGTCAGTATAATATGTCTTGTCAGCACCTCTGTCCCTGCCACTAGTTTAAAATGTAGCTTATTGAAATGAATTTCGTAAGTAGTGAAAAACAAAGAGAAAATTACAAAGTATAAGTTGAAACTCACACGTGTTAGTAATACTTAGGCAAATTTAATTGGAAGCGTTCAAGACCAGTAAATGTTGATTATTTAAATCGCTACCTGCTGACAGAATGGCATGACAACTGTTATGTTTCCTCAGATGAGTGACACCACGGAAAGCCACTGATCAAAATAATGTTAATTAGATGGCACCGCAGATAACGGTATCCGATTCGAATACCAGATTGTGCATTGGTTACTCAAAAAGTTTAGGCATTATTAAAATGAAAATAAAAAACATTACAGAGCAACGTGTTGTCAACATAGTTCGCTAATAAAACGAAATAGCCAAGTTTGCAGGCAAGCACACACCAGAAAATGAATATGCACAAATAAATTCTACAGCTGTTCATAGACACAAAAGTGTTATATAGCTAGCTACCCAACAATGTCACTCGCAGGCCTGCCATGGTCATATTTATGCAATCTTACAGTAGCTTCAATCCAGCAAGACAAAGAGATAGACAGACAAACTTTGAGATGGATAATACACAACAGCCAAATACCATCGCTTATTTACTCGCCTCGTTCCCAATATTCATACAAAGTTGACAGTACCAGACTGGCTAGCTAGCTAACTCCGTAGTCACAGTAGAAGAGCTTACCAGGTATACACTAGTTGTCCTTACTACATTTGGGGGTAACGAGCTTTGGAGAATACGCCTGCAGCCTCTCGATATAAAGAGGTATCTGTGGGCCATACTGACTCCTTTTGCTGATACCCCCAATAGTTTAAAATAATTTAAAGTCAAATTTTGGTACAATCGTTCGCTCTGGAATTGTGGTGGGCTAACGTTAATGACACAAGTCCCACACACGTATCCGCCATTCTGTAACGCAGATACGTCATGACGCAGCACGCACTGCACGCCTGCCGTGATGACAGTATTTGTGAAGAACGCGGTTTAAATTAAAATAAATCCTGGTGGTTGTGAAGCCTGTTTGTTTCATATTGAATAATTCGGTAATTTATTTCTGTAATTAAGATAAGGATAGTTGTAGCACTGGGAACACGCCGTCGATATTTAATTTACAACACTTGTCAAATCGAATTGTAAAGGGGTTGTTGAATAAGTAAAAAAGTGTAAAATAATTGCCGAGGCATGCCTCTTAGAATGTTCGTGGAGTCCGGAACTAAGGCATGTCCCTGCCGTGCGAGTTACATATGCAGAATTGATTAAAATTAGGCATATGATTCTGTATTATTATTATTATTATTATTATTATTACAATAAACGTTTTCGTTTCCTTGGCTAAGTATGTTTTATCGCTGTTAATTATGATTCTTATTCTAATTCCATTTAAAAGGTAAAATTTAAAATGTGTGTGATATTTGTGTGACAATGGGTTTTAATCAACATTTACAAGTTCACTGACAAACTGGATTTTCAATGATTCCAATTTAGAGAATGATTATTCCAAACAACAGGTCTGAACAGGAAATGGAAATGGAAGTGCCCTCTTAGGTAATGCAGAGGAATATTCTTTTTAATTTGCACAAAGAGTTTGGCAGCATTTTGGAACATTGCCTTGAATCAGAAAAATAATACTGTGCTCCATAAGTGAAGCATGACATGTCACATTCAATGAACAATGTTTATTTTCTGTATTATGTTTGCGAACCAAATTGTTAAAGACAGGAATACATATCTAATTTCAGGGCTGGTTTTGAGCAGAAAAGCATTACTGCACATGGAACTCCTTAACCCCCTACGTCATGAACAGAGAACTTTTCTGGGGGTGAGACACCAGCAGTGAGACAAGGGTGTGAGACACAGAAAAGTGCTTCAGAATAGAAAGGAACTTCTTTGCGTTGAACTTTCTTATTGAGCGCTGGTGGAGTGGGAGGAGCAGACCCAGACACAGAGCCCCTTCCACACAGGAAGCAGGGAGGGAGGGAGTGAGGAGGAGTTCAGGAAAGGGGGGCGTGAGCATGTGTGTATGTGAGTGAGAGAGAGACAGAGTGGGAGTGATCAAGTGGGAGCAAGCATGAGAAGCAGACTGGGAGAGAGGCGACACCAGAGTCCGTCCTCAGATGGGGATGGAAGGTCCTTCTTTCTAGGAGGCTGTATGGCCAGTTGCCTTAAAGGGGCGCATGTTTCCAGAGAAAGAACTGGTGGCACAGCAGTCCTGAAGACCTAGGACTGGGCAGGAGGTGGACCCAGGAGGCCATGGGGTCACTGTGGAGGGGCTTTGCACTGTGGAGGCTGGGGCTGAGGACCCGCAAAAGGACAATCCTGCTGCTGGCCCTCTTCTGGTTTGGAACGTGGATGTTCTTCAGTGGTGTGGTCTTTGTGCACAAGACAATGTTCTCTGACCTCTGCACAGATAAAAAGAGCAAGCAGATTCTGCAGGGAGTGGTAGGAGTTTTTTTTGCTACTTTTCTTCTGTCTATTGTTCTCTCATTCACACACACACACACACGCACACGCACACACACACACACACACACACACACACACACACACACACACACATACAGGAAATATTGACTGCAGTCTATTTCCACGAAATCTTTTTCCAAACCCAACTTGCACACTGTTGTTCAGTAGGATGCAAAGTCTGTGTGTGTTTGTGTTTGTATATTTATAACACTGGAAATACCTTGTGTTGGTCTATCAAGTGGATCAGGAAACAAGAAAATGACATGTGCCTACGTGCCATGTGTATACTTTATTTTCAAGTCTACAGCGACCGTGACAAGTTTCTGAGTTGACATTGCGATGAGCAGGTGAACCACAGTAAAATCGCGTATTGTACATTTCTGTACATTTACAGCTGAAACAAACAACTCAAAACAAGAGTTTGAGAAGTGCTTTGCATGAGCTCAGTCCAGAACAGATGCAGAGAGCAGATAGAGTACAATCCAACAGTACAAATCCCGTCTCTCATGCTAGATTCTCAACTTCTTAAGTCTCTCAGGAAGGGAAGGGACCGGTCTGTGAGAAGAATACTAAAGAGACCGCATACTTTATTTACTGTACCACCCTTTGGTCTCTTTATCCCTTTAAGGTTACAAATATCTAGTAAAATATCTAATGTTGATGCAATAATCATAACTAGTAACTGAAAGCAATAGAGGTCTAGAACACACACTTGGAATTTTGAAAAAAAAAAAAACATAAAAAAACCATTTTCCAAGATTTATGCAGACATTAGCTTTAATAACCTTAGCATTGTTTGGCACATTTTGTACTTTTGAAGAAAAGATTATACGTAAGAAACCGAATTCTGGCAGCCTAAGGCCATCAGGATGAAAATTAATGCAACTTAGAGGAAATACTCTCAGCGAAATACTAAAAATTCTCGATTATTAAGGATAAAATAAATTGAACAAAGATAATCGCAAGGAATCATGCAATGAAAATATTTGACTTTCTAATGACTTTTTACCTACTTTTAGCATTAAGTTAATTTGTGTCCAAGTATCGAACATTGCATTAGCACTATTTCTGCACTGGCGGTCATGAGAAGAGCTTTCTGAGCAGACACTGGAGCACTGCAGTATGAGATACTGGACCAGCTACATATTTTCAATAGCCCAAGGGAGGGGAGTAGGATATGTGTGGCAAACTGCTTATATGGACAAATTGTAAAAAGTTGCTTGGACAAGAACCGGGATGGATTTTATGTTCTTTTGAACAATTAAAAAAAGGTCAATCCTGAACACAGGACAGCAATGCCTTCCCCTGACAAAAACAGAAATTATAAATATACCAACCCCAGTGCCCCTTGTCTATTCATAAAGCATATTACTCCTATAGTGACCTGGAAATAACCCTGAACATTTCCCACTGCCTTGGAAAGAGGCTAATTTCACCCATACACAGAAGCAATTATCAGTCTATTGTCTCTCTAGTGTGATCTTGGAGAAAGGGAAGAGGTGATCGGATGGTTTTGTGTTTGTCCTTCCAAAGCAGAATTATAAGTTAGACACTCTGCCTCAGAGGTGATTGGATAGCTGAGAAGAAAGAGAAGGGAGAAGCAGCGGAGAAAAGGGTTTGAACAAGAAACCATAAACCAGGAGAAAAGCTGCTTGAGGAATAGGCAGCTGGTTCCTTTTATGTAATTGAGTTCAATTTAGTAACATTCCCTAAAGAAGACTGGGTTACTATAACTACTTTCGAGTGATCAGAAATAAGTTTTTACATCAAAGTGAAATCAAGTTTTATTTTTTTAAATTAATTTAAAGTAATTTAAAGGCAAAAAAATGTATGCTGCCATATTAGCCCTGTTACGTGTCATGATCCAGATATGTGGCCCGATTTTCTACTTAAATTCAACTTTTAATTCATTTAGATTTTTAAAATTTCCTCATCACTGCTTTTCCTTAGATCTCTGTCAACACAGAGGCTAGTTTGTTGTGTTGAGTGAAACTCTTTTGATTCTTTTTCTTTTTTTTTCTCTCTTGGGCCCTTCAGAAACAGGTGGGAAGAAATAAATATGAACAATGCTTTTATGTGACAGATAGGCGTATTTAAGTAAAAAATATGATTGGTGAATACAAAATCCAGCAAGCTTATTAATCAGGGAAACAAATCATAAACAGGTTTAGTAACCTGGATTTGAGTCAGGGATAAAATGAAGCCTTTGGGGGTAGTAAGCACTGCACAACACTACTCTATTGCTGCAGCATATAGCACCAAAATATAAATCAAGTTCTTGTGAAATGGAGTCATTCAGAGTTGCACCTCCTCCAGAGTTTTTCAGGAATGCTTGAACCTACGTGGCTATGCATTGCACTTGCTCTTCTAATTCCAACTTGGCTTGGCCTGAAACATAAGGGCATCTAATGACAACCGTCTGTTTGGCAGGGAGAGGACCCTTTTCTCTGGAAAACATGTCTGAATGATCATATTTAACCTATGTTCCAAAAACAACGGCATCTGGAATCACAGGCGGGTAGATAAGCTCATTTAAATAGATATCCAGGGTTTTCTTCCGAAAAAGTCACAAAGACAAAGAAGTAAAAATCAAGTCAAAAGCATTCAATCATTTTACAAAGAAGTTTCCAGAATACACTTTCTTTACCCAATTCTATAAGATACAGACAGTGTGGCCAGACAGTCTATCTCACACATAATCTATGGTTCAGATATGATTTGCTGAACTTGGCACTGGTCAAATGACCAGTAAATTCACTGCATGGGAGTGTTTTCCTCAGAACTGTCTCCAGACCTGCTTACTGTCTACAGTAAATCTGTGCTTCTATTCTTGGCAGTAAACTGGTAGTTTCATGCCGATAATCATCTTCAGCATTTAATTGCTCTATGATTAAAGTTTTCCAGGCCAATTTGGGTACATTATGCCCACTGTAGGCCCATAACCACATGAACTGAGTGAAGATAGTAACTTCATAGTGTAGAGGTGGATTTGAACCCAAAAACCCTATTTGGAAATGCATAGGTAATATGCAGGTTGTGTACAGGTACAGATACTGATTTCTTCATGTCTGCATTATCATAAGCAGAGTGCCACTGGGATTCAGAAAAGGTCACATTTTCTTTGACGTGTTTCTGGATTGCATGAACCAGTGCTGTAGATTGGAGACTGGACAGAGCTGTACGCTGACTCTAGAGATTAAATCTTTGGAGTGCAGTTCTGTGTGTAATCTTCAAATCAGGCAGTCTGTGACTGTAATTTTGGTCTTATCATTGTTTGGATCTGTGAATTTTATTGCTCAGAAGAATCAATCGATTGCCGTACTGGCATGTGAAAGCTTCTACATTTCAGCAAACTGTTTTTGAGGTGTTCACAGTCAAAGCTATTTGGCATCAAGCCACAGAGCTCAAGAATATGCATCATACAACTGAGCATTTATATAACTGTTTTAACTTGATATAGTCACCAAAATCTTGATAAATATCTAAATGTTTTGTACATTACATCAATAATACATAACTCTCTGTTAACAATAAAAATAGGCAGATTCCTTTAGAATATTGTGTATGTGGACAGCAGGTGATTCAGTCAGTTTTGATTCATCATTTGCCTTTGCTGGATCTAAACATCAAAATTAATTTTAGAAAAATAAAAACATTTAAATTTCTATTACAATTCATTCACAGTATAGGTTTCAGAACCAGCTTACCCAACGTTGGTACTGAACCATCTTTTGAAACTTACAATTGTCATGGTTCTGTGTTTCCGTCTGTCTTTCCTTGTTGGGCCGCCAGATGGCGGCACTTCTGTTTTGTGTCCTGCTCCCCCTGTTTAATTGTATTATTGCTTTCGATTATTCTATTATTGTTTTTGGGTTGTCTCGTTTTCCCTTCCCTCTCTGTGGCCTGATTGTTCATGGTGCCCTCCTGTGTCTCTTCAGTGTCTGGTCTATTTAAGTTCCCTTCTTCCTTGACTCAGGTGCTGGATCCTTGTTTGTTTTTTGTGTGCATATTGGATGGTGTTTCGGTTTGTGCTCCTTGTTCTTGTGACTCAGTGTTTTGCCGTGAGTGTCTTCCTCCCTGCCCGTGTTCTGTTTTTGCATTGTTTTTTTTTTGAATTTCTGCTTTTCTCTGTTTTTGCGCAAGTCCTTTTTTGACTTGCCCTGCGCAGCTTCGTTTTTGTTCCCTTTTGTTTTTTGTTCTAATTAAAAGCAACATTCCTAGTTTTGCGTTCACTCTGTGGATTTTGAGTGTTTTTTGACTCCGCGTTTGGGTCCATTCCCTCGCCCACCTTGACAACAAGGTCATTAAACACCTTTATATCAGTGCAATATTTGCTTAATGTACTGTATAGTGTATGTTGTAAAATAAGTCCACCTGCATAAAATCAGATGAGGCAACTTTTCAGCTTGCCTTTTCACATAGTGTGTTTTTGTTATTTGAGTGGAAAGCATAGGTTTGTATTAGTTTTCTCCTTCCAACTGACTGAATGCTGTACATTTCGTCCCGAAATTTCTTTACACACCATTAAGAACATTCTCCTGCTGGTAACATAGACTGCTCCCAGATTATCATATATGATATGAGACTGTCCTAAGACTGTCCGTGCCTGGCGAGCTGAACAGATGGCTTGAGAATGGTCAGGTGCACTGTGTGCCATTGTTGGCATAATTATGAAGTAGCACAAAGCGCTTCTCATGTTTACCTTTATCCTGTAAGCTTGTGTTTCAGGACTTCTGACTTGCCAATATTAACTGTTTCCTAGCTGGTATCGCAACTGTCAGTGTCATTGTCACCGTTTTTTTTTTTTACTGGAACAGCTCAAAACACCTTGTGCGGAAATAGTAGGGACATTCAGTCCACCCTATACTACAGTTTTACTTTCATACAGACTTACATGTATTCAAAGAGTCAAGTCAAATTTATTTTTAAAAATGGGATGTGATTTAGAGGGGTCTGACTCTTTTTAGGTGGTGCTTTTCAGATGTAACTGTTATTTATCTTTAATATCAGGAACATATTTTAAGCCTTTTTTATGCTATTTGTTTATGAACTGCAGTGTCCTAAAGACAAGGAGCCAATACTGATCAAGGCAATTGATGAACCTTTTCTTAAAGCTCTACCTTCATGTGCTTACCTGGCCAAAAAGTGCTGTGGAATATTTTTTTTCCCTCTTGAAGCTGAATTGACTTCAGTGAGGGAGCACATAGAGCAACATCATAAGATATAGCTGGGCCAAGAAACATACCATTGATTTCAGTGGACTGTAAGTAAATGACCTCATTTGATAAAAAATAATAGCTTTCACATTTCCCAGTCCCTTGTTTCCTTCTGTGGAAGTATGAAGGGCATAACCCATATGATGTCATCGTTTAAGGAATGAATTCTTCCAACAGAAGAGTCCCAACTAGGATATGAACTGACAACCTCCAGCCTCCAAAACTCTCCTCACATACAGGTCCTGAAAAAAACTCTTCACTGCCATCCACGTGCAACTTTATAAACAACTTGTGCCTTGTTGGCAAGTAACCTGTAGACTCACCATATACTGTATGCTATCCTGCAACCCAAATTTGAAGATGGTCAGTTTTATGTTTGGTGCTGGACCGTGAAATTAAAACAGAATCGTTAACATCCGGAACAGCGGGTTCCGGGAGCACAGCCTGCAGCCCGAAAGACAGGTCACATGAGAAGCCCTGGGGTTTTACACGAGGGATCCCACAGAGGAAGGGAGAGCTCATAAAGCATTTCAGCTGGGCAGCATTCAGCTGGATAAAATGATGCTTACCTTTTCCACAGTACAAACAGCCCTGCAACTTCAGCACTACAGGACTGAACTGGGATAACTGTAATTCTTATGGGGTTCAATTTAAATGGAATACACTGCATTATACATTGTAAACATGTAAACTATACTATGAGAAATATTATTATAATAAATAATTAGCAGGCTATAATTCTGCTGTTTTATTTAATGCAGGATAGCAGAAGGGAACTACAACATTCATTTATAAAGTTTCAGATGGCTTCACTACTCTGGATTTTAATACTGTAATGCAACTAAAAAGGCTCTTTTAATTCACTAGAAATTATCAACACATACAACTGGTTAATGCATAAGAATTTATGATTTTTGCCAGAAGTTTTGATTTTGATTGGACGATTGTGCATTTATACATATATGAATATGCATTTTTCAATTTTGTATATCCATACAGATTTTATAAATATGTTACATCTATATGTGGAGGACTCATATGAGGAAGAGAGCCAGTAATGATGTATGTTTATGAGTAAGTTTCAGTTGTGATTGAGCATCTCCCTCCCCTCTGGCAGTGTGAGGAGTACGGGCATGGCGTCCTGGCGGGGGACCTGTGTGAGGAGCTGTGCGTGAGCCACAGGGTGGAGTACAGACGCTGCCTGTACTACGAGCACGGCAAGAAGGTGATGCAGGCCGACTGGCGGGGAGTGCCCATCGTGCTGAAGTCCAAGCTGGAGAACTTCTCCTCCTACGAGGCTTTGGGTCCACTGGACTACCAGGAGGGAGCCAGCCCGTCGCCCTGGGACGCGGTCCTGTACGCCACGCTGGAGATCAGGAGCTCCCTGGGGCTGGAGCTGGGGGGCGCCGGGGAGGCGCTCCCGGGGGGGTTCCCGCGGGCCTCCACCCGGGCCGAGCTGGCCTCCCTCTGGTCCCTGCTCCAGCAGGAGGAGTACACCTTCTTCAGGACGCTGCAGGACCTCAGCCGGCACGTGGTGAAGGTGCTGGGCTCCTGCGGGCACTTCTACGCCGTGGAGTACCTCGTCGCCGGCCGGGGCTGGAGCCAGAACCTCTTCTCACAGGAGGCACTGCTGGGCCTGGAGGGGGGTGCCGACGGCAGGTCGGGGAGGGACATCGTGTTCCGGATTGCCCTCAGCTTCCTTGACATGGTGCGGCACTTTGAGAGCGACTTTCCCCACCGCCTACACCTCTGCGACATCAAGCCTGAAAATTTTGGGGTCCGGGGGGACCTCACGGTGAGTCCCGCCCCGTCCCTATTCTGACTGTAATTGATATAAATTTGAGGTCCGTGGGTCTCTGTTACAGCTTCAACATCTGCCGCAAAGGCTTAAACTTAACGAACACACAGGCATCCAGACACAATCTTGGCCAGGCCGTTATAAAATGAGCTCACACACAATACACGTTATGCTGGATGACAGAGGCAGTCCAAGGTTCCCTGCGTAGTGAACCTCAAATTGCACATAATTTTCAAAATACAACATACGTAATTCGTAGCACTGCCAGATCCCTTCATGTTGGAAATAAAGCACAGTTTACTGTGAAACACAAGTGAATCCACTGGCTTATCACCATTTACTCCATTAGGAAAAGATGTTTGAGTTTTCGAAAATGCCAGAAATGACTGCATTGAAGTTTTCCCACTCGTGTACTGAATAAAGAAAGTGGGCCAAAGTCATGTCCAGCTAGCCTTCTGAATTTGTTTTAACAGAAATGTGAGTCCCCAGTGTTGTACTGACTGTGAAACACCATACCTCCTGCAGGTTGTGGCCATCGATGTTGACATGGCTTTCTTTGAGCCCAAAATGCAGAACATTCTAGAGCAGACCTGCTCCAGCGACGAAGACTGCAACTTCTTTGACTGCATTTCCAAATGCGACATGAAGGAAAACAAATGCAGCTCTGAACGAGTGAACAGCAACTTGCAGGTGCAGCTTTGTTGAGATGCTTTACACGGTGCAGTAAGTCTGTGCTTAGAAGTAGAGGGAATGGAAATATAAAGCAAAATCAAATGTGCCCTTTCATTAAAGTCTCTAATACTTGGGACTAATCGCACCACCATTTGCCCTTTCTGTTCCAGGTGATCTGCGACAAAATCTTTAGACACTGGTTCCGTCCTTTGCTTCCAGTTTCCAGGGTGGAGCTCCCCCTAGAGGTGGAATTGCAGCGTGCGGTGCAGGATTGTGCAGAAATGGATGTCGCCAATGGTGTACACGCTCAAACTGTTCATCTCCACCTCCAAAGCCTTCTATCCCAGCTCCTGCAAAACGTCTCAGGACAGACGACAGGTTATGCCCGCTGAGCTATAAAATACTAACACCAGCTATCCGGTGCCTTCTGCTGAGTATAGGAGTATAGTATAAGATTGTGTTGAATGCCAATGTCTGCATTGCCAGTTGAACATTGGTTGGTGAAACGATTAAGTCTTTTGGCAAGGCAAATAAAAACAATGTTCAGGAATTTACTTTGATCGATTTATCTCTGTTGTTTGGACTGGACTCTGGCCCTAAAGTGCCGCTTGCTGTTGTCTTTGGTTACAGGTGGGAATAGCTGTAATCTCTGTACCACACTGAATGCACATTTCTGCATAACCTCATGTTCTCCACACTGATTTTTTGTGCTGTTCTACATGCACATAGACTCATAACTCATAAGCATAAAGAAAAAGGAATTATGAGTTAGAAAGAGAAGCACAAAAACATTGAAAATGAAGACAATGAGAGCATAACCTCGTTTATGCGTGTAGGTAAATGCACTTTGTGAATTAAATGCATGATTGTGCATCATGTGAATGGCTCCTCTGAACCCTAGCATCACCTGAATCATTTTAGCCCAAGGCTCAGTGCTTCTTTCCTGCTTTGACTCTTTAATCCTGCTGGAGACCGGTCTTTCTCTATTCGGGTCAACAGTATCACAAGACAGGAAAGGCCTCTCCCATTTGGAAAGGCAAAATGTGTGAAATAATGGCTATAATTTGTGGTACATCTTAGGGTCTTGAATCTCCTCATCATGTTTGTCAGTAATACACTTTGAAAACGGACCACCTGTGTCAGTGCAGTTCCTTGCATATGCCAGACAGCTGTTGCTGCTCTGGGTTGAGATACACATCCCCATAGTACCGTGGAGGAGATTTTGGTGGTCACATGACTGTGCAGATGGACATCAGTAAGGCGTGGGAATTTTCAGCACTCTGGAAAAATTCCTGGCATCAGTATATTCTCAAGAGGAAACAGTACCTGTTTATTTTGGAGCCCAGAGACGCAAATGCTGAGATTGATAGTGCGACTCCACAGAGCCATTTTCCTGCTGAAGTTCATGAGGAGATTACAGTTTGAAGTCAAAACACATAACTGAACTGTAGTCATGGCAGAATGAAAACTGTATCTGAGTGCCTACCAAGAACTCACACTGTATAGGCATGGACCACTACATAAGAAGCAGTGCGAGTATATCTCCCTTTAAAACAAACATAATATCAGTAAGACATCCCCTGCAAAAGAACCATTTTGTATTTGTTGGGATAAAACTGTTTACAGCAATTAACATTCATCACTCCGATAAGCACCACAAACTCTGAGACTTAATACTGTTACTATATCTAACTGCCCCTTGATGTAATGATTAATCTTGAACAGTCGAGCCAGTAAAGTGGGTATTAGTACAATTCTGAAAATAAGCAAACAGAATAATCTACAAAGGGTTACTGTGCATGATATAGCCAATCTTTCACAGAAAAGCTAACTGAAGCCATGCAATTCACTGGGTTCAGAAAGATTTCAAATACTGAGTCATTGATATATTAGTTCATTTGAAGTACCTGGTTCCCAGATCAAGGCCGATGTGTTGAAACATTCATGACAATGTGCCATTATTTTCTCTTTCTCATCATAAAGCAGAACTTATGGCAGAATGACTAGAATGATTACATACAATCACCAATCAATGTGCAAGGGCGACTGGATCACATATTTTGTTTTTTTTAAATAAGAATTTGCATTCTTGAATTAAATTCCAAATACCTGTACAAAAAAATTAATATCTCATTCAGTCTATTTTGCTCTTGTACACTGTTTGATTATTGCATGGACTCGTTCTAGTCGTTCTTATTATATGCCCATGTTTATGCGTGCAATTATAAAACTGAACCTGTCAAACATTCATAAGCTATAATCAATAAATGCTTGCCTGCTATTATGCATGCTTATATGTTATACTTGCTATCTTTCTCAGTTAAATGATTACCTCAAGCAAGGTAACAGCAACAAAAATCGTATGATTCTTTGGAGAAAAGTTTTATTTTGCAGTAGATGGCAGCAAAATACAATTGTTGCAATATCCATATTTGTTTTCATTGTCCCATTTGCATTTTACTGCCTTCTGCTGCAAAAGAAAAAAGGTGTTTTGCATAACAAAAAAGGTTTACTTTTAGGCTGGACACAAAACTGCCACCTCATGCAGCTGCAACCTTACAAGGCAGGCTCACTATCTGCCATGATACACAGCCACACATGAATTAAAAGGATTAAACTTTCACAAGAAGACACCTGTCATTTTAGTGGCCGCTCACACCATGGCCCATATGAACTGGAAAACCGGGACCAATGTATTCATCAGGCATGCAGTACAAGCAGACACCTACAGGAAGTGTTTGCATCATGGACAAGAGGTGTTTGAAATGGCACTTAATTCTGCTCAGCACACGCTCCTGTTTTTATTTTTCTTGAAATGTATTCGAAACTATATCAAAACCTAACTTCTTCAATTGCTCTAAACTTATAGTCCCATTGGCTACAGTAAGAGTATATAGCTATGGAGTCCCACAAACTGGCAATGCATCAATGGGCAGCCATTGGCTAACCACCATCCCTCCATATTATAGTGTATTCTTGGTTCTAAGTCTCAGAGTCCAGCCTTGATCATGATCATATTATTGCGATGGAAACAGACCATGTGAGAACAGATACCTCTCCCAGGGGCACAATGTTTAACCTCAGGCAATAGGAGGTGGTTTCATTCTGTGTCAAAGCTGGGAAGACAGATCCAGCCAGCTGCAGCTGGTGGTACCCAGTCTGTCTCATCGAAGCCATCTCCAAAAGAGGAGAGAACATTCATCAAAACAACAGCATCTAGTTTAGGTGACCTTTTGAGATCCAGACCAGACAGCTTCATGCCTCCGAGTGGTGTGTGTGTATATGTGTGTGTGCGTGTGCATGTGTGTGTGTGTGTGTGTGTGTGTGTGTGTGTGCGTGTGCCTGTACCTGTGCGCGTGTGTCTGCAAGTGTGGCTGATACATTGATACGGAACAGGTTTTTTAAAGGAATCTAAAGAAAGCCCAACCTACAAGTGTGCTCTAAAGATTACTTGTGAGTACCTTTGTCTCAGAAACATCCCAAATGATTCTGCCAAGAAAAGCTATTTTACTGCCAACATGTCATATTTCATTCTCTGAACATGTTTTTCTTTTTTTTCTCAAAAAGCAGTTTTCAGCAATAAAACTGTATAATGAGCATAGTGTTTTCATAAGTGTCTTATGTCCTAATTTACTGTCGTCCAACTAACAGCATCTGGCTTTTCAGTGATTTGTTGTCTGTGTCAGAAGGAAGGTTCAAACTAGAGTGCAGGTCTGTGTGATTTCACAGCTGACTGTCCTTGTCAATGAACTCAACCACAGACAGGGACGTAGAAAGGCCTTCAACACCAAGTATTCTGCCACTCTGTGGGTGTGTGCGTGCTTGTGTGTGTGTGTGTGCGTGCATGTGGGTGTGAGGGTGTGCGTGTGTGTGTACGTGTGTGCGTGCCTGCGTGCCTGTGTGCGTGCTGGCATGTAAACAATGGTTGATAAGCACAGGAAACACAGCAGTTCCCAGTCATTCTTACAGGTCCATGAAAACTCTTCACCTAGCAGTTCATCCCCAACTTAATGACACTGGAAAAAAAAACTAAGAAATAGCAGGAGGGACATCAATGTTTTGGCTCTGATAGTTTAAGTCTACAAGCAGCCATTGCATGCCCCCAGATGACCCAGAGAAAAAAAGTCCAATGTCCTTTGCTTGCAAACCCTTCTGAGTGGCCGCTTCAAATTCAAGTAATGAAATATACCCGTGGATCAGCAAATGGACCCAACTTCTTATCACAAATTACAAAGCTACTTCAAAGCATTTATGTTTTTCCAAATAGTGTGCCAAATGATTAAAAATAAGTA
This sequence comes from Anguilla anguilla, assembly GCF_013347855.1. NCBI lineage: Eukaryota > Metazoa > Chordata > Actinopteri > Anguilliformes > Anguillidae > Anguilla > Anguilla anguilla. The sequence continues at coordinate 16,566,922 of NC_049208.1, read as the reverse complement.
ACTCAAAAGTTACTTATTTTTCTTAAAAACTTATAAAAACTTAACCTTAAAGAAGTTATGAATATAGCTGCAAGGAGATCCAATGCTCAGAATGTTTTAGAGAATACTTTTTAGAAAAATATCAGAAAACTCTCTGAGAGAGATACTGATTAAAAATGTTCAAATCGTGTTCAAATTTCGAATTAGTAAATCCAATGGCAAATAGCCATCCACAACACCATAACTGAAACTCAAAATGAAAAACAACAGCTACGATTCCTCACTTTCCCTTAGGGCTGGGAAATTGATAACATGCCATGAAATGTTCTCCTCATGGCCATGAACAATAGATAACGTTCTTTTTTTCCATTGCTTGGACAGTTGGTCATGGCCCAGTTTCAAGGCTGATCTGACCTTTGTAAAATAATGACAAGGACATGGTTGAGCTTCCAAGTGCACAGCCTTAACATGTCAAGGAGTGTCTATCTCTGTGTCATCTCTTGTGAGGATATTGAAGGAACTGGCCTCGATATAAATCAAAACACTTCAGGACACAAGCACTCCAAGACACCCGTCTGAAAATCTATATTGTGCAATTGAGAGTGGGTGCCTGATGATCTCTTCATGAGGAGCTGGGTTCATGTGAAAAACTGAAATGCTGAGTTCATATACCTCTTTATACAATACGTATTTACTCATGTAGAGAGTCATATGTGATGTTGCTGCAACTTTCTGGCAACAATGTAGTCCAGAGATTATGATTCTAACATGGTAATAACAAAGTGGCAGATTTGAATCCCAAGTGTAGCACTGACACTATAATTTGGGTGGAAAAACAAGTCTCATTCTTTACACGTTCAGATAAACACAGCTCTCAAAAATTCAAAGTGCAGTCAGACTCTGCTCTACTTCTCAAGAGGGAATTCAGCCATGGTTGAGGACACGTAAGGGAAACATCAATATGAAATCAGTCTTCTTACCACTTGTTGATTTAGGCCCATGAAAGGGAACTGAGGTGGGGGAGTGTCCTGCTTCATGTCATGTAATACTGCCATTAAATTTCTAAGTGTTTTGACGTATGTGCGTCCCTTTTTTTTCTTTTTTTACAGAGAATTCCATATATCAGACCTATTGCCACTTAAATAAGTATATTTTCTTAAAGTGGTCATTTAAAAAAAAGGGGTTATATATGGGCTTTTTGTGACAATGGGTAAGCGCTAGTATAGCCTATTCATTCTTTGTGGAAATATAATTAGCGCGATATGTGTTTCTATATGGATAAAGAACGTTTAATTCGGGTAGGTAACCTTCAGGTACGAAATGTCGGACTGACATAAATATTTGTCTAACGTTCATCTGTACAACTTCCGAGAAAGAAAATCAAAGCCTTGCTCGAGGCGGTGCTCAGTGCGAACTACAGAACATACAGTAGTAGCCTACTTCAGAAAGTTGGTTGCGTGACTATCGATATTCGTGAGAAGGAGCTCAGAAGTTGAACTCCTGGACTTCGCTGAACTATCACCCAGTCATAATACGTGCGATGTCTATCGCGCTCGGTAAAGAGTTTGAGTGGCAGTCGTGTTAACCAATGGTGACAAGACAAACATTGCACTAACCAATCATGGTGTCTTGTAGAGTGACCGTGGGTAGAGCTCATGAGTGAAATAGATTTCTACACCCAAGGAAAAGTGCTGTATTCATGTTGCTCGACATTAATATAGTTTTGCTGAGTGTACTCGAACGAAGGCTAATTTAATACCGATCTCTAAATAAGTTCATTTCAAACACTCTGATCATGAGTGGCACCGAAGAGCAATCGGTCACCCAGACGGTAAAATACTACAGGCTGTCAGAAGTGGAGGAACGGAACACGTTCAAGAGTACCTGGATTATTATCAACCACAAAATTTACGATGTTACTAAATTTCTGGAGGAGGTGAGAAATAAAACTGAGAATATATTATGGTATTTACCTCTTTTGCTCTTTTGAATTAGTAATAATCGTTGTAGCCTGGTTAGCAGGTGTCCTCAGATCTTCTGTTCATCCACAAGAAGATGCAAAGTCCTTTTCTCATTTAAATTAGCAGTTTTGAACTCACTTTTTGTCACACAGCTGACAGTAATGAAAAAAGTAAAGTTGGGTGTACGCATTGGGAGCATGTAATGCATTGTTAGTTTCTAAACTGATGTTACCTCAATGGCACTTCCTGTGTCAGGCGGATTGGCCAATCCTTCTAACGAGTCTTACGCAAACTGCTTGCTGTGTGTTTGCATATGTTAAGGTTTACAGTGATATGCTTATTTCTAAATATTCTTAGAGTTGTGGCTTATTTCCCCACGCAGATCGCTTATTATGCGTGCATTCGATATGGACCAGGCTGTTCTTATTCAAGCCAGTTGTTTTGCAACCACTATTAATGATTTATCTTGTTTGGACCCGAGGATGTCAATATAATCGCCTTTAGTTAACTTTTGATGGTCTCGACGCTTCGTAGAAAAATGACCAAATTGTTTATTGTCTGATCTGATTTAGTTTGGTGTTAATGTTGTAGATATAGCTAACCGTCTGCAAATAATATTACAGGTAATTGAACATTCAAATTGCAGTGTTAATCGACATCATCTTTCAGTGACCCATGGATTAAGTTAAACCTTGATTATCAAAACGGAGGTAAATTTGACCAGACAGGGGTCTTAAGTTCTGAAAGTATGGAAAATAATTTCACACCGCTAGGTATCTTTACATTACATTATAATCCATGGACTAAATCACATTATTATATATTATATATGATTAATATTATACATTATATGTTTTCAGAACTAAATATAGGCTAGCAGCACACACGTGCAGGCACACACACAGTTATCATTAATTTGTAATGTAATTGTTGAACTTGTGGCAGTAACCTTATCAGTGTGCGTGCGGCATGGACTACCTTTACCTGTCCCTGTGTGCTCAGAGAGTGCTGTTGAGGAATTCTCTTTTTGACCCTCGGAGTTCTCTTGACACTTGTTACATAATAGACTATAACCAGTAGCAGTGGCCTGCAGAATGTTTGCGTCCATGGATAAACATTTAAATGCAAATTTTAACAGTCTTTTTCTTCTTAAACTGGTTGGCAAGTTCAGCAGTTGGTCAGTCCACCTGTCTGAGCTGTTTGTGGAAGAAAAAATACCACTGAATTGAATTGTGGGTCAGACTGAACCCCGGCCAGTAATTAATTTTCTGGAGGGGGAGAGACGGGATACACTTAGCTGAGCTAGACGTGTCTGGCTCTTCAAGAATCTGTGCAACCTCCACCCCTCTCATTTCCCCTCATAGGAATGCATTGAATTCCAAATAGCAGTACTACTTCCTGGTTCAATCTGGGTCAGAGGCCCATAAAGGGATAGCCCTGAATTCATCCATTTGGTTCTAAGAGGTTACAAAACCACTGACAAAATTGATTAAATGAAAATGTGAACTTTGTTGCCTGATAGTGTATTTGGTACTTTGTTCAGTATTTCTGGATTATAGCCCTATGTGTCAGAAGTACTGGACTGTTAATATTAACCTACTTCCAGCTATATTACTAAACAAACATGTGGAATATTACCTTTTAATCTACTGTAGAATAAATAATATATGGAAAAGCATCTCCACCGCACTGATGAAAAATGTGTGTAAAATATTTCATGCCACACCTTGTCAGTGTATCACACCACATCTTCTTAAATGACTCTGAATACAAGACTCCTTGTATTCAGATATTTACCTTATATTTACCTTATAAGGTAAATATCAACATACTTATGGTGTAAAAGACTGTTTCATATTTAGCAGATGCTGTTTTTCATTAACATGAGGTAGCTAAATGGTACAACAGTAGCACCCCAGCTTGGAATCAAACCTGCAACCTGGGACTTACAAGCCCAGCCCCCTAACTACTATGCTACATTGATGCCTGTATTCCCGTTTCATTTATCATGGGGCAGCTGGGGCATATGAGGTCTAACGCTGAAATTCATTCCTTTCAAGGAACAATGGACACAGGTCTTATGCTAGCTTTTCCATTTCGTCTGCTGAATAGGCCAATATTTAGACATTTAGACAAGAGGAAGCACTAACTGAAAAAAAGTTATTAAAAGTGTGATTTTTCATTGTAGCTTCTGTTGCTAATAAATAGATCCTGTCGTGTTTCTTTTACTCATGAACTGATTCTGCTGATTTCACAAAATCTTGGTTGAAGAATTTTTCTTATTAGCAAATCCAGGTGATTGGAACAAAATACTGGGGAGGAGTTAAACATTCTGAGCCTGGATTTTCCATTTGTGCTGCTAATGGCATTGTTATTAATGCTTGTAGATAGTAACAGGAATAACAATTGCAATGAATAGACTAGAACCATTAGTTGTAAGTTAACTCTGTTTGTGAGGTAGTCAATGTTGAACCACACTATGTTGAATACTTTATACAGTGCGTTGACTCATAAGTGCTTTATCAGGAGCTGCCATCTACAGTACTTGTGGTGTGTCTTTCCCCTGAGAAATAGGAAGTTATGTGCCGCCAGAAAGATCATGTGTGCATACCACTCTTGCATCCTTGCATTTCCTATGCATGTGCAAGAAAGTGTGCACATATTTCTTTTTATGATTATTAGACTTATAGTATGTTTCTCTTGATGTAGCTAGATAACAGTTCTATGCTGTTTTAATGCACTCTTGCATGCCCCCATGGTACGTACCCCATTGCTCAGCCCTCTTCCAAAGAAGTGGCAAGATTTTTTAAAACCCAAAAACTTCGACTTAAAATCTTTTCAAGTGACTTCATGGGGGGGGGGGGGGGGGGGGGGTTGAAAGATGCGTATTATAAACAGATTTGGCAACTCTGCAGAGCATGCATGATTCTGTCACCTACATCCCCTTCTGAGGGGAGGCCAAGAGCTCCAAAATGAATGGTGGGGGATTTGAGAAGTGGGAAAATTCCTGAAGGGGTGGGTTCTGGTAGGTTGTCTGTGGTTGCCAAACCGAGAGGTCTCTCTCTCAGCTTCTGGCAGTCTAAGGTGAAGATACTTTTGCATTTAGCCTCAGTTAGAACTGCAAGGCCTTGGATGAATGAGGATTTGGCAGGAAAATAATAAGCCAGACGTTTTGACATTTTGGCTAAGTCGTTATTTTAGGTGTCGAGCCAAGCTGTGACCTGCTCAGGCAGTTTTCTTCCTATAATTACGTCACTGATCTATTTGATTGGCAAATTGATTGTCATGTAAATAGGTGGTAGGCTGTAACTGCTCAGTGTTTTCTACCTAACACCCTGAACACTGCAGCCTCAGTGGGACACCATTTGACCCCTGATCCCATGCCTTGGCCCCCAGCACCCTGGCGGCGAGGAGGTCCTTCGCGAGCAGGCTGGAGGTGATGCGACGGAGAGTTTCGAGGATGTGGGACACTCCACCGACGCCAGAGAAATGGCCCAGAGCTTCCTGATTGGCGAGCTGCACCCAGTAAGAGAACACCGCTCTGCCTGCTCACCTGTTATCAAGTACTTACAGCAAACCTGCATGTTCTCTGCCATCACAATGAGCAATATATAAAACAATAATACAATACATATCTGAATGTGTAACAACAGACAATGTGATTCCTTCAGACACTGCTTATTTTACTCACTGATGAGTCTGATTGGTTACTTAAAAACCAGGTATTTGCGTGATCAGCCACAGTTTAAATGATTTTGCTATAAACCCAGAAGAATAGGTGAGAGGTTGTTTGTTTTTCAAGGGCAAAGAGCAGTGCCAGCTCTGTCCTTGAGTGAAATGTTTTTGGCAAGTTGTTTAATTGCTAAGGACAATGTAGCTGAGTCATGCTTGTACATTTAAGGCTCATTGCCTTTGTCAGAGTGAGCCACAGAACTTGTATTTCGTTGTGCTTAAATTTAGCTTCATTTCAGTTCTAACTAAGGGCCCTGAGTTGTTGTAAAGAATACATTTGTTTTGTTTATTTAACTTTTAAAATTGGTTTCATTCCTTCACTGTAATAGGACTGGGGGTATATATATTGCCTTATTGGTGGTAAGCTGCCAGTATAATTGGTGAAATGAACTTGTAATGAACTAAATTTCTCAAATGGGTACATATGTTGTTTCAGTGTTCTTCAATGGCAAATGTTGCGAAGCTCAGCCAACGGAGGCAAAATATTTGTGAGAAACGGGCATACAGTAGCTTCTCAGATGATCCCATCTACTCTCATAGGCCTCAAACTGAGTGGTGTTTTGAAACTTGTTCAAAGACCTATGGACTAGCCTAGTCTCTCGGGCAAAAGAGATATTTAATGTCAAGATAATGTTTTTTTTAAAAATAATTTATAGAACTATATAAAATATGTTCTTGTTCTTTTTCTTATTATTCTTAATTTACTATCATTATTATTACTGCAAACAATAAATATACATAGTTTTGTTATTAATATAATGTTATGTTATATAATATATTGAAAATGCATGCTTTGATAGGCTATTATTTCATTAAATTGATTTTAAATTTAGCAGAAAATTTCCCATTTCATTTTATTTACTTGTGGAAATTTGATGATGTTGTACAATCGCATGTGGGTCATTGTGCTGTCATGCTGATTTTTCCGTACCACTATATAATTGGTGGCCCATTTCCTTTATAATCATGGACAACAAAGATTGCATTGCATGGTGAAGAGAGTTTGCTGAAGGTAACATCAAACAGAAATTTTGATTTGGTTTGGAAACACATTTGAAAAAGAAGCAAACTTTATTTTGTGATTAAGGTACAGAAAATGTAGCATATTATGAGAAGCAGACCCACAAATCATCTTGAAAATAAATGCATTATTTTTACACTGGCAACTTTTTTCAGCCTTTTGAATTATGTATTGTACGTTTATTTGGCTTAAGTTATCATTACTAAGTCATTAAAGCCAGGGTTTCCCCCAGGAAAGTTGTTAGGCCCGGTGGCAAGTATCTTTTGGCTGGGCCCAGTGGCCCGGCGCGGCCCGGCGGCCAAGTGTCTTTTTTGATGGGGGCCCGGCGCGGGCCAGCGACAGACTGATGGCAGCATAGGGAGGGCCCTATAGTTTCTGTGATAACAGAATCATGGATGGAATCGCGGAATTGAGAATTTAAAAAAGCTATAACACAGATTCCATAGGGCCCTACATTAAGTCAGTGCTAAAAGCTGACTGGAGATTTGAAAATATGACTACGTAATGTGAATGTTGTTATAAATAAGTCATTTATTCAACACACATTTTAAAAAATCAACCACTATTTACAGCATAGCAGAGTCTTACAAAGAATCTGACAACAATGTACAGTCTTGTACATTGTTGCTGGGCACATTTCAGCAACAAAAGAAATTAAATTAAAATAAATAATATCAAGGTTTTTGCACTCTACAAAAAACTTGTATTCAAGTCCTGATTGGCTACTGAATCTTACAACAAGCCTTGGAATGCTGGGCACATTTACACATTTAAAAAACTGTCTAAGGTTTTTTGGCTTTTACAGTAGGCTACCTTTCCTCCTTGACATTATTCCTAAATGGCACTAAGTAAGTATCTGTGTTACTGACTGTTTGGCTAGCTAGCTAAGTTTGCTGCATGACCACGTCGTCATAAAATTTTTCCCAACCGTGAAAACTGCCTGACTTATTTACATTTTGGACAGATGTGGCTTGGCAGTAAATCTATCGTTGTTTCCGTCGCAGCACTTTAGACACAAGCAATATCGAAAAAATCCTGAAATTTCTTCTTATCGTGAAGAGTGCCCGGGCCTTAACCGTAGCGTTTTTCCCCAAAGATGGTATTTCTAGATATAGCCTAATTTTGGCGCTGTGTTAACACATTTCTACGGTTGCCAGTCAGGCACTCTTCACCATAAGAAGAAATGTTAGGATTTTTCCAATATTACTTGTGTCGAAAGTGCTGCGATGGAAACGATGGATTTACTCCATAGCCACATCCTTGCAAAATGTAAACAAGTCAGGCAGTTTTCACGGTCGGGAAGAATTTTATGACAACGTTGTCGTGCACATCAATCATCAAGCTAACGTTATTAATAAACAAGTTAAGTTCTTATTTCGATGGCGATTAATAAGTCATGTAATGTTACAATATATTGAACGTTACATTCATGCTACTATTTTAACGTTACCTACACACTGCTTAAGTTAATATAAAAAGAATGTACTTACCGACGAGATGAAGTGATAACGCAGTTTGCAACAAGGTTAGTTAGCCTACTAAATAAGAAATGGTGGCTTGCTAAGTAACGTTAGCTTGTTATAGTTGGAAGCGTCAAGTGTCGAACGTCACTCTACGCAAAACAAGAGTAAAGAACACTGATCTCAGACCTGCTTTCCTACAGTGCATTCACGTTTAACCAACAGATGTCACTGGTGAGCTTTTCAACCAAGCCGCCCATTGTAACTGTAGTTTAAAAAACATCTTAAAAAAAAAAAAATTTTTTTTTTTTTTTTTTTTTTTTTAAATTCAACTTAGGCCGGGTTTACAATACACTGGCGGAAACCCTGAAAGCAATTTGGCAGAATGTCATGCTTTTGTGTGATTCTTAAGTGTTGTTTAGATACTTAACCACTGTTCCTGATCGAAATCTCTGGGCCCCGCCTGCCACTAAATGTAATCAGAGAAGGAAGGAAAGTCTTGGCATTTTTGTGTAAAGGATTGACCGGCTCTCACATAGTAATTTCATCTGCTTTGTTTTTCTGTTCACAGGAAGACCGGCCTAAAATTGCAAAACCTCCAGTAAGTAAAATAAATCAGCGATGGAATTTCATGTTTAAAGACAATGAATACCCTGTCATTGTTATGAAACAATTCAGCTACTATATTAACATTTAGGTTTAAGCATTAAGCAGAAAGTCTTATTTCAAGAAAACTACTGGTTTACAGCCTCTGGTACAAAGTGCTTGCTGGGGCAGGTTCAGTTTTTGGTTTTTACCTCTTTTTAGAGGAAGAACATTATGCACCCACATTGTAATGTGCCTCATTTACAGAACTGAGGACAGCCTTAGTATGATGTTAATGGGTAACTTTCCAATTTTACCTAATTTTAGAAATAATTGTCCTGCAAATTGAGGACAGTGGCAGATACCAAACCTTTTTAATGTAACTGATATCGCAATTCACGTTTAGTCATCTATTTTATTTTTAAAAGACTGCACTCTTCATCACTACATGTTTCTTACATTGTACAGTGTAGGCTCGTCAGCTCTGTACTATTAGGAGAAAACATTCCCAGAATCAGTATTATATGTGAGCATGAGAAGCTTCTCTTTGATAAAATATTAATAAAATATTACTCCTTTAGAATAGGCTGTATGGTTCCAAATGCCAGTTATGTGTGTGTGTGTGTGTGTGTGCGCATGTGTGTTCTTACAATCTCACACTATACCTTTTTTTTGAACTGCAGTTCATATTTTTTTTTTATGTTTTTCTTCCTCTCAGGAGTCTAATGTTATAACAGTGGCAGACAATACAAGGTATGCTCCCCAATGGTAGTTTAATCATGTCTGTTGTTGATTGAGTCTATTATGACCACTAATGCTCACTGTTCATGCTTGTGAGCGTTCAGGTATGCACCAAAGGTAAAATAAAGCTATATTTCCACTTATCCAAACTACCCATCTACCCATCCAGATTAGCAGTGCCCCATAATATTTGTGTGATTTGGTTGTGATTTTGCGGGGATATACACAGTTGGCGTACTTCAGCAGAAAGTAGTTTTCGATGAAACTTTGCACAACAAGGCCTCGTTAAGTACAGAGGCTAGAGGCACAGCTAAATAAATCCCTCACTGCAAAAAAAAAACAAAGTAAAAATTGAAGGAGTGCAGAGGTTTTAGGTAGACCTTGCAGCCCTCTAAATACTGAAATGATGTTTTTTTACAGAAAGTCTTTCCTTTCTGGTTTCTACTTTGATATTAACGTGTTTTCCCTCTCTTCTCCTCTCCTCTGCCCTCCTCTCCTCTTTCTCCACACATCTACAGCTGGTGGGTAAGCTGGGTGATCCCTGGCCTCGCTGCAGCCATTGTCACTCTTCTGTTCCGTTTGTTCACGTCAGAGGACTGACCCCTGTCCCCCCCAAATGCAAATATTAACCACTTCCTGTAGCGCTAGTACTATGCTGGACAGAGCTGCAAAACCGCAAGTGTCTTGCCGAATGCGAAGTTCAAAAGCAGTTCTGCCAGAGTTTCAACTAATCCAGCCAATCACTCTGCAACTTTGTAAATTCTGCAAATTAAGGCATTCAATTTTTGTTGTTTTTGTTGTCGCCAAGTGGTTTCCCTCTCAAAGAGATTTAAATATTGATGTAGAAAATACATTGTGATTTAGCCTGTATTTTAGGCTTGTTCATTCTGACTCTTGTAATTAATGTGTAAAGTGATAATGTAAATGTCTAGATTTTTATGGCCAGATAATAATCCCAGAACCAATACATTCCATAATTTAGCTAAGAGGTTTTATATGAGTCCATTTGCACAGCAGTTTGAGTCATTGCTCATCTTTAAGGAACCCTGGATATTTATGGGTCAATTTTAAAGGAAATTTTCATAAAATGCGCAATCAATTAAGAGAATTGGAATTGCCAACTTTATGCAGCATGTAAATGATTAAATATTATGAACATAATATGTTAATGAATATAGAAAAGGCCGATTCAACTCATTGACCAACAGCAGTTATCCTGGTACTAAAATGGAATTATTCTAAAGGAATAATCGTGATAAATATGTTAGCCTTGCCATTCTGGAATTAAGCCATGACTGTCCTCGTTCTGCTTTAAGTGAAATTGAGGATCATTTGGATGTGAATCTTCTACAGAAAGTGACTTCATCCACTATCAGGACAGAAGGACAGTAGGCTCCTTTTGTGAGGGACATGGGGCTTTAGCCCAATTACATCATCACATTGTTCACTGTCACGTGCACAAGGAGGGTTATGGTTAAAAGCCACAGAAGGCACTCCTCCGTTAGGGATTCAAAATGGAGACTGCGGTTCAATGTGTGTCTTAAGTACAGGGTACATTACCCAGTGTTCAGTGTTTTAAAAGCAGGGTTTCAGCTGCTCTTGTTCCTCCAGGAGAATGGCTTGATTCCAAACAGAGCTCTCTGGACTTGGATTACGGACTGGCGGACTTTAATGGCATATTTCAGGGGACCTGTGAGCCCGTGAGTGGACAAGGGTGAAATAGGACAAGACTTCTGACACCACCCAATACAGTAAAGCGCTGGCGAGTGTTTCCGAGAATATTTAACAGGACAGCTTTAAAATAAGTGAATGACTTTTGAAAGGAAAATTATATGAAAGGGGGGCAAGTGAGGAGAAAGCGAATATGTTGTTGTCTATTGCAAGCAGTGTTATACAATTGCAGCATGAATAAGGCTGGGCATATTTGTCAGGGAAAATATTGGCTAACAGTAGTCACAGCAAAGTTGTTGGAAATCTATGAGAACTGAAAAAAGGCAAAAATCAATGACCAAGTGTTTTTAAAACATTAATTTATTAAATTATCCAAAATTTCATGGGTAGCACTGGGAAATGATTGAACTAAAATGTGCAGCTGCAGTGGCCTTGAAAGTGCTTGAAGTTTCTGAAAAATTAGCTGGCAGTCAGTTGCCACAACGAACACATAAAAAAGAATAAAATGCATTAGATAGACTGGTGCATTTAATCAGTTCAGTCCATCATGGAATGCAAGTGCATGTTTTTGTAGTTATACATGCAAATCATGCCCCTCATTTACCTACTAAAATTATAATAATGCCTACGTCATTGACCTGAAATGAATTTTGGGTCATTACCTCGGTCAATGATGTGGAATTAACGAGAGGGTAGCTAGAGGGCGCAAAACATCTGCGCAAAAGTCACTCCCAAAAAAGCTGTTTTGACAATTGGACAGTCCTAAGCCCTCATGGACTTGATGGGAACATCCCTTTGAGTCCATGAGTTCCCAAGTCCAGAGAATGGGATTCAGCCAGTATTACGGGAAGACTTGTGCTGGAAAATGAAAGTTCTTCTCAGATGCGTTTGCTTTCCTGTCCCTCAGAGGGTGCAGTTGTAGCTCAAGAATAAGTGCTTTGCATTGGATTACTGTGCATTTTAACTGGGTGTAGTCCTACTGCTAACTATCCTTTAAGAGCAGAAGTTCTTCAGATAGTGAATCTGTTCAGGGGACATGGCTGAAACTGCTGTTCGGTGGACTCCCTCATTCCTGTCCCAGGTCTATCACTGTGTGAAAGCAAAACTAAAGGCAGTGACAGTAGATCCCCAACTGGTCTGTGTACAGTCCTCCCTCTTGTGATAATGTATCTCTATTGCTTGAAATTTTATACAATATAATAAATTGTGTCTGAGTTGCCGTGAAGTTCTCTTGATGTTTTTCCTTGGTTTGCTTTCGAAATTCTCGAGAGGTTTGGTCTGTAACCTGAAGAATTAGGTTGGAAAGGTAAGAATCTATAATATATGAGATCAGATACTATACTTAGGAATGTTTATTATTAATGCTATTTATTCTTGGAAGAATACACAAGAAATGTACTTGACTAATGACCATGGTCTTAACCAGGTAATATTTAAATGGTGAAACATTGTGTGAATACGCCACCTAGTGGTAAAATAAATCACAAACAGAAAAATGGAAATTATTTTTTCCAGGGAATTTTTTTTCCTTGATTTTGTAGTACTTGCCATGAAGTGTAATATATTCAAAATAAAGTACAAAAATATATGTATTAAAGTAGTAAGATTATGAATATGTATTTTAATTATGTAAGCAAATTGCAAGGAAACTCTTATTTCTAGACTGAAACGTAGTGCTTATTTTCTGATGCTAAAGAGATTCAAAAGACAAGTTTTAAAGTTTTGAAACCATCAAACTGTATTACATCAATGCAGACTATGTGGTTATCAGGTGTCAGGGAAGTGAAGATTAAGTGGAATATGTTTAGTTTCTGAATCCAGCAGTTACAATGGCTGTAAACACAAGTGCTGAATCTTAACAACCAATCAGGACAGCTGTCTGCCAAGCACCGGAGATTTTCATCATTTGGAAGTCTAGCTTTAGCACTATCTCTGCAGTAACTTTAGAGTAACTTGCTAACTCTGTTCTTTTCTTAACTGCGTACTATGAATACACAACAGGTTGGTTGACAGGCAGGCAAGGCTTGGTTGTTAAGATTCAGGTGCAGTGATATTTGGACTGGTTGATTTCAGTGCCTGTGAAGACCATAATTTCTTTTAGTTTATCGATATCTGTTGGGATGTGAGGGAAATTTAACCAAATATGAACAAGTGTTTGAACTCACATACTGCAGCTTTAACATGACTGTTCAAGACCCTGTGGACATGCCTAAAATGGTTAAAATTAATGTAAGAGCATAATGTGGGTATTAATGAAATAGATACGTGAGAAATTCAGAATACAGTACAGAATGCAAAAGTTCAACTTTTGCATGAAACAAGTCTAATTACTTTGCGTAAAGCTCCTTTAACACATTCACGGTGAATAAAGGACAATAATGAGCCATTCATTCACGCCACCTCTATCTCTGAAATCAAAAGGGTAATGTGATGCACCAGGTAAGTATAATCTCTGGTCAGTTAGTCACCTTATTGTACTATCAGGCAGAACATCAAACCAGCAGTACTACTGGCCCCTAGGGCCAGGTTTGAATACCTCTGGTCTAGGAAGTGTCCCACAAAATTCTTAGGGTTTTAATTAAAATGATTTACATTTTTATAATGTTTTTTCCAACATTGGTTTAGGAAAGCACTGACAACCTCATGCATTTCAGTGTCTTATAATGGATAAGGAACTGGCTTTGTAACCTAAAGATTGCAGGTTTGATTACCAGATAGAACACTGAGTTGTACCCTTGAACTCGGTATTTAACTTAATTCCTTCAGTGTATATCCAGCTGTGTAAATGGATGTAATGCAAATGCTATGTAAAATAATTGTGTATAAGTCACTCAATGTCTGCAATGTAATGCTTTCCCACAAACGAGCTGAACTAGTTGCAAAGTTCTGAATTTACTGGACATTTTCTTAATTTTGCATTGTAAATATATACTTCTCTTGGATCTGGCTTAACTAGATCCAACTTGTTGTGTTAGAAATTTGCAGCACAGTAGAGCAGTGGTTAGCACTGTCTCACAAGTAGGAAATTCTGGGTTCGAGTCCTGGGAGGCCGTATCCTCTTCGTGTGGAGTTGACATGTTTTCCGTGTGTTCACATGGGTTTCCTTCGAGTCCTGCAGTATCCTCCCCCTGTCCAAATACATGTAGGCTCCAGGGATCACTTGCGAAAGAGATCTTACAGTGACTTCCCTGGTCAAATAAAGGTTACATACGAAAAGAAATGCGCTCAGGTGATCTGCGCAGATGGATCTATGTGCTCGCTGTCCAATGGAGCATTCATTCCTTTTACCACATCCAACTTCTTGTATAAGTACTCCACAGGCAAGTTTCTGTTAATATATGTTCACCTCCGTTATATGGTACACAGTGTGATACAGTATATGTAGAGTACATTGCAGGAACTTTGACTACCTGAGACTGAGAGAAGCACATCATGACTAAGTGAAGGGCAAACAAACTGGTTCAGGTATATGGACTGATAGAATTAATACCAATTAATAATTCCTCCTAATCAGGAGCTTTGGTCTGTGTGCATTCGGTAGCTAGCGTTCCAGACAAGCTGCTGTAAGACAAGCGCAGCAATGCTGGAAGACACATGACTCCTGTTGAACTCTCCGTATGTGCTCTCCGGCTTGAAAAGAAGGTGGACTTCATCCCGTTCTTTGATTTCAGACATTTTGGCATTTAAATACTGAAGCAACAATACCACTGATTGGTGGTTATTTCATATAATATGCACATGCAGAGATGAAGAAAATATGATTGGAATGCTTGTTTTGCTATATAAAGTTTTTATATACAGTATATCAGTAAAGCCTGTCAGAATGTCTTGGTTGGACTGTTTTTACTGCTGTGTCCTGATGTAATGATAAGAACAAGAAAAAAAAAGAAAATCACAAAATCACAAAAAAAAGCTCCATGCCTTACTTTAAAAAATGGCATTCATTATTAATACTGAGGGACACCAGTTTATCTAGAGCAGATTTCTTCCCTGTAGTTCCGTCAGAAAGAGATTGACGGAAGGTTCTTTTCTGTCAGTTATCAGATTTCCCAGTCACATTAGTCTGCGTAAATTGGCACTAATAGAACATGGCTGACGATTAACAGCAGTACACTGTCACTTGTTGCTTTCAGTATATTGAACCACAGTTGTGTGGCACACAGTTTTATAGTGTTGAGCATTCACATTCCTCAACTCAATTCACATTCCTCAAATGATATGTGCATAACCCCTGCTTATATAAACATACCCAGTATTACAGATAATTTGTAAATAGATCCACCTGTTCCACCTCCCTTTTCAGCTTCTGAATAGAAGGTCTCTCTACTGCCTGCATTTGTGGCCATGTGGTTGTATAAAACTTCTGAGAAATATTTTTCTGTTCCATCTTTAAAATCAGATCCCTCTTGTATTACCATCCTATAATGTTTGAAAATCAAGGAAAGGATATGTGAATGATACACATAATGTAGCGTTACATGTAGTTTCCTACAAATTGCAATCTAGGGCACGAGCTGGCTGTTTCATCAAGTACAGTCTCTTGAGAACTTCACAGTGAGGGATACTGTGGTTGATGTTTCCTATATTTTTGCTGTTACCTCTATACATTGCTATCACTTTAGCATTAAATTACCTCATATCAATCAATTAAACAAAGTTTATTTGTGTACTGATGTATATTGCGCATGTGAGAAAGAACTGTTAAACATGGAGGTGGATCTTTAATGGTATGGTATGGACAACTATCTCATGGAAATCAATAGGTCTGATGACTGCACTATATAGTCATATAATTGGCAAAGGCAGTGGTTCCAAAATCTCTCCTCATATTCTCAGGTACTGCCAGGAGGATCCAGGAATTTGATGTGTTCCACCTGAGGCACACCTGACACTACTAATCAAGGTGTGCCTCAGGTGTACCTAGATGCGGCTGGGGGTACCCAAGGAGAGGTTTGGGAACCACTGGGCCAAGGAATATGAAGCCATTTCAGGGGCCCAGATTCACCCTCCGGTGCAATCACTATCATGATGTCCCCATATTCCAAAATGATAACGCCCCCATACTAACAGCTAAACTGTGGTTTCATGAACATTGAATGCCATCCATGGCTTCAGCAATAACCAGATCTAAACATAAGAACTGGAGGCTTTTTTTTTTTTTTTTTTTTTTTTTTACATAGCGCTTTTATCCAAAGCGCTTTACAATTCACCTATTCACACACACTCACACCAATGGTGAAAGGCTACTAGGGATTAGGTGTCTTGCTCAGAGACACTTCGACACGCCCAGGGCGGGGGATCGAACCAGCAACCCTCCGACTGCTAGACAACCGCTCTTACCTCCTGAGCTATGTTGAATGGTCCTACTGCACACCATTCAGAACCTGTATGACTGAATTCCACGAAAGATTGAAGCTATTCCATCCCCTGTAACTACTAGGGCAGAGACAGCGAATTTGCAAGGCCAAATTCCCCAGGGAGCCTACCTATGAAAATGTGTCATATATTCTGAGCAAAGTATTTGCCATGTAAATGAATGTTGGATACTCCCCATTTATGAACCCCTCTCTCCCCTTTCAAGTCAGGAACACAAAGGTTGTTTTGCAAAAATATTGATTGATTGTATCTATGTTGATATCAGGGAAATAAATTCCACACATGGGTTTGTAAATGTACTCTGGCACTGCAATGTTATGGATGAATAACTAATGAATATTATTCTTAACCTGCTGGGACAAATTAGCTCACCTAAGAGAATGCTCTTCCCACTCTCAGAAATCTGAGATATAAGAGAGAGATAATAGAAGAATATTATTATATTTGTAATAAATGTAAACCACATCATCAAAAATGCTCCAGGCCCACAGACACCTCCACATTGGACACTTAGCTACATCAGCCAATAAAAACATTGGACATGTATGCAAAATGGGCATGCATATATTTTAAATAACGTAATGAATTTAATGAAAAATGATAGATTAAATGGTTATATGAAAAAACACAGGGCCAAGTTACGTTAAATAATTTAGGGTAGCAGCATTGCTTTAGAATATGGCTTGTTTAATTTGTGTGAGCTAAAATAGCCTTGTAACTTGGCCTAATTTTGATATTGCTACTTTTAATGGCAGGCCTAGATTTAGAATGTTTTAATGGCTTATAGACAGTGCTTTGTATTTGTGAGTAACTTTTTTTTTTTGTATGTTGAAAACGTGTTTTTCTTCAGGTCTTGTTTTACTATAGCAGATGCAGTTATTTAACAAGTATGTGTGATTTATGCATGTATGTCTGATGTCAGTTAAACACAAACACATCAGTGAGGAAGTGCTGTAAAAAAAATATGGAATTTGAATTTATCGAGCCACGTCCTGACGGAAGCAAATTACAGCTGGAAACAAATTACCTGAAAGAGATCACGAAAGAAAGAGAGAAAGAGAATGAGAGGTGAGTTTACCTGACAGTCGGTTCATGTTCTAATTCAAATCCATCTTACATTAAAGTCACAAGATATTTGAAAGAGAGGAAGCCTGATTCCATGACTACATAATGATATGTGTTCTCCCACATAATACAACACTATTCATCTGTGATGAAGAAAATTTTTTTATGCCAGGGGCAGTGCTGTGGCACACTTAGCATGGGAAATACAGAATTTAAGGAAAGGTATTCTTTGTATCTGAGTCACCTACCCTTTGAATGCACCTGCTCTGATAAAATAACCTTTTTTGGTACATACACAATGCGTGAATATTTTCCATATTACTGATGTCTTCAGGCTTTCAGGTTTGCTGAGTGCATATTGTCCATAACAGCAGAAATGTTCTCACCACCCTGTTCTTTTATATTTTGAAATATTTTCATATATCGCAATGACATCACTACTATGACAGAGCGCCTGTTTCAGCCACTTTCTCAAAAGTTCCAACATCAGTCGATGGAAAATGGACACAGGAAACAGTTATGAATCTTGCCAAGAGAGAAAGTAACAGCAATATCTCAAGACGAATACTAGAGAGAAAAATAAGACATTGTGGATACCTGTTTACATTGACAATTCTTTGCTTATGCCGATCATTTCCCATTCAGTATGAAAATATGAAAATGAGCACATTCAAATTGCATATCCTTTGGGGATACAGGTTTTAAATTCCAGACAAAGCATGTTGAATGCAGGTTTTTTAATTTTTTAGAAACAGTCACATGGAATTTTTTGCGAATTGTTCCCTCCCACAAATTGCAGGAGGTGACACATTTCTAGCCATATATAAGTAGATATTCAGGTAATTTCAATTGCCAACACAGCACTAGTGTCTAGTCTAGAGTTTAGTGTACCTGTGGTAATTTGTCCAGAACGGATTGACACCAAGCAATTCGAGTTTGAAAGGTAATATTCTTTTCTTTCCTACTGTTGCTCTATTCTACTGTTGGTCATCGATGTATGATAAATCTATAAATCATCCTCAAATAAGAATTGTGTTGTATGTGTATTCATAAGAGTACATAACGTTGAAAACTGAACTGGTTTCTAAGCGTTTATAAACAGTTTTACCCTTTACCCTTTAAGTCTCGAAAAGAAAAGTCAAGAAAATTCAATAATTCCGGAAGGTTGTGGTAGAATTCACCATTCTAATGGCTTTATCAGACATTTATTTATTTATTTAGATAAATCTTTGCTTTTTTATTAATAGCTCCAGATAATTGTTTAACTGGACCTCACACTACTGATTTTTTTTATTCTCACAGATGTGGTTTCACAAAGAATCATCTGAAAGGTAATTTATTTTTAACATTTAGATTGTCTGTTATTATGCCATAGCTTTTCTGGGTACTCAATTCTGATTTGTCCATGATCTTTCATTATTTTTGTATATGACAGATGTGTAATGACCGCTGTGTCACAATGATTATATACCTCCTTATTATACATAGCCAAGTACACCGGTCAGCACGCACGTTCTCATTAGTAGCTAACGTTACAGTTACCTCGGCGATATGGGGATGATTTGCTGTACACTGTTTGATTTACGCAAAGATTTAAAAACATTGTGAGCTAGGTTGCATGCTTGTGCTTGAGCTGAAGCAAGAAATGTAGGCCTGCAAATAAGCACACTAAATTCAATTTAAACATAATTTTATGGCAGAGGACTAATGTCTTTGACAAGAATTCATTGCTATATGAATGTAAATGTACACACGTATACATTGTTAATACGTTTTCAGTGTAGTGTAGTTGCTTATCTTTCATATGTCAATTTGCATTTAAATATGTCTTCAAATTATAAAGACTGTTGCTCAATATAAGCTCCATAATGTTTGGGACAAAGACTTATTTTTTGTTGCTCTGGGCTCCCCAATTTTAGATTTGTAATCAAACTATTTACCCATGGTTAAAGTACAGATTTTCAGAGGCAATAAAAAGCCTAGAATCTAGACTAGATACTGAATGCTCTCTCATACCTGCTCTAAAGAAGCAATTGAACAGACCTGACTGATCAGAAACACCTGTGAAGCTAAGTCCCAAGCATCATGGTGCTCTGAAATGGGGAACTATGTATAAAAAGTGCTGTCATTTCTACATGGTGAAACTAAAGTGTATAAAAATGAAGGAAATCAAGGAAAAATATCTTTGTCCCAAACATTATGGAGCTCGTTGCATATTGGAGCATTGATGAGTGCATTATTCTTTTATAATATAGCAATGAATTCAGGGGCGACATAGCTCAGGAGGTAAGACCGATTGTCTGGCAGTCGGAGGGTTGCCGGTTCAAACCCCACCCTGGGCATGTCGAAGTGTCCTTGAGCAAGACACCTAATCCCTAATCCCTAACTGCTCTGGCGAATGAGAGGCATCAATTGTAAAGCGCTTTGGATAAAAGCGCTATATAAATGCAGTCCATTTTACCATTTTCAAGTTTCATTTGTGTGAATTCCTGTCCCCTAGCAAGGAACGTGTTCGGCTTTCTAAGTCGCTCAGTGAAGGAGAGGTTAAATATGTGCAAGAGAGAATGGTGATTGTTGAGAAATGCCTAAAGGACCATGGAATCAAATGTGGATCGGTGAGTGTAAAAAGTATAGTTTGCCCGATCTCAAAATGCTTTGCATGTTTCCTACCTTCCCCTAAAGGCGCCTTCAGGCAAAGGCAGTCCAGGAAGAGTTTTTCTGGAGTCTTCTGTAACACCCCTTCCCTTTTTTCTCTCCCTTTCTTTCAGAATAATGTCCCTCGCATTGCTGTTCTGGGTTCAGGTGGGGGGCAGAGGGCCATGGTTGGCCTACTGGGCTGCCTGGACCAGATGTATCATGCAAAGCTACTTGACTGTGCCCTCTACCTGTGCGGAGTCTCGGGATCAACCTGGTTAGAAGCAGTCCCCTTCTGAAGTTCAAATTCCTCTAACCTGTCTGTCACTTGGTGTCATTGCTCATTTCTCTCTCATAAATGTGCACCCATATGTGTCATCACAGGTGTATGACCTCAATGTATGAAGATCCTGCCTGGTCCACAAAGGTTCCCAGTATAATTGAAAGTCTGGTCAAGAGATTAACAGAGACTGATATCGATCTGTCAGAATTAACAAATTGGTTGTCTCAAGCAATTGAAGATGAGAACTTCTCCCTAACGGACTTCTGGGCTGCTACTGTAGTTTATGGCTTTGTAAAAAAGGTCAGTAAATGTGAAAGGAAATTTGACAATCGACATTGAACTTATAGACACTGATTTCTTTTAGTTCATTTATTAAAAGAGATGTAAAAGAGACTTATAAATATAAGCAGTGTAGGGTTGTGGCCCGTGGCCATGCTGTAGAAATGATCATACTGCCATTCAAATAAATAGAATGAAATATATAAATGCAATCCACTCTTTCTCATCCTTCAGATAAACACCACCTGTCTCTCAGATTTGAAAAATATGAAACCAACAAACCCATACCCCATCTACACGGTGAATGACCAGGGTCTAAAAGACAAGGGGGATAAAGTAGGTATGTTGGTGTTACAGTGTGCGGCGCAAGCACAAAAGCACTCATACTACTACTGCTGCGGCTACGACTATTATCTTTAAGCCTTTTATCTGTTCAGTTTTGTTCTGTCATAATATCATGATTACTGTGAGGCACTGGTTTCAGAATATTTTGATTTGTACTGAGCATCACATTAAGTAGTTGCACACATAATATCTTCTTTCACTTGTTTTGTTTGCCTTAATTCAAAACGTTTGTGCGTGTGTGCGCGCATGCACGTGTGCGTGTGTGTGAGTGAATTTTGCATTTCTTTCAGAGTCCTTCTATATTTGATTATTAGAATCCCCGAAAGTGCCAAATAGGCCATCATTTGCATTCTCACCCTGCAGTGCAACAATCTAATTAACATGCTAAGCTTACCTTGTTGTTATTACCTGTTCGTAAATATACCATGAAGACTAAGGCATTAAAGCACAGGCCATAATGGAGAGACAATAAACTAAATAAACTGCTTATACAGTGCAATACAAAAGTATGTGAACGGTATAGTAACATTTTTATTTTTTTTGTTATATACTTAGGCTGGGCTTGAGCTGCTGAAAACTGGGGACATAACACAAAAATAGCTGTTTTTGTAAAATGGTAAAACATATATGCATGTAAATACAATGGGATAAAAGCTAATTATCTGTACTTTTCTTCTCATGTTCATCTTTTGATCTCAGATCCAAACTCCTGAAGTATACAGGGCAAATAACAAATTTCACTTGATCGTTACCATACTTTTGGAGGGCACTGTAAATATGAATTTCCTGTCTTTCAGCCTGCTGGTTTGAGCTCAGTCCTCATGAAGTTGGTTATTCTCATCTGGGCGCCTATGTGGACACGTCCACCTGCAGGAGCCAGTTTGAAGGCGGGGTGCTCAAGCAGAGAACCTCAGAGAGGGACATGCTGTATTTGCAAGGTGCAGTGCTGCTGATAATTGTACACTTGCACAGTAAAATGCCCAGTGTTAATTCACCTCTTAACAGATAACATTTGGTCCCACTCTGGAATGTGGGACCAAATGCTACCTGTTAAGGGTTGAATTAACGCTGTTAGAGTTGAATTAACACTCGACATTTTACTGTGTGTGCTCAAAGTGATGCATCATTAAATGAGTGCTGCTTTTCTAATAACTGTTTGCTTGTGTGGTGACCATAATAACCGATTAACAGAGATTTTATTTTCTTTTTACGTGCAGGTCTGTGTGGCAGTGCACTGGCAGATGGGGAGGAAAACGTCAACCATATTAAGAACAGCATTTGGCAGTGGCTTAAGGGTACGTGTAATATTTACATTATAACAGCTTTCTTTCTTTATATGAAAGTTCTTATGTATACTCTATAGAACCCTGAGAAATCTTACCATGGTCTGATCCCTCTCTCCTTTCAGAAATTTACAAATCAGGAAGTGAACAAAAAGCAAAGGATTCTGCTGAAAAAACAAAAAAACAAAAAGGAAAACCGAAAGGAAAGGGAAAAGGAAAAGAGATGGAAAAAGGGAAAGAAAATGAAAAGAAAAAAGGAACGGATAAAGAAAAAGTTATAGAAAAAGGTAAAGAAAAAGAAAAGGAAAAATCAATGGCTAAAGTAAAAGGAACAGAAAAAGGGAAAGAAAAAGAAAAGGAAAAAGAAAAAGAAGAAAAGGAAGGAGGTGAGAACTACGAACGATGTGATCGCTCTTTTACAGAAGTACTTCTGGAATTCTGTTATTTCCTTTATCAATCCTTGTCTGTCAGTCACTCATCTCTTATGAATGGAGAACAAGAAAAATACAAACGAAATAAGACAACGTTGAAACTGATAATGACATTAACCATAATTGCAATATGAATATAATCAAGTGTATTTTCTTGATAATATGATATATAGTATATAGTACATATATAGTAATATGCACATATCTGCATAGACTATTTTCTTTTCTTTTTTAAAAAGAGCTAATGCTGTCTTACATCAGAAGCATAAGGGGCTGTTCTCACAGCTTATGGCCATTTGGATATAAAAGCACTGAGCTGTTTTTCCACAGGCGGTTGTTCATGGGGACGTGTCCAATACTTTATCTGGCAACCTTATTAGCAAGTCACCAGCTGTGGAACGTGAAAACGATAACATTGGTGGGAACTTAATCCCTTGTGAGAATGGGCCCTAAAGCCTTTTTGCTTATGGTATGAAACAACACATGACTGATGTGCTGAGGTTCTGAAGACTGATAGCATTACAGCTGAGGTTAGACCATTAACACTTGAGACAACCTTTCACTTGCTGTACAGTGAAAGATGGTCGTGCATGTTCTGCTGAACTGGGTATTCCCACAATCATCTAATGCCAGTTCCTTCTGTTACAGGTTCCTTCTTCGGTCACCTGCTTGGGTATGACGATGAAGAAAAAGAAAAAAAGGAAGAAAAAGAAGAAGGAGGTGAGGCCCATGAATGATGTGATCCCTCATTTTCAGAAGTGCTTTTGAAATTCCTCTGTTATATCAGCAGCCATACTTTCACCTACCCTGCTCCTGCAAAATGGCTGAAGCTAAGCAAGTATAGGATTGATTAGTACTTGAATGGGAAACTTGCTGGCAAAGCTAAGTTGCTGCTGGAAGTTGTGTTGGTGGGCCAGTAGGGGGCCAATAGTGTCCCTGTGATGTGCTGTGGGAGATGCTGTCTTTCGGATGAGACATTACTGAAAACTGAGGCCCTGACTCACTGTGGTCTTTAAAGATGCCATGACACTTATCATAAAAGGTAGGGGGTTCCCTGGTGATAAATGGATACAATGCATATGCTATGAAAAATAAGTTGTATAAGTCACTCTGAATAAGAGTATCTGCTGAATGCCTGTAATGTAATGTAACGGTGAGCGTTCTGGTTCAAAATGACTGCCATGCACCACCCAGGTGGGTACTACACGTTGGTAGTGGTGTGGGTGGGGTGAGTTTCCTCCTTATCACTCTAAGTCGCTTTGAGTGTGAGAAAAGCGCTATATAAATTAAAGGAATTATTTATTATTAGATTAATTGATAACTAATTAACTGTGTCCTAAAATGGATTCCATAGCGGAGAGGAATTCTAACTTCTGTGTCATACAGCATCAGTTCAGGGCTCCAGTGACTCTCTTCCCCAACATCAAACCCCACAAGCTAAGAGTATCACTCTTCCTCTACAGTGAACGATGGTTGTGAATGTTCTGTGGAACCCTTGTAATCAGATAATCATCTAACGCTAGTCCCTTCTGTTACAGGTTCTTTCTTTGGCCGCATTCTAGGGTATGGAAATGAGGAAAAAGAAGAAGAAAAAGAAGAAAAAAAAGAAGAAAGCAAGGCAGAAGAAAAGGGAGGTAAGGACCGTGACAGATGTTACTTCTCAGAAATACTTCTGGAATCCTGCAGAGAATATTAGGAAAAGTTAGAGCAAGAAAAAAAAAGTTAAATAAGGCTATGATGAAACTAAAAATGATATTAGCAGTATTTCCGTATGTTAATTAATTATCATTAGGGAGAGGCTTTTATCCAGAGTGATGAAAAGTACTGCAGAACATCAGTTTTCCTCTCAGGAATACAAAAATGTGATTCACAAAGAAGGAACACATGCCCCCCCCCCCCCCCCCCCCAACACTTAAACTTGTCCCCCCAATAATTGTACCGGAAAAAAATAATAATAATTCTGTGCACTTTTATTTTGAAAGACATGCTGCGGGAGTGCAGGAAAAAAGTCCAGCCGGTACAGCAAATATTTGTTAAAAATCATCCCATTAAAATCCCTGTGCAAAAGGCAAAAGGTACCTACTAACCAGTAGGCTCAGTAAGTTGAATGGCAATCGCCTGATTGCAAGCCCACCCCTAACTTATGTCTAAATTATTCCTACGCCCCTGGTTAGCACTCCTGCTGTAAAGTGAAAGATGGTCGAGAATATCCTGTGAAACAATGTAATTGCACAATCATCTAACATCTGACTATTCTCTTGCAGGTTTCTTCAGTCGTATTCTCGGGTATGGAGATGATGAAAAAGAAGACAAAGAAGAAGACAAAAAAGAAGAAGATGATGATGATGAAGAAGGAGGTGAGGACCACAAATGATGTGATCCCTAGTTTACTGAAATACTTCTGGAATTCTCCTGCTATGTCCTTCATAAATCCTTGTCTTTCAGTCACTCATTTCTTATGCATGGGAAGAACAAGAGAAATGCAAGAGAATGCATAAGAAGAACAAGAGAAAATGCCAAATAAAACATTGATGAAACTAATAGTGATATTAACCATAATTGCAATAGAAATATAAGAATGTGTATTTTGTAGATAATATGAAGTTGCAGGTATCCGCACAGACTGTCTGATATCCTCATTTATAAAAAGTGCTGATGCTGTTTTCCCTGAAAAAAAGAGACATGAAGGCTTTTTGGTTTAAGGAGGACACATTACATGCCTGGTGCAAAGAGGTTCTTAGGACTGATAGCTTTTCAGCTAAGGTTATACAATTAATAACTGGGATTGCACTAAAGAAGATTCCATAGCAGTGAGGAATTGAAACTTCTGTGTTATACAGAATCAGTTCAGAACTCCAGTGACTCTTTTCCTCAAAATCAAATCTAAGAGGCTATGGGTATCACTCTTCCTCTGCAGTGGAAGATGGTTGAGAATATCCTGTGAAACAATGTAATTGCACAATCATCTAACATCTGACTATTCTCTTGTAGGTTTCTTCAGTCGTATTCTCGGGTATGGACATGACAAAGAAGAAGACAAAAAAGAAGAAGAAGATGATGATGATGAAGAAGGAGGTGAGGACCACAAATGATGTGATCCCTAGTTTACTGAAATACTTCTGGAATTCTCCTGCTATGTCCTTCATAAATCCTTGTCTTTCAGTCACTCATTTCTTATGCATGGGAAGAACAAGAGAAATGCAAGAGAATGCATAAGAAGAACAAGAGAAAATGCCAAATAAAACATTGATGAAACTAATAGTGATATTAACCATAATTGCAATAGAAATATAAGAATGTGTATTTTGTAGATAATATGAAGTTGCAGGTATCCGCACAGACTGTCTGATATCCTCATTTATAAAAAGTGCTGATGCTGTTTTCCCTGAAAAAAAAGAGACATGAAGGCTTTTTGGTTTAAGGAGGACACATTACATGCCTGATGCAAAGAGGTTCTTAGGACTGATAGCTTTTCAGCTGAGGTTATACAATTAATAACTGGGATTGCACTAAAGAAGATTCCATAACAGAGAGGAATTGAAACTTCTGTGTTATACAGAATCAGTTCAGAACTCCAGTGGCTCTCTTCCTCAAAATCAAATCTAAGATCCTATGGGTATCACTCTTCCTCTACAGTGGAAGATGGTTGTAAATGTTCTGTGGGACCATTTAATCAGACAATCATCTAACGCCAATCCCTTCTGTTACAGGTTCTTTCTTCAGTACCATAACAGGCACAATTTACGATTATGGTAAGTACACTGCGCACTCTCCATAAATATTTCTGGAGCCTGCTGATACTTTCTGCATTGGCTCCTCTCTTGCTCTCACTCCCTTTTTAGTCCATCTGGACGACATGGCAAGTGAAACGGTGGAAAGTATACTACACCTGTTTGACTGTGATGATGAGGAGGAGAGCGCCCAGCACGTGCAGAAAATACATAAGAACATGTCAGGTAGGTCAACTACCTACCACCTACTATTTATGTACAGTTTATCTACTATATATTTACTATCTGTCTTGGAGATGGGAAGGGGTAGGGTGAGGGGGGGAGGGTTTGGGGGGATTCAAAAGCACATATTTTAGGAAAGCAGTTCTGGCATAGTTGCCTGTGTATGTGTGTGTTTGTGCATAACGCATGTGTTTGCCTATAATCACGACCCCTTGTATACATTTTTATTAGTCTCTGAATGACAAAAATGGTAGGATCTCTGCAATGTGTTTCTTGACAATGTCCCTTCATAAGATTTGTACAGTGCAAAAAAAGTGAATCCATTAAAGCTGAGTCTATGCCTCCCTTCCTTTCTTCTAGGCGTAGATTCGGAACATGCCAAGAAACCTGAGAAAAACATGGCGGGAAAGAGCAAAGAGGAGAAACATGAGTCTCTTGCAGAGTATGCTGTTGATGCATTCAGCGCATTCCAAAATTTTTTGCCTGGTTTATCAAATGGTAAGTGAGGCCACCTGCTGGCGGAAACTATTATAGCACCTCACATAATTTCATCTTCACCCCTCACCCAAATGACTGTTGTGCCAAAAGTGTTTACTCATAATACAAAATATGTCTTTAGTGATGTCATATTCATTTTTTTTTTTGTTTTGACACATCTATACTTACATCCTGGAGGGTGTTCTTAATCTGTTCAACAGCTGATAAGAGGCTTTTCTTCACAAATGTATGTGTTCTGTCATGTTTGCTATTGCTGAGCTCATTAGTGCGTTCTTTTTTCTTTTTTTTTTTTGAACAATGTGTCAAACCATTGGTTTTTATATATGTGTATTACAAACCATATTTTATGCTTTTGGGTACTTGGTTTCATCTGTGCATAAGTAAGACACACAAACAGTCTGTGGGAATGTTCATATAATTAGAATGGGGACAGAGAAATGTACACAATCCTAATATCTCCTTTCCTTTCCAACACAGTTACCAAGGTCACTCTGAAGACTATGTCACTGTTGAGCACCTGGACCTGGGGCACGAAATATAACTTTTTGTACAAGTTCCCCATGACCGGCAAGTCTCTCTCTCTCTCTCTCTTTCTCTCATTCTCTCTGTAATTCCCCCCCATCATTGTTCACAGCCCTCTGCCTGTGCTTAGCCGAGTTTACCCACTTACGTTTATGTGCATCATTATAGTAGTTTAGGTTCAATAGCATAGCTAACGGTCCTGTGGGATCTTCTGCCACAGTAAAAGATAAAGATGAACAAGCATCCACAGGCTGGCAGAGCTGCAGTCCCTCATAGAAAGGCCTGTGTCTGTGTCACTTTAGAAACCAAGGTTCCAGACGATATGCTGTCAGATGAGCGCAGTTATCTGGAAGACGCGGGGCTTGTGCTGAACTCTCCGTATGTGGCTGCTCTTCGGCCTGAGAGGAATGTGAAACTCATCCTGTCCTTTGATTTCAGTGCCGGGGATCCATTCATGGTAAGATTCATTTAGCTTAATCAAATCATAAATTCCCTTTCCTACCAGAGCAGGTCTGACATTAAAGTAGCTGTCATCCAGCACTTTGCCATGAACAGCTATAGAACATTTGAAATGAATCACATGCACATGGAACTAAAGGATGAAGGAGTATATTCCTTTTTTGTTCATTTTGTTTTTTAACTACTTTCAGAGCCGTAGCACTATGTGCTAAAACATGTTTAGCATGTCTGATGAAAGTGTGTCATGAATCTCTTCTGTTCACACCATTTCGCTGATGTATTACACCAGGGATATTACACTCAAGTGAGACACCCATGCTGTACCCCACCATAACCCTAACCTTAATCCTCGAAGACTAGAGCCTGATATTCCTAGTGTACCCCACCATAAACCTAACCCTAATCCTCTAAAACTAGAGCCTGTACCCCACCCTGACCCTAACCCTGCAGCACTACACAGTAAAATGTCCAGTGTTAATTCAACTCTAACAGATAACCAATGGGGACCAAATGTTATCTGT
The DNA here is from genome assembly GCF_013347855.1 of Anguilla anguilla. NCBI lineage: Eukaryota > Metazoa > Chordata > Actinopteri > Anguilliformes > Anguillidae > Anguilla > Anguilla anguilla. The sequence goes on along the minus strand of NC_049208.1, from coordinate 16,538,123 downwards.
CAGAGCTGAATTAACACTGGACATTTTACTGTGTGGTGTCTGACTTCCTTGCAATACACTAAGACTAAAAGCAGACCTATAGAATACACAGAGAACAATTAAGTGCAATATACTGTCTTCGTTAATGACATAATGTTTTACTCATTATGTTTTACTCACCGTCACTGCTCAGGTAATATACTGGTATGTAGAGGAAAAAGCTATCATCCTATACTAGATGTCTGACCGTCTGTCCTTGTCCAACGTTCCAGACTGTGGTTCAGGCTGCTGAACACTGCAAGCACACGGGCATTCCCTTCCCCCCAGTGGAAGTTCCAGACGAAGACAGGAAACATCCGAAGGACTTCTATGTGTTCAAGAGTGAAAACACTCCCACTGTCATCCACATTCCACTCTTCAACATGGTCAACTGCAAAGGTCTCCATTCAATTTCATTCACCGGACATATGCGGCCCTTGGTGCACTGTTTGTTTTTCAGATCAGTTCTGAATGCTGTGTGTGTGCGTGTCAGCGTGTGTGCGTGCATGCGTGCGTGTGTGTGTGTGTGTGTGCCTGCCAGCATGTGTGCCTGCGTGCGTGCATATGTATGTGTGTGTGTGTGTGTGTGCAAGAATGGGCCACAGTGTCGTTGTGAGTAAAACTATATGGATGCAACCAGCAAAAGAAAATGCTAAATATTTTTTGGTATTAAATGGTATTTTTTAATTTAAGAAAGTGGGGTAAATAAAGCAAGTAAGTGCAAGTAATGTTTTCAGTACACGCAACCAAGTTGCAGTTATATTTGAATGCTGTAAATTATTCTTGCACTGCTGAGAGTTTGATAAAAATAACCCCATCGTCTCTTTCAGCTCCAGATGTTCCTTTTAAAGGTTCAAATAATGTAATTAGAGGAATTAAAGAAACTATCAATCTAGCCTTTTCCCCATTTTTTGATTTCATCTCATCTCTCTCTCTTTCTCTCTCAGGAGATGTCGATAAGTGGAGGGAGACGTATCCAACATTCAGGCCAGCCTACGACAGAGAAACGATGGAGGAATTAATACGGGTGTCGGGCCTGAATGTGATAAACAACAAGGAAAAAATCTTTAAAGAAATTGCAGCTTTGTGCAAGTGAAAATCCATCTAACAGGCCTCAGACAGGGAGGTACCCTAATTTAAAAATAAAGTTAATAAAGTGAGATCAAACTAATTCAGAATATACAGCACCACCATCTTTTGATTCCACTCACTGTTTGTAAAAAAACAGCTAGCTGAGTATCAGTGTTTAGCTGTTTAGCGAGTCATCCCTCATTCTCACAGGTGGTTTTTAGTCTTCTTGTCTTCCAAATCCAAGTAGTCTTTACACTTCCTTCCCTGTCAGGTTGATCCATGAGTACAGATGGAACACAGTGACAAATTAAATCGATAGTCTGAAGAGATTATTTTTAAGTATCTAATAGCTTAATTAAAGATGGCATCCTGCTGGCAATCTATTCTTTCTTTCTTAGCACTGGTGTCACTGTGTTTTATTTATATTTACAACACAGTTTTTTCTTCAGAATATCAAGCATTTGCAAGCAAGAACCTGAACAGTTGAAGTTCTTCACAATCTTAAGTGAAAGTCTGGACCTATGCTTTGCCCCTGAAACATGTACCTGAATTTCTTTCCTTGGGTGTGTTTATTCATTTGTGCGATCCATAGTCCTTGTTAGGGAAGATTCTTTTCTACTGCTGTATCTGACTTTGGATTGTTACATCTGACTGGAAGTGACTGCATTTCCCTGTAATCTTTCACATTTGATACTCAATTAATTGTAATGGTCTGTGCAAGTCTAGCCTGGTAACTTCACAGAAGCACTCATCAAGCGCTTGTGAGATTTAATCTGGTGAATGCCACAGCCAAAAGTTCATGTAATTAACTTCAACTGAATAAAGCATTTTATTCTACCAGAGTGCGGCGACTCCATAGTTTTTTTCATTATGCAACTTTCTTGAGGCAGCAACTTGATTTTACATTGTTAGATATGCATTGCAATTCTCGAGCGCTGTCTTACCACAGCACTTCTTATGTTTAATATTGTTTATTACTTTATGTTACGTGTTGTTATTATATCACTGTGTTCTGATTATCTTATCACTGTTAAGCCATATGCACGTAATCATGTGAGGTCATGTGACATAAAATGTAAATACACTTGTAACTCATCCATCAAGCCGTTTTATAAGATGTTCTCAAATATAATTATGAAATGGATTATATTTATAATAGGTCCTTATAAGCCTCACTGTGTCCAAAGATATTAATCAGAGGCCTTAACTAAGAACACTGGGGACCCACCCATGCAAATTTGGGTCCCAATCGTGAACATTGGGGACCCGACCATCAAGATTACATTGAGGATCTGTCTATGAACACTGGGTTCCCAACCAAGTGCAACAGCAGGAGCAGGCTGGTGAAGAGATGCATACATGAAGAGAAGAGAGCTGAAGGTCAAGTGAAAGTGGTTCCCATTCAGCACAGGTGTGGAAGGTTCCTAATCAGCCAAGGAGGCTGGTAAAAGATGCCAAACACTCTGACGCATAACAATTCAGGGTAAGGTAAAAGAAATCACAATAATTTAGCAAAACTGTGCGTGTGTGTGTGTGGGTTTTTCATTGTTTAACAATAGATTGAAATGAGCATGTGACAGTTGATTTGATTTATGGTGTTTTGGGGCCGCAATGACACCCAGGCAGTGACTTAACACTGTTTTATGCCCAGCCAAACGTGTGTTCCTGTGCTATATTAGTCTGCCACATTTGTCACTGTTGCGATGAACAATGGTGTCTATCGTCACTGTGAGCTGCTGACAGAAGAAAGCAAGAATGAAATATGAACCTTGACCAGGAATGAGTAACCTTATTTTTCCTGAGGGAACTGTGATTGCAGCACCTGCATCAAAAAACTAAATGTATAATACAAACACTAAAAATGCAGAGCACTGTTTATTACACTGACACACAACACAACTGATAAAAGTGACTGCAGACAGCAAACATTTGATGTCCCAGCATCCCTCCAGAAAAAGAAAAAGAATTACATGCATTTAATATGCATTTAAAAACCACATTGATGTTGCACAAAAAACAAAAACAAAAAACTGTTGTGAGCTGTTTGGCTTTAAAGGGTGGCCACCATTTTCTATGTCCTGATGGCAGAAGCCCATTTGAAATACAGGCACCATCATCATGGTGTTACTGTCTCTGCGCCTGGCCAGCTCAGCGATGCTGCATTTGTGAAATACCGAAAGGAAACGTCAGATACACTCCGCTGTCCCTCAAACGTGAACACTGAAATAAACGAACATGTTCCCTAATTTTTAAAAAGGGCGATTCTTATGTTAGCAAACTTAAACTGGACCCTGGGCCCATGGATGTCACTGAAAACATGTTTTATTATCCACACACACAGAACCCCGTGATACTCTCCCTGCCACCTTCTGGTGGTACTTTCCCCTCCAGCGGAATTCTCCCGAGAGGCGTGATGCAAGAAAACTCAAACCCACCCACTGCTGACCCGCTGTTTCTGCCAGCAGCAAGGAGCCAGAGTAGTGAGTGTGTGTGTGTTTGTGCATGTGTGTGTGTGTGTGTGTGTGTGTGTGTGTTTGCGTGCATGTGTGCGCGCGCATGTATGTGTGTGTGTACATGCATGTGCATTGAGAGAGAGAAAACAACAGATTGAAAGAATGACAAAGAAAAAAATAGAAATAGAGAGAGAGCAAGAGAAAATGATACTGTATAGTGAAAAAGATAAAGAGAGCGAGAGATTGAGCAAGCAAGAGAGAGTAATAGAGAGAGAGAGCATTTAAGGATTCAGGCAAACCCTTCCCTACTAAAAAAAAATATGATGTAAACACAATCTAGGGAAAACATTTATGTGAATGAACATATGGATATGACCATCTTATGACTGTGTCAATTTTAAACACTAACCCTGGAGGTCTCTCTCTCTCTCTCTCTCTCTCTCTCTTTCTCTCGCTCTGGTATTTTTCCTCTCTTCCTATTTCTTGCAGCAGAGTCAAAATGATTCTCTGGCTGACAGTCAGCATACCACAGTGAAACCTGTAACACGTCCCTGCCCACAGCAATCTGGAATAACAGTGAATGCATGAAAGTGGCTGATGTGGCTTTTTTATGTGAATTATCTGTACTTTATATATGTCTACATGGCTGATGTAGTTTTAGTTTTTTATGCATTTTGAATATTTTCAATATGTTTACATATTTTCCCATACCATTACATACATTCATTTTTATGTGCCATATTAACAGGTCTTAGCACATATTCATCCAGTTAATCAAATAAGCATGAGCAGCAGTGCCTAGTGATTAAATGGTTTTATACTGACTTGTCTCCAGTTGCGTTATTAATAAGATACCACCCCTGGCTCTTGCAAGGACAGGATGTTCCAGCATCCCTGCGGTATAGATATGACTGAGAACTTTCTATGTCAAGCCTAGATGTGATGAAGGACAATCCAGTCCACATTGAGCCCTGGAAAGCCATCAATGACAAGAAACAAACTTTAGCCAATGAGGCAAATCTGATATAATATGATGGCTTATTATTCCCTTTGGATCTGTATTTCTGCAGGTATTTTGGTTTCTTATAAAGAATGATCAACATCAACATGCCATAATGCCCTCTCAATGTCATTTTTTGTATTTTGAGCCTCAAGTTACGACACATGGAGGATCTCAGTTGCTAGAATGTTTTTTATCTGATACAATTAACCATATTGCAAACCTCTCAAACCTCTCAACCTCTGAACACTTATGATCATCTCAGAAAAGCAGAGGTCACTGTGGATTAATAAAACCTGGAGAGATGTGCAGTCGTTATTATCATTGTCTAAACATGCTTTTTCACTTACTGTATTGCTTATAAAGCTAATAATAAAGTTATTGTGAAACTCATAAACTCAGCCCCAGAACTGTGGCTTCAGGAAATAAGGGGGTAGTAAAGAACATGCTAGAAAGGTCATGAAAGATATAAAAGTCAGAGGACCCCATCAACATGGGGGCTCCTTATAGCTTCTATCCTGGCCTGGCCTAGGGGACCTGTGATTTGCTGACTGCTCTAGCAGATCTAGTCTTCTTGCCCTCCAGCTGGTTTCTTCTTTTGAAAGAATCTAGTACAAATTCTCTAGCTGAGCTGAAGATGAGAGCCCAAGCTTAAATTCTCTCCTTCTGGGATTGAACTCTCCTAATGAACCCTTTCCCAAACCTCATGCATGGGGCCACATCAGCAAGTTTCCCTCCTCCTCCGTCCACTAAGGAAGCTATAACATTCTGTTACTTTGACAGGTGTCTCTTGGGTAAAGGGGCATGGGGCTCAGCTGGGTTGATGTGAAAAAAGACCTCACAAATTGAGCATGCAGGGTACTGAGGAATGTTCTTTCCGGGGTAATTAAATGTGCCTTAAGCCCATAGTGTGACAACTGCAACAGCAGGCGCCTGGAACAATGGCTTGCTTTCTGAGTGCAGAGACAGGGCTCTGCGTGTCCTTCCCTTAACATAAAATGCTGCTTTACAAACCACAGTAATTTGTAAATACAGTCATCTGTCATTCTTTGTCCTGGTTTCCATTCCTCTTTCAGACATGAAGGAGTGGGTTTTAAGTGACAGTGAAGACATCCATTAATGCTGCTTCCCCTGAGAGCCCTGTTAAACGAGAGTGAATCACATCAGGCTTTTTTCCTGTGTTTTTGGACTGGAAAAAGTCCAAATCAAAGATCAATAGAAAGGCGGACAAACGCTGGCAAGAATGCAGCCACTCAATTGCGGTTGGTGTAAATGCAAGAAGTGTAGTTTAAACAGTTGTTCTCGATGTCATATCAGTTACTGACTGACTTATTATTTATTGACATTGCAGACATTAGGTTGCACTTTTTCATTAATACACAAAAACTGATTTGACTTTGCCTTTTGTTTTGCTAACTGACAACTCCACATGGGAAAAACCATTGGGCAAACAATGTGTTCAACAAAAGGCAATACAATGATACTACAATTAGTAATATAATAAAATAAGAATTACAGTTTTAGAATACCAACAAATGAATGAACACCAAAATGAATCATTAAAGGTGAAATCCCTTGCCTGCTTTTACATTTTTTATACACATAATTCATCACTCAGCCTAATTTTCCTGTTCATAAGACACAGTACGCCGCTCCAATGTCCCAGAAAAGCCACAGAGAGTCAGGCTCTTCCTACACCAAGCAGACAATGTGCACCAGAGCTGTGTGACATCATTGCCCTCCTTCCAGTTCAGCCATGCTTGGCAGAGGCACAGACACTGGTTCCGTTTACCTCAGGCTACGGCAACACAGCGACTTCCCAGCACAACTGCTGACAGACCACTGAATGAGATGAGATTTTAATAAGAACAATGGCACAGCATCTGCAGTGCTGGGTTTCTTCATCTAGGAAATGGCCACCTCTGTGCAGTCGTTTGATTTGTATTTGTTCAGTTTTCCCCAATTGTTTGTGCGTGTGAGTGCATGTGTGCCTGCATGCATGCATGCATGCACGTGTGTTAGTTAATGGGGATAAAGGGGTTCAATGAGATGAAAGTACAGGAAATCGTCACTGTCCACCTGCATAACATCAGCCACCATCACCATCTTTGAATTTGTCACTATACTGACAGGCAGCAGGGGCTGGTTATGCTGCCAGATTTCTGAGCTCAAGGACCAATGGTGCCCAAATAAGGGGCATAACCACACTCTTACTGCGTCTCCAAGCATGGTGTCACATTCTGTAGCAGATGCTCACATGCTAACTCAGAGCACTGAGGCTTGAAGGTTATCACTTATTGTCTTTGATGGCAAACAGCAATGCACCTGGAAAACCACTTGTGGATACTGTACATTGATAAACACTGCATCAAAATTTCTGCTTACTTCAGTCTCTACTCCCCAATGACTTAAATGATGGTTTATTTAAAACAGACACCACGTTCGTGTATTTTGAACAGATTTAAAGTGTTGAAAGGCTGGTTGATTCTCTAGAATTGCAGCGCCAACACATACTCTTACACTACAGCCTAGATTCATTCAGAGCTTATCCATAATTTTAACTTGTAATTAATTGCAGTCTTCTGTATACAGTGATCACCAGAATGAATTTTAAAATTATGTTTTTCTTTGAAAAAGTAACACTTGTGTTAATTTGTAATTCAAGTTAAGGACAAAGTTTGACTGGATCCAGGGCTGATTTCTTACATCAAAACATCTTGTAGGAAAATTGATAAAATTATGAAAATAAAATTATATGGGAACAGAATAAATTGTTCAAGGTATTTTTGCACATTAAGAAGCACAGTTAATTCTGTTCTTGTTTATGGCTGCATGCTATTGTATGTGGGGTACAGAAGGCAACTGGGCTTTAAATAGACCTATTTTGTCTGCATGAGGGAGTTTTTAGGCACAAGCACTTCTAGAGGGAAGCGATTCACAGAGGAAGCAACAAACAGTATTGCATGTTGGCCTTGTGCCTGTTCCTCTGTTTTGAAATGTCTCCAGTGTGGACAGGAAGGTCATTGGCTTTGGATCACAGAGGATGACATGGTACAAGATGTTCACCATTGGCAGCTGTAATTCATAATTTTTTAAACACTGAAGATCACAGAAGGGAAAAGGCGAGAAAGGAAAGGCAAAGGAAAGCAAATAATGATGTCAAAGTTCTAAACCTACTGAGGTTGCCAGGGTGAAAAGCTGGTGCAGTTATACTTCCTTACTTTTATTCATTACTTCTGATTTACTCTGCATCTCCAAAAAAGGTGTATTTTCTCTGAAAGCAAATGAGGAAATGCACATTTTTATCATAATTAGTATAACTATGACCAAAACTGCAGCTATGCTGATAACGTGTCATACTCACTAAATGTAGCCTTATTACACTATTAACGATTTGCAACAGCAACAATAACAAGAAACTTTTGCACCTTGCTTTCAGTCTATGATTACCAATCATCAGCAAGGAAGATTGACAACTGCTAACTATGCCTTTGAAAGCAAGCAGTCAGGCATTGGCCATTCATGTGTTCATACAGGTACCTGTCTGGATATTTGGGTTATGCCCTATTTTAAAAATATTTTTAAGTGTGTGGGCTTCCTACCTCTTGCTTGTGTAATACTATGTAATAACTATGTAATACAACAAAATAAAATAAGGCTTAAAAATAACATCTTATCTGCAATGCGCTGAAGCTGAAATAGACATATATATAGGGATGATTACTTCAACACCACTCTACCTGTCGCACCAATCAGTGTCTCATTTTTTACTTAAATAAATGCCTTTAATTCAATCCAACTCGTCGCAGTGATTGTGACAACAGGTAGAGAAGAGGTTGAGTGATCACCTTTATGTACTGTATCTTTCTTTTAACAGTATAACTGGAAATATTATTGTGGAATTCAGTGAAATTACTGCATATAGAACACACTGAAATATTTTTATTTTATTTCCTGTGCTAAGCACATGACCAGCAAAAACTTATCATTTTCAATTAATCAGATCTGATGTAAAAGTTTTTTTTTGTAATTCTTCTTCTTCTTCTGATGATGATGATGATGACTATTATTATTATTATTATTATTATTATTATTATTATTATTATTAACAAAAAAAACCACAACAACAACAATAATAATAATAATAATAATAATAAAGATACAATTAGTAAGGATTATTGTAGTTAATTATTCAATTATTACCAACCAGGTGAAAGACAAAGATCATAGAGGCTCCTGGTGAGCTACGTTATGCAATTTAACTGCTGCAGCATATATTATGATTACAGTTGACAGATTACATCCACAGTGTTCTACAGAAGCCTGTCAGTTTTGTGTGAGGTATCAAAGACCTGACTGATCACCTGCTCCAATGGCAAAAGTCAGAGTCACAAAAGCTGTAGTATTTTCAATTTACAATCTCTAACTTGGTCACTTGTTTATGGATTTTTACAAGGCCTATCAAAAACATCCTCTTCATTGTTCTCTGGAACCCTATTGATCCTAATGTGCTGTGAAGGTCACCTATTCATGTCCAATTTTTAACGGCATGTTTTCAGTACATTTGCATTTAACTAATACTACTTTCTCATGTACCTAACGCTTTTCACACAGTGGGTATGTAGTCATCCACCAACGACTACTTCATAGCAAACCTTTCATAACATACTGCACAAACCAATGAAACATAAATTAATATTGATTTTAAATTCTTCTTTTTCTATCTAAATGTATTATTTCAGTACAATTGGATCTTCTCACCCGTCCTTGATTTCTAATATAAATAGGAAATGTTTAGGTTAGTTTTTCCAAATTTATCCAACATATTATAGTCCAGCTAAAAGAAAAATGTAGATTCACTGTTTTTAGCAACAAATTACACCAGTCATTCCAATATAAAAACACTGATTGCAAGTGAGCATTACTGAAACGCTACTTGTAACTACTTGTACATCAACCAAAGCCAAAGTAGACTAAATGTTTAGTTTTCCCACTTGAATCAGCAACAAACATTGATGCAATTCGAATCAAGTAAAAATAACCCCACCTGAATTCAGCAATGAGTTTTTTCAACCCATTTCCTTTTGTTCCATGCTGAACAGCATAGACTTTCAACTACATAATTGCCTTTCAGCTATGACTGAAGTACATACCTCATTTCATTACATCTTGAGATAGCCTAGATGTCTGCCAGCTGGTAAAGGTTCACTGAAATCACAATGCATAAGGTGTACAAATAAAATGAAGCAAGTAGCCCTATTTGATGAACATGTACTTGGGGTGCTTAAACATTTATGCTTCCAAAACATTCTCATCTTGTGCCAAATCTGATATTACAGTTGTCCCCACCAAAGGTCTAATTCTGGTTTCTTTCCAGTAGCCTACTGCCGCAGTGGTTAACTACTCGGACTGGAGAGTTCGTGACGCCAAGAGCACGCTTGAGTTGCAGTGTGGATTGATGCATGTTGCATGCATTCACTTGGAGTCTTCGTTGCAGTTTAAAGTTGATTCTCAACTTAAAAGTTGATTCTTCGCAAGTCGAAACAGGACACGACTTCATTTTGATGGTCGCGAAAACTGAAATCCCTTTGTGCATCTTCTCTTCCAGAGGTTAATATCGTTCACAACCCAAGAAGACCCATCCATTAGACTCGCAATCATCACTTTCGTGGCGTCCCCCCCTCTTATCTGAGCTCGATTGAGACTTCCTGTGTTAGCTTATAGAGTTGGGAAGCTGTAGTCCGCGAAGCTCCAGCGCGCACTCGCTTCTGCGCATAATTATACTGGCGTTAACAGAAACTGAGCGAGCGCAGGGTACGACAACGAGTTACCCACAGAGACTCAACGAGGGGAGAGAGGGACACAGACACCGAAGTGTGCGCAAGAGAGCACGGAGAAAGAGCCCAAAAAGTGTGTGAGTCTGGGCGAGCGCACTCACTAGTTAGATAACTAGTCAGCGACAGGGAAAGAGTGTGGACGAAAAGGCCACAGAGCGACAACAACTGGAAGGAAAAGTGTCTCCGGTCGGATTAAACATCGGCGAAATATCAGTGCAGTATGGCCTCGGAAGAGCTCTACGAGGTACTGAAACCCGTTTACCTCGCTGGTTACTTGAAATAATACCGCTTTGTGCCATTATTCTTTTTGTTTCTTCGCTTATTTTATAAATATCTGTGTTTGCGGGCTTTCCGCGACAGAAATGTACTGGCATATGCAACTATTTGGTCGTAAGCAATGCAAGGAAACGGAGGGTGAAACTAGCTAGCTAGTTAGCGAAGTTGGCTAACCCAGCTAGCTGTTGGCCTCCTGAAATTGATGGGTGACTGTTGAGTTGAACCTATGTTCGCTAACAAGTAAGCTAGCGAGAGGCTTTAGTGTGGTAGCTAGCTAGGTAACGTTGGTATCGTGTCGACCGCCTTGGAGATGTAGTGGGGGTTGGGGGTTCCCGAAAGTCGTTTGATGGCGAGATTAAGTGTTTAAGTGGTTGTTGCCGCTAGGTAAGTAGTTGGTAATGATTAGTTGAATAATGCAAACTAGCAGGTCACTGAAACCGTTACCTGCAACTTGGTTGAGTAGCCCTAGCTTGATGCATAACGACATTAGTAATTAATGTTGGCAGTCTAAAATAGTTCAGAATCTTTCTCGCTATTAAGTAAACTAGCGTTATGTCAAACGTATTAAATTGTGGCTAATGGTGTGGTTGTTGGTGGTGAGCATTGGTAGATGGGTAGTTTTGGTTGGTTAGTTAAATTAGTTATAGTCTACATTAATTATTGCAATACCTCGTTAATGGCCGCACTATGGTCACCAATCAAACTCACCAAAAACGGCATCAACGTTGATTTAGATGTTTTCTTGGTCAACTCTCCATTAATATTGATGGTCTATTGATGCGCAACACAGATATATAGGTTGGCGTTTTGAGTACTGAAAGACAGTGAACGAACACAATGTTTTTTTTAAAAAGAAATCTAACTGCTTGCATGGATTGGTAATTACAGAAATTAACTAACCAATTTGTCTAGCTGTTTTGATGACGAGGGCTCCACATTCGTGTGTGTTTGCCGACAAGCTTTGTAACGTGAGCAAGAACAGTCAAATGGGTGACCGACTTCATTTACCTCGTGGTTTCTAAGTTAAATTCGAATCGCTTTTGACATTGGGATTGCGGGTGGGTTGATATCTGCTGACTACGTCTTTGAAAGCATTCGGTCCTGCATTTGTCCTTAACTTGGATTAGACTGTAAATTGATGTAAACTAAATACAGTATTTCAAGAGCCTGCATCTAATTGCGTTTTTCTTTAATAGTGCTTGGCGCATTTGTCATTCACTAGTGTGTGTGGTGTGTCGTTTTTTTATTTATTTTTTAATGCTTGCAGGAACGGGAAACGATCGGGAATTATTGGTTTACTGGCACGTGGGATGATGATGATGATGATGCACTAATGCTGCAAGTGGAACTGTGGTGGAGCGAGACCCACACGTGACCGCAAATGCGTGGCTTCAGATGGTACTTAGTAGACGCAATCGCTGGTGCAACGTTTTTTGAAACATTGTGACCACTACATTGTTTTTCTTACGTTTTTAAATCTGTCGCCTGTATGGAAGACCATGAAGGTGCCAGCAGTCGTCCTCATCTTAATTGGCAGGTAACCGGGGTTGCCCTGATGAATGTTGGAAAGTGTAGTTCTGCTGCCTGCACTTGTCAGATGGGATTATGCAGATTCTTTCCAGCTGTGCGCAATATTTCCTTGGCAGGTTTCATGGCGGCTTTTGAGTGCAGAGTTTAATGTACAATGATACGAGCTGCTTGTGAGTCTCATTGTAGGAGTAACTGCAAGGCTTTTGCTGTGAGATGCAGTTGGGAATCACTGTTCCTCTTTCCCTATTGGCCCATGGCAAAGTTAAGAAAATAGTGAAGTCAGTGAAGAACTGTTGAACATATGCCTTATTGTGTGTAGTATGTCTATAACTATCTTATGTAGAGTGACTTTCACAGCTTACATTCTTTGTACATACAATCCATGTATACCGCAGAATATTGTCTAAAGCAATTAGTGTTGCAAACCCATGGAGTTTCAAGCCCGGTTCCCTGGTCATTATGCTACACTGTCACCCCAGGTCAGTTAATCCATCGTAAGTGTAGTTCTCCACATATTCCATTTGTCACTGTTGTGTTTTGTCCATAGTGGTTCTGCCCTGCCCATCCTTACAGTCAGATAAGTTTTGAATGAAAGTTGACACAGCAGCAATGTGCATTTAATGTTGAGAAAAGCAGTTTTGTAATGAGGGGGAAATTGACACTGTTGAAAGATTTTCACGCTCTGTTGTAAGTATTGATGGAGGAGATTGGCGGGATGCCTTTCTTTTCTTAGCGTAAATTAAGTCCCTTGGTGTGGACTGTGAGGGGCATTCCATGAAAAAGTCCCCTCCATAACCGCAATGGTGCATATATCCCTATAGCCTATATCCTAATCCTAAACACTGCCCCTTCAACAAAGTAACAGTGAGGACTCATTGGGATTCTGCTGGATGTGAAATAGACATTGTTTTGAGATTCTTCAATCAGTGTACATAATGCTGGAAAAATGTATGATAAAGGGACAGCCTAGCCTATTCATTAGGCTGTACATGTGTATTTGTTCTAGTGTGTGTGTTCTGTTTAGTTAAGCCTGCCTATTCTGTGGGATGTTCAGAAATGTTGTTGGTGTCGTATCATGTGTGCTGTTGTGGCTAATTTTGGAAATTATAGTGTTGGCTACTTTATGGAATTATAATTTTGGCTACTAAAATTTAAACCGCTGCTGTTCATTTATTGTACAGAAACATCTAGAGCCAGATTTTTATTGCATCTGTTTTTATGTAAACCTCATGTGAAAGGATATTTTGAGAGGGTGAGTGTTTTATTGCTAAGGCTTTGGTGATACTGAATCTGAAAACAAAATTAATGGCAAGGAAATTAAGTAAGGGAGCCAATTCAGAACTGTTTGCTTGGCATTTGAATGGAAAAACTAGGAAGTGTAGCACTTCATTACTTAGTAATAATTAGCAAGGCTTTGCAAAAGGAGCATGATAAAATGTTCTTTGGTCAGTAACAGTCTGATTCAGATAGTGTAGAGGCTGAGATCTGCGGGATTTTAGTCCTGTTTAATGCATATAGCCTATCACTCAACATCCTCACACAGCTGGCTGATCGCAGGGGGTTTCAGTATGGAACCATTTAGAACTCGGGCATATCTGAAGGATAGACTGGCCCTAATGACGCATTTCTTAAATTGCTCCTGAATGAATACAGTTCTGTGGTTTCCATAGTTGTATAGTCAAGTAATTGAGTTGCTAATAGGCGATAGTATTTTGCCCAAGCACTGGGTGAAGCCGCTGCTATTCGGGTATTGGCTTAAATTATGGCTTGCTGCAGAGGTCTGTGTTCGCTGCTTATGTTCAAACGGGTACAATTAAATAATGTTATTTAATTAATGGTTATTATTTCTGCTGGGTATTTGGCTTATATGTGTTAATATTCACTTATGTCCCCTGATTTAATGTCCTTTCCTTCCGATTTTGAACATTTAACAGAGCCAAATACTGATGGAAGTATTTGATCAGTGATGGTCCTAGTGAAGTGATAGAATATTTAATGGCCTCCCTATTATTTGTTACTAAAAATATCTTGTTTTTTTTAATGATGGATATTGCATCGCTGTTATTCACCAAAGAGTGCAAGAGTAAGTGTGAGATGATTATTCCTCAGTGTGGTCTAATGAGAGCACTGGGAATGATCGCTTGGTCATCACATTCTGAGTGTTTTTCAGCAGTGAACTGGAGCTGCTTTTCAGTCTCTTCAGATCCTGGCTCTGTGATTTGTCTAAGTGAAAACACTTATGTGTGTTCATAAGGAGCGCTAAGAAAAAGCCAGAATGTGCTCAGTGGAAGGCTTCCGTAGAATTTTTTCAGTAATCTGAAAAGGCTGACCCCAATTGGTGAAATTTCATTTATCATTTTTTGGGTTTCATGCACGCACATGCATGCACATACACACACACACACACATACACACACACACACACACACACACACACACACATACACATACATAAACACATACAGGAGATGAATCAGCCCTACAGTGCATTTAGGTTAATCGGCCTTCATCTGGGCGTGACTTCCAAGGCCAGCCCTATTTGAACCCTGCCTAATAAATCATAATTCAATTTGGTTCAATTTGCTGGAGGTGGGCGAGACTATTGAACAAGTAATAACTCGTCAGAGTTTAAACATTTTCAAACTACACAGAAACGATAGGTATTTTCACTGAACATTCAACATTTTAATCTTTCCAGTTTTCACATGTAAGATCAGATAGTTTCCTCTTGGTTCACAAGCACATACTAATGTGACTGCTGTACAAAATAATTGGGCGTATGGGCTTATTGAAGCTCTACCTGGGGCTTGTGGTATTAAAGGTTTGCTATGTGGATGTGATGCAATGAGCAAAACTGTGGCTTTGGCACTAAGATCAAAAGACGCACTCATCTCTGCCAACCCCTTCACCCCTGTGTAGAACTGTTGGGAAGGTGGGCGGCATTTCCAGGCCTACCACAAGTTATTAAAATTACATAACTGTCTGTCAACCAAATATCAATCTTTTTAACTACTGAAAGACACTGAGTGAGGTTGGATTATTGCTGTGCACTTCTCATATGTTTATAAAAATTAAAAAAAAAAAAAAACACTGGTCACCAACAGCTGACATGTTAGACTGCCTATCCTGGCTTTGATTCACATGTAGTGTACATTTTCAAATCGTTTGAATGGCTACTTGGCCAGCCTCACCAAATATTTTTCATAAAAACTTATAGGCCTGTAGCTAATATTGGGCTAAGATCAAGATCTTATGGTGTCATCTACTGTGTGTTCCTAAAACTTTATTGAAGACAAGGCTACTGTGTCTGTTCTTTTCAGGTTCCCCATTTAAATGGGAAGTGTTTCCTAATGGCTGCATTAAGGGCACACAGGCTGTGCATTTAAGTGTCCCTTAAAGACACTTTAATTGGTAATCCTTTTAATTGGTAGTAATTTTGTTTTAGTTTATCATCTAGTTTCTGTGTGCTTTTTATGTTGACTGGATTAATTCTGGACTAACTGGGATTGTAGATCTCTGCTCTTATTGCACTGAGTGCTTTCAGTGTCCATTTTTGGAAAGTGCTTAACAAATAACAATGAATTTAATCGGCCTCTGTTATAAAATAAATGTAAGTGAGGAGTTCACAGTAAATATGGCTGCATTATCATCCCCGCTGCAGGGAACAGCATTTGGTGCTTTTCCCAGCAGTATTGTATAATGGATTGGAATTAAGAAGGTTCCAGGTTCGATTCCCAGGGGAATCGAATGCACTGCCATTGCACCCTTGAGTAGGATATTTTACCTAGATTATGATGGGTAATTTAAAAAAAAATATTTAAAACTGGAATTTTGTCACAATTCAGAAAGTTTGCCTCAAGGGTTTCTAAGTACCATAGATCGCTGGAGAGAAACTCCACTTTGATGAACAGAAAAATGTGTGCGAGTCATTTCCACAAGTGCGGACAGCAATTGCTTCTTTTCCTCCACCGGAGGACCCATGGTGATGTAGATAAGGCAAGGCAGAAAAGGCTGTGCAGGTAGTTATATTTAAAAGGGAGTTACACCCGAAATGCAGGTCATCTACAGCAACGGCCGCCATGGAGCTTGCGCTCTGCATCGGCCAAGGAAAGCCCGAGCCAGAAGGATGCCCAGGCCGGGCTGTGAGTTTAAAGCTAGCTAGAGACGGTCCTTTGTGGAGAGGATACCGCGTCGGTAATGAGGGGTGGATTCTCATTACCCAGCTCAACTTAACCTGCTTGCTGTGCTTTTAATGCACAAGTGCATCCATTAATGTGTCAGACAGTGCATTAAAGCATGTTTTACTGTACACGGGTACGTGGCATAGCTATTTTATTATACGAACCCTGGCTCATGGCAGTTATACAGGGGGAGGTGTACAGTTTTTCCATTCTCATGAGTGGGCCCCAGGGAGTCACAGTATACATCATTACCAGCAGTATTTTCAAACGGTGCTGTTCTACCATATTTGTACCAGAATAATTCTGCTCATAACACTTCAAATTTTTATTGCTAGCTGTAGTAATGTCAATTGTACTTAGTCACAGTATCTGGTCCTTATCACTTTTATAAAGCCTGTCTTGATGTGAGTCGGCTAAATTTGTTTGACAGTAGAACTGTATAACCTGGGAATTTATAAACAAAAATAATTACATTGAATTCAGATAAAATACTAGCAGAATCTAGAGGTGGGGTGGGGGGAAGGTGGATAACAGTTTGTTGCAACAAGAAAAAAAAAACACGATGCGTGTTAAATGTAAAATACTGCAAAATGTAGGCTAATTGAATCTATACTGTTCAGTTACTGAGCTCCCCCTATTAATTGTGGCACAGTAGGATAGTGACAGACCATTATACAGTTACATTTTTATTGGGACCTGTGGTACACTAAAAGTGTAATTGTTTATGAATTGTTGGAGTGTGACCTGAAAAAAAGAATAATCATGTAATGAAAGCATACCATAATTCAGTCTGAAATTTTGCAAGTCTCAAGACTGGATCTGTTATATTCAGTTTTACTTGAATTCCATAATGGGTGCTTAGTGGGCATTGGGCTTCAATGTTGATGTCATGAATTTAGTATAACCACATGTTATATCCGCATAATATTCATTATCATCAAATAGCCTACAGCCTGTTCTCCTCTTTTAGGCAAGTAATGCAATTATTTGTATTTGCCTTGCAAAATTGTGCACATTTTATCAACATTATTTAAAACTGGATGCTGGATGTTGTCTACTTTTCAATCACTGCAAGGATATTCATGACAAAGGTTTTCAATACGCAGATTTTGTAATGTAAATGATTTTAAAGCGCAGGTTTTGTTAGGTAGCCTTTATGACAGGTTGAGCTGAAAGCCGGTGCGGTAGTTAACAGTGGTGTAGGCTATATTTTCTCCTTGTGTGTTAAGTGATTAAAACAGATTTTTCTGAATTGGATTTATCATTGAATTTCCCTAATATGATGGGAAGAAGCTGTGTGTTTACTTGACGATGGATTATTCAGATTGTTGGCACGCTTATTAATCAAAGAAATTAATGAAATCAGTTGAAACAAATGGTCTGTTTTAAGGACGGTTTGATACTAGCAATAGCAGTATCAATGGTGTTTTAGAGGGAAGTAACACTGGTGTCAAAACTGTAACACCGCAACAAGCCTACTGGGTATGTTAAAAATTGCATGACTATTGGCAGAAGTAACAGTTTTTTGATTGTGATCGATCTTTGGTTGAAGACAGTGTTGCAGTTCAGAAATGCATCATGCTCCAGCCATTATAACACCTCCCTGTTTGAGTTTTTATGAGCAAAAACAATTTAAGATAGTTTAAAACTGCTTTTTGTGTTGTGTATGACCAATAAAACAATTCAGAAATTGAATTTTCTATCCAGTTGATGGTTATATGGGAGAAAATATAATTATATTTTTTTGAAACCATGTGGGGCTTTTAATTGGTGGGCATAAGTCATTTATACTATTAGTCTCCTTAATTACAAATCCGCTTAAATCACAAGTCTCTGAACTCACATGCTGCTCTCCATGGTGCTGAAAACTAGTAGATTTAACACATGAATTAATTGTTGTTTAACCAGGTGTGTCCATGCAATTAATTTGTGTATTTTCTACCATGTACTCTGGCTGCAACTATATTAAGCTCTCCCTTCTGAAATGTGGCCTGTGTTCAAAAAATGGTTTGTTCAGTGCTTATGTGAATTTAATATACTGAAGTTTGTTTTTCAGGATCCGTTTAGTGATAATGGGTTTCTTAAAGTGTATTTGTAAAAAGGAATCCCACTGTACTTCAAATAGTTTTTTCAAAAATGTTTTTTTTTTGTCACGAAGAAAGTAAAATGGTGAGAATATAATTAACCTTTTCATGCTAGGATAGTTGCATTCAATAATAATGATCATATTTCTCAGAAATGCAGTGCTCTCACCCCCTCTTTCTCTTGTGTTGCCCATGGATGCAAGCTCAGATGGCTGCTGGCTGTCTGAATGTCACTGATATACAGACGGTTGGCCCCTCTGTCGCTAACTATGCTTCTTCTGAAGTCCAAGTCCTTCTTCGGATGCAAAGGTCAAACCACGTACTGGCTTAACAATTGCACCCGCATGCAAGCCGTGAACCATTTGAGCATGTTCTTGTAGTTTTAGATTGCACAGATACCTATAATGGAAAATGTTTCTCGTGCGTATTCTGGGCAAGTGATACCGTGCAGAAGAGTGAAAACTTTCCACTTCTTAATTCCTCCTCGCTTCTTGTGATTTATCACCTTGTAAAGCAATCAAAACGACAGGAAGATATATCCATTGTCATATAGCACCTGTCTTGGCTCTCTGCCAGTTTGACGGCTGTTGATTGCTTTATGAATTTTTTTAGAAGTAGTAGTTGTTCATAGAAAACGTCTGCAGTTAGCTGGGTTTCAGGGTTTCTCTCCTAGAGCGTAGGTATCAGTATCCAGTCCGAAGGTGCTGCGTCGTCTGCCAATTTCCTGAGTATTTCAGTGCCACTGATTGGTTAAAGAATCCACTCACTTCTTTCTCGTGTCTTTTATTGGCTAATGATTTAAAGGAAACCACAAAGACCTGCAGACTCTGGCCCCCCAGGGCTGGGATAAAGTGTGTTGGCAGTAGTAGCCAGCCATTTCCAGGGGGCTGGTTTCTTGTTGATAGTATTTTTTCTAGAGTCGCCTAAATGTCAAAACTGCAGTGTTGTGTTGAGGGAGGGAAAACCAAGGGAGTTGGGCCGGTTTCACACGGAGTGATCAGATGATCTTGTCTAGACTTGAAGGAGGATATTCTTGCCTGTTTTGATTGAAGTCTCTGAGGACTACACAGTCTTTGTTTTTTAATGGAGAGCGGACAGTCCGGCCCTCCTTATGTGTTCCACCGGGGGAAATCAGAGTGTTACATAGATGGGATCGCGGTATAGAAAGTGCCATGGCAGGGAATACATTTTCTGGTTCTATTGGATGATCGGGCACTTGGCCGATGAGTGAATTTGTAACTTGAAATTGGGATAAACATCCCAAACTGTAGCTGAGACATGGGCTTAGGCCTATATTTGGCTAAACTGATGGGGGGGGGGGAATGATGACACCCAATGTGGGACTTCAGCCTTAGCCTTTATTTTATGCTGAAACTATGAAATCATTTTGTTATCTTGATAGGTGGGTCTGTGCCAATTTGGGATTTTAGATCAAATTGTTCTATTCTAGCTGCCCTGTGAAATGGCTTGTAGGGCCCATAGAAAGCTTATGATGTGTGGAGTTTCACTGTTCAGCAGTCTTTTATTAGTTTGCCTGCATACCAAAATGTACATACTTTTATTAACTCTGAGAGAGAAATGTAAGTAATTGTTTAAGGATGAGCGCTTCAGAGGTGCAATTTGTTTTACGGCTTTTAAAGAGCGCTGTGAAGCCATGCTGGTCTCACGGGTTGGCTGTACACTAACTGGGCCATCTGCTTTGCCTCCCCATCTCCGTGATTGATTCAGTGCCTCGCTGGCAATTTGAAGGACTCCACGGAGTAAGCATGCCTTTTTTAACAATATTTTCCCACACAAGCGGGTGAGCATCCCCCTCCGCTGCGTGCCTAAGGAGCTGATCAGCTGACCGCCCTGAATGTGTTCTCATTCCCGGGGTGGAAATGACCGTTAGCCGCGGTCGTGTCGGCCCCGGTCTCTTGCCGCCGGCAGGAATAGCGGGCGCGGTAGCCTTGGCTCGCTCTGAAGTCTCCGGTTATGTTTGTCATCAGCTACGCAATAAACGCCCCGCCCGCCGGCGGCCCGACGGGGGCCCGCCGCCGAGCCGTCCTGCTCTCTTCATTAGAAACCCATCCGCTGGCCCCCGACGGGGCCCTCGGGCCTCTTCTCATTTGGATACTGTCAGCCCTATAGCGCCGTGCATCTAGTGCTCATCGCCTCGTTATTCTGCTCTGACTGGCTGTAAACAATGCCTTTGCGCTCAATAAAACGCACTACAACATGGCAGCATTGTAAAATTCTATAGCCCAAAACTGCGTTGCCTGTTAAGTGAAATGACTGTGTTTACTGTGTATTGAGTGCTAGGTGGCTGATGGAAACAAGACAGAAGTTAGGCTTAATTTAAGGTGTCTAAGGAAAGGAAAGGTGTTCAAGCAATTCTGGTTTTTGCACACAACTTTCTGCTTATGCCCTGCCCAAGTATTCTCGACATGGGCACAGATTTTCTTGAAGGTATTTTTTTCCTTTTTCTGTCTTCTAACCACTGTTGTGCAGAGAGCTGTCTGTTGTTTGTTATTGTTCATTATTGTTTATTATTCAACGTTGACATGCTGCAGAATAATTTGCGTACTGGAAACCAACAATCAAAAAAAGAATGACAGCAGTGAGTTTGATGTGAGTCATGAGCCTCAGTTAGTATAACAGACATTTCACTTGTAGAAATGTGTTGTCTTGCTTGTGTAAAAGTCTCCATGTTTGTGACTGTATCACCAGTTATCATCACCTGTATCTTCAGACAGTTGTGTGGTTTTCCATCTTGATACCTCAGTTGAAAGAATGAATAAACAGAGAAAGAAATTAAGATTTCAAAAGTGGGTCCTTGCTTTTTGGTATTCGCGCACAGCAATTGGTCCGTTGGATGAGGAGCAGTGCATGACGGCAGAGATTCTCCTGTGAAGTTGCCCATTAAGCTCGGGTGGAATTTTGAACGTAGGTGACGGGGTTGCTGCGTGGTGGAGCGAAGCTCCGTGTGACCCCTCTTTCGAGGACATTATCAGCATGATGAAACGGCCCCAGCTCCTCGCAGAGGGAGCCGCTGCTGCTCCCCCCATTAAACACTTCCATTTGTTATCCTTAGCGAAGGCTCGGATTATTCTCTCCCGGGATGGGGGGGGGAGGTTAGTGTGGTCGGTGACTTTCACGCTGTCACACTCAAGCTGCTCTTGAATTGAATCGCCAAGGTTACTCTTTCATTTCCCTTCCTTCCTGAGTTTATTTTATTTTTTTATGAAGCCAGAACCAATTTCAGTGTGCTGTTTAGACTACTGGCTACAGATGTGCATTTGTCTAATGTCCTGGAACAAGGTTAGTAGGTGGAATGAATGGTATTTGTAGTATAATGAGTGCTATGGGTAAATGGCCTGTAACTTAAGTTTTGTTAATGGGCCATTGTGAGTTGGTGGAATGGGCACACTGGTAATTGAACCAGGTTGCTGACAGCCTTGTTGACAAGATTACATCAGAGTTGCTTATCAGTGTGAAAAGAAGTCTTTCATTCATCATCCACTCTGCTCCCTTCACTGTTCAAAAGGTTTTAGGGGAACGGACATGACCGTATACAGGATTTGAGGATTTCTTCAAGGTTTCCTTCATCTTTATCCTCCTGTCGCCCGTCGAGCCGAGTCTTTTGAATTTGTAGCGGTGAATTCCAGTGGGACGGTTTGAATCCAGCAGTGCACAGATGTCCAGCTTCCGGAGGCTTCCGGTATGTCCGTGAGCCTCGGATGCGGTTGATGTTTGGCGCTCTAAGTGTCTGCAGAGAACGTCTGTACTGCTGCAGGGACGCTGCACCGAAGCAGTCACCCTGGTACAGCACTACAGGACTGTCTGTTAACGTGCAGTGGTTGTGCTGGCCCGTCGAATGCTGGATCTTTGGCATGCGGGAAATTTCAAAATCTGTGTTGTGCGCTAATTCACTTGCGTTCTGATGAAAATAATTACTTTTGCTGTAATATGCCAACTATAACAGTAATAAAACGTTAGATGTAGGCCTATGTCATTCATAGTTTTATCATGACACTTGTAACAGAAGCCGGATTAAATAATGTTTTGGCGTTCTGCTCAAAACAAATTTTTGGGCTTATTAAAAAAACTCACAGCCAAATAATATAAAAGAAATCCTAGGAATGATTTCTGTTTTCATTTACTTATGCTGAGCGCACTAGTGACGTCTCGTTTTTGACTTTTCATTCTAATTAAGCGCTTTCTCTTTGAATCTCGCAATGCTACCAGCCGCTGTGCAAACATGATCAAAAAACAACACAGATGTCAGACACTGAAACGCGATTGGCTCGATGAAGCAGTAATTATTTTGTTGTGGTTCTAATCTGGGTTTATAGAATGCAGTGTCTTATTATTTTTTCCTGTGTTCTGTGTAAAAACGCAGAATTCTGCATCGAAACAACCATTGATATGATTATTTTGTATTAATGTAGAACTGTTTTATGAATTACTGATGTAATCGTTAGATTTTGGTCGTGTCTATTAAACTGTGGCATATTCCAGTGCAGCCAAGTTGGACTGATATGTCTCCAAAATTTTAGGCTAAGCGCTTTATATGAAGAAAGTCTTTGGTGTGAAACTGTGAATGACTAACAGTTGCATTTTTTTCTTGTTAGTTTTCACTCTTTAACTGCAAACTCAGGACTTGCAGATTTTTTCTAGTTCATGGTGTTTCTGGCCTGTCTTTACTCTTCGTACTGTATTTGCTGAGCAGTCAGCAGTCACACTATCTCGTCTGAGTTTGTTGGACAAGCCAGCTCTTGCATAGGAGGAGCCCAGAGAATACAAGAACTACAGCGTTATGCAGCGTTTTAATGAGAACTGACGGCGCTGTGTTGCGCTGGAGAACACTTTATTCACAGTCCATTTTTAGTTACGTAAAAACGTACCCTGGGCTATATTGGTAGTTCGCTTGATTGCAGGTGGGTAAAGGGGGGGGGGGGGGGGGGGGGGGGGGGGGGGGGGGTCTCCAAGTCAAACAGAGGGCTCATCACCATTAGAGCATCTCTCTGGATGTTTCTGTAGTGCCGAGTATTTTTTTTATTTTTTATGAACCACTGGCTGTGGGGAGATACTTTAAGCACTGAGGGTAAGCCCACTCTCCCAACATGCTATCTGAAGTTGACTCGTCTCAGAAGAGGCTTGAGGCCGCTCTTCTCGCCTCTCCGCTTGGTTTGCGGATTCCCGTAGATGCCTTGTGAAAGGATAAAGAAGCCGCCAGTCTCTCTTATCTTTGAAGCCGTTTTCTCCCGCCTAGATTTACTCGGCATCAAAGGTAACTGTATTTGCACAAAAAAGACTGCCTCTGCTGCAAGGTAATAGCAGGTATCCGGTTTTGCTTTGGGTTCCTGTGACAGGGATTAGCCACCGCCACCCTCCGCCCCGCTCTCAATGCGGCGGATGGCTCTGCCCGTCAAGTTACCGCATTAATTGCGCCGTAAAGCCGAAGCTAGGCCTCTAATGGCAGCCGGGCCTCTGCAGAAGCCCCCATTGCTGGGCGCAGCGCTCGCAAGGTCATTGAGATACGGGCGTATTCTCAGCGGGCGGGGGGAGGGGGGAGGGGGGAGGGGGGGCAGTGGGGCCCCCAGGCGCACAACACGACGCGGGGATGAGTCAGAGCGGCAGCGGTGAGCTCACTGAGTTATGAGTGGCTCATTGTGTGCGGGTCTGGCACTGACGCCCACAGTGCTCCAGCAGAGCGACCGCTGCAGACGCACCGCTGCAGAGAGGTAACTGCCGACCGGGGGCACCGGACCAAATGAGCTGCCAGACCCGTGGAGTTCATCAAAACTGATTCACTCATCAACATTTCCTCAGTGCTCACCCATGAGAGGCAAATAATAACATGGAATTTATTTTTTAATACTGTTCCTATGGGAAATATTCTCTGCCTTAAAGTTATACACCATGCTCAGGGGATTAGATTGTTAGGGGATTAAGGGTTTGGAATATTTTGAATTGTGAAAGAATATATGCCATGGCTCCACTGTTAACCAAAACAGTGGCTTCTGAAGCCAGCAACCCTGTTAAACAACCCTGGAGACTTGTGATTGGCTGGAGCAGATTCCCCTTAATGAGGAAACAGGAACAGTGGATGGGTGCCTTGCCTGGGGGCCAGATATTTCACGGGAAACGGAAAGCCTTGTTATGCCCAGTAATACTGACTTAAGCAGGACAAGTTATCCAAAATAATTTTACGGTCTGAAGATTTTTAATTGTTAGGTGCCTATGGCTGCAGGGAAAATCGCATTTGCAGAGGTCACCAGTGTGGATTGTCATGACAGTCACTGGTTTTGATCTCTGGTGTCAGCAGTGTAGTATAAGCTAATATCTGTGGAAGTAAAATTACTACTCTAGGGTTGCAGGCTTGATTCCCAGGTGCAGTACATTGTACCCTTGAGCAAGATACTTGAATTTCTTTAGTAAATATCCAGCTATAAATGGATTTGAGGTGAAAATGAATGTAAGCTGTTTGAGTTACTCTCGATGAGAGCATCTGCTAAATGTAGCCTAGTTAATTGACCGATTTCCCTTCATTGGAAAATGTGTTATTGAGATTTTTAGCTTCAGGGAAGGCAGAAAGCATTCAGAAGCGATGTGATATGAGTGCCTGGTGCTGTGAGATGAATTGCTGTACTGTATTAACAAGTGGATCTGAACCCAAGCTCGTATTCAACCCGCAACTTGGGTCTGCCACCTCGGCGGGGCTGTTGTAATGCTCTACTACACCGCCGCCAACCACAAGCACCCTCGATCCTTGCGCACAGCTGGTCTTTTTTTTCTGCCGTTGCCATGGAGAGCACTTTAATGGCCGTTAAGTGGCTGAGAGCCACTGCCGAGGAATCCGATTGGAAATGTGTGGTGCCCGGTGCCTGTCTGCTGCCAGTCAGGAAAGAGTTTACCGCGCAGGGCACACCGGCTCGGCGCATTCGCGGTTAATTAACAGTTAATCGCCGTCACGACGAGTCTGGAAGGAACCGGTGACTAAGCCCTCTGTTTGTCCAACCATCTGCCATTAATACGGACCACAGCCACCAGGGCATATGCAGAAGGATCTTTGCGAGAGAACGAGCACGTCGCTAGTCGTTTCCTCAACTTCGTCAAGAGGCTGGTTAGGGAAGGACTCAAAAATTGTATCAACGTTCATTGCCACAGCATGCTCCTTTCCAAGGATAACCAGCCAGCGTTCGACTCTGTCTCAGTAATTGGAAACCCTCTTCGGCCTCTCGTTCAGTGAAAGCGGCAGGTTGTGGGAAAATGCGGCCAGTTTACTCTGTTCAAAAGCTGCGCCCTGACATCTGTGTGGGCTTTAGTATTTAAGATTAGGTTCGCTCTCACCTGCGCCACCTTTACGCCCCCCCCCCCCCCCCCCCCCACGTGCGGCTGGAGGAGAGGAGGGAGTGACTGTGACCGGGGTGGAAAGAGTTGTGTGAAAGATTACCGTCTTACAAAGGCGATGGGCCAAGCCTGCTGTCAGACGAGCTTATCCTCCAGACGCTGTCCTTCTCCTCCGCGGGCAGCGCACCTCCGTCGGAGCTAGCGCTTATCTCCACGCGGCGCGGGCGCTAGCGCTCCTGAGCGCAGCGGTGCAAGCGCACGTGCAGGGCAGCCGTGCACGTCTGGACTGGAGTTAGATTAGCGGTTCTCCACAGCTCTCCAGCCAAATCACGAAAAAGAGATTCAAGTTCTGTCCAGTCTCCAAAAATGCTAATATCTGTGGTTAATTTCACGTGAACTGCCCCAATTTTGAAGCATCCTGAACTCTCGCCTGTGAAAATGGAGGTTAAGTGAGGCTTTTGACAGTTACGAACTGCAATGTGACAGGGTTTGTCAATGAATTTGTATTTTCAGTTTGAGAATTTTCCGTGTGAATGAAAATGGTCCTTCCAGTGGTCGATAGCCATCCATCCTTGGCAGTAGCTTAAGGTTAAGGTTAATCCAGAGGCTTTCTGGCCTGCTAGATTCAGCCTGGCCCGTGAACCTGAAGCCTGAGTAATCTGCTCAATCTGAGCTTCTCGCAGATCATTTGGTATCAGTGACATCAATGGGGATGCATATCAGATGAAGCTCAAGCAAGTCTGAGTTTGGCTCAGACGAGATTACTGGGGTGTTATTCTTAACTTGCCACTCAGTCTCATCCACGCTTTGAGGTTTTCGGCCTTCTCTTGGCTCTTTGAGCGTGACCATCTTGGCTCTGAGCAGTGGAATGAATGTGTCGTTCGCAGTAGTTCCCCTCTGCTGTACCCCTGATGATCATGTCTCTCTATCTTTCAATGCCGTGAAGAGGATTTCTGGCCTTCACATATAATTTTGGCCCAAGTGTGGGAGCCTCATGATGTGGCTGAAACAGATCTGTCTGCCCCCAGGGTCCCAGGAGGATAATTACTGACCCCTGGCAGCCAGGCCTGTGGGCCGGGGCGCAGCCTGACGCGTTTGAGTCCTGTGGCGGCTTGCACGCAGACCCGCGTTCTGTTATCGTAGCACGCTCCCTTCTAACGGAGCGGAGCGAAGCGTGGTCGAGCGAGCAGAGTTTGTTGTGTGCCTCGCTGTGCACGAGGTCCCCGTGGGGGCCGTCTTCATTTTTCACGGCTCACCGTGCACCTTGGCACACGCAATGATGTGTTTTTTTCTCACGGGGCGTCCCCGGCGGGAGAGCCTGCCCGTCCGTTCGGAGGAGGGGAAACAAGCTCTCTGCTAGAGATCGGCCATTGGAGTGGCGGCATTTAGAGATCACCTGTTTACTTGCACGGCCTGGTCAGCCTGGTCCGGTCCCCTAAACAGGCACCAGGGTCCCTCCGTTCAAATGGTTTTCCTTCCCTATGTCAGTTGGAGCTCAAACAAAGTCTTGTGGCCATGGTTCCCCTGAGCTCCTGGGGAACGGGTGGAAAGGGACATGAGCACCCATGCTGAAAGTGGATGTGATTAGCCGCCTCGCCGTTTGCCCTGTCAGAAAGGAACATTGATACAAGAATAATTTCTCCCCCGAGTGAGAGCAAAACCAGCACTGCAGACGATTTTTGACATCAATTCAAAATGTGAACCAGCAGGAGCCTGTCTTCGGTCAGTGTTCTCAGGCTTGACAGCGCTCATCAAAGGGAGTACTTTGCTCCACTCCCAAACAAAGCTGTGAAAGCTCTGAAGTTTTGGAGTGGAGCTTCAGAAACAGCTTGATGCGTAGGCACTGCTGTGATGTAGTGTTGGTTTGTGGGAAGTGATAGTTAATTGAGTTCAGCACTCAGAAGGCCTACACCATAGGTGCCGCAGCATAGAGAAATGCTTGCTGTATTCATTTGTATTTTTAACTCTTATGGGCCTCCAAAGTCGTTTCGTTATTCCCTTCAGGTTTTTTTTTTTTTTGGCATTTTAGAGAGTATAAAAAGGCCATTTAGCAGGAAAATAGATTAACTATGGGAAAAATGAATGGTGTTTTCCTAGTTCCTTCACTATAATGTATGACATTTGGACACTTGTTTGTATGATTTCCTCCCATTTTTATAATCTAAAAAATATGCCATAATGTAAAATTGGTAATGGCTAAGTGGTTAGCAACCTGTCACACAATTACAACATCACACACAGGGCGGTATTTCCAGCTACCACTCACACTCCTAAACTCGTTAGTGTAATAAATTAGGCTATACTTTTTAATTTTTTTATTTTGTACAGTTGTATATATTGCTGTAAATATCTTTATTGGTGCTTTCCTGTTCCTTAAGTTACTGGAGCACTTTCTGTAGATTAATTTCCTGGCTGCTAGTAAAATAATTATTTGGGTTGGAAAGTGGCGTCAGACCTCAGTAGATCCTGTGCCATTTAAGACAGAAATATGTGCGGATAAAAACATGCAAGTTTTAAATCCCACTTTAAATCACAGGCTGTGTCAGGGACGGTAATGTGAAACCTCCATTCATTTTCTACATAGAGAAATTCTCCTTTGATCCAGGAATCCGTATATGGGTAACGGTTTTGCTCTGGCTTGCGTCAGACTTCCAGGGCCCATTGATCTGTGCCCAAACCGTACGCTCACTGCACAGTCACTTAATTTGATGAGGAGCCCTGCTTCAGGCTTTGCTTTTTTAGCGCTGCGCTATCCCAGGCTAACGCAGCCCCCCTGCCCCTGTCCCCCGTAATCAGCGTCCTGTTACTCTGCCGCAGGTGACCTCCACCCTCGCTGTCCTAGCTCTTGAGGGATATCTTCCCTGTTTGGTTTTTACGGGCGTTTTCTCGTGAGCAGGAACGATGGAGGGAGGTCATCTGTAGTGTAGTGGTTAGGAAACCGAGCTTGCACCTCTCAGGCTGTTAGTTAGATTCTCAGGTGGGGTGCCACCGTTGACCCCATATGCTCGGCAGTTGAACTGAATTGTTTCAGTGCATATCCAGCGGTATAAATGTACTGCCTGTAAAGAATGCATGATGTAGCTATGGGTTGCTCTGGATAAGCGTGTCTGCAAAATGCCCCCGTGTGAAATGTGACGTCAGGCCCTTTGCTTGTTTTTCCAAGTAGAAAAACAGAGTAAGGATGTTTGTGACAGAATTTCTAGATGAGATTTCCCATGACCTTTCAAAACAAATGTTTGTGTATTTTACCCTCCCCGTCTTCATGTACATCTTGATATACTAATATAAACTGCCTTACGGGAACTTCATGTTCCTGCTCTAAAATGTATGAGAATGCTGTGGCGCTAAATAAACTTGTGCAGTAGTTGTTTGCAAAGGGAAATTAACATGAGGAATGAAAAATGAAGTGCCCTCAGGGGCTAAGCATCTTAGCATAATTAGCTCCAATGAACTGCAAGGAGCTTCTTCAGCAAGACAGCAAAGATAATTGCGCTGCTTGCATAGAACATTTTTACTCTAGTTTGACCATCCTGGCTGTTGAGCACCTATCCAGTCCTGGTTTATTTCGCTGGCTTGAAGCGGGTTGGGCTATTCTTTATGAGCACATAAGGTAACCTGAGGGTGGGACTGGCAGGCGAAGAACCTGGGAGGGAAGAAGGAGACCGATAGCAGTACCTAGTCGCGGAAAAGCTCTCTTTCGCTTACCTGTTACTTAGTTTTGTTTTCTTTTCTTCTATTTCGTAAGTGTTTCTAAGCGTTGTCGCTTTGGAGCTGATAATGAGGAGTGAAAAGGGGCGGAGCTTTACAAAGCGTCTCTCAGAGCTCAGTGGGCGGTGATGAGCGACTCTTAAGTGCGTTTTGCCAAATCGCACCTCCCAACGGCCCCTTGCCGGAAAGTTTTGCGATGCCCTTCGCAACCCTGTGGGGGACGTACTGCCCCTGGCCCGCTCTCTGTTTTCTACTGCCTTCCATTGCATCTGAGAACCCAAGCAGAAACAACATATAGCCTACAACAGCAGGTCGATTTTAACTGCCCCTGTTGTGTAATAGCTCAATGTGTTTTCACATCATTTGTGGGGTTACACAGTTTCTCTTTTCTTTTAACTTCATCATTACAAATGCAAGGGTTACAAACTGGAACAGCCAACTGGATGGGTTTGAAACCGGAAGTATGTATTCAACATCTTCTTATCATTATCATTGATTCAATAATGTTGGAATTAAATCGGGGTTCAGTTGGTTGGTTATGCAAACGGCACCCCCTGCTACCGAGGAAACAGGTTTTTCTTGCTTGTTTTATTAGCCTGTTTATTGAGAATGCAAATGAGGGGGCTAACTGCAATCCCCTGTGTGGATACGGTCTGGCACAGAATGCTGCAGGCTGCCTTGTGATGGAGGAGATCTAAAGCAACAAGCTGTTCTCCCATGGCAGCACATGACGCTGTCACAACATTGAAGCTACGCTGCATCGCTCATTTCCCCCAAACTTGACACCTGTCCACCTCTGAACAGATGTACAAGTGTGCAATAACATGTAAGCTACCTGTCAACAACAGATTTACAGTTTGTTATAACTGTAATGACATATAGGCTGCCTATCATAAACCGATATACAGTTCTTTATAAGTGTGTAATAACATATAGGCTACTCACGAATGTTAAATCTGAAGAAGCCCATGTTATTACAGAAGTATAAAAACATGGGCTTCTTACCAGGTTTGCTGCTCTTTATGAGATATAGGCTGCCTGTCATAACTTTGAAGGCGGTGAGTGACTCAAAAAATCCTGTGAACTGCAGTGTCATTCACTAGTTGCTTTTAATTACTTAGATGTTTTTTTTCCCACATAATATATATGCCTGCCATGCCGCTGAAAGTGCTGCTTCTAGTGAATGTAAGTTTCTGTAAATATGTATTTCGGTTTCCAAAATGTTTTCTTTTAATATTTGAAGGCACATTATTAGCCTTGCTAAGATCTCACAATTGAATGGTGATGCATTCAGCATTTCATTAGCATAATATATTCTCACATTAAATGACCTGAAGATAGGCTAGTGTTTTGTAGCTTCTGAAGTTTTCTTAAAGACAAGCCAGCTCATTGATGTGTGCGAGACCAAGGCAGTACTGATTTGTGTGGAGGAGGTTGAGGGGGTCCTCCTGTCTTCGTTATGTGGGGGGGGGGGGGATGGTTAATTCTCTAGAGAGAAGAAAAGAGTCTGTTGGGGCCAGAACTCTTAAAGTGATGTGAACCTTTGTCCAGCTGCTTTAAGTGCTTTGCCTCTATTGGCGATCAATCAGTTTTCTGGCTGCCGAGGATTCCGTCCCAAATGCACCGCTTGTAAAAATGTGCTTTGTCAGCCGTTTCCATGGTTACCAGTTCCGTCCGCTTTGGTGTTCGTGCGAGTCCACGCGCGCACACACACACACACACACACACACAGATGTCTCCAGCCTTTCTGTGTGTGTTTATGCAGTATGTTTGGGAGCAGACCAGCACTGGAGCCAGAGTGTTTAAGTGCTTGAATCCCCTTCCCGGTACTGTGGGGCTCGCTGGTATAATCACACCCTGCTTTCATTCTGCCTTCTGCCTGCAGAGGAAAGCACTCCAGCGACCGCGCACCTGTATGTAGGTCAGCAGCTAGATGCTAAGTATGTCCAGACACACGTAATGCTCGTGTCATGCAGATGTTTTCCACTCCTGTGGATTCCTGGGATTTCTTTGCTGTGTGTGCGTATGTGTGTGTGCGTGTGTGTCTGTATCTGTGTATCTGTGTGTGTTTTTTTCTGTCTGTCTGTTTCTGTGTCTGTGTGTGTGCGTGTGTGTGTCTGTATCTGTGTGTGTTTGTGTGTGTGTGTGTGTGTGTGCGTGTGCGTGTGCGCGCGCACATTCATTTCTCAGACTTGAGGTATTTGCAGCTGGTACACATTCCCAAAATGAGTGGAAGCTAGCTGGGGTCCCTGTTAAAGCTGGAGGTTTTCTGTGCAGTTAAGGTTCCGTTGGGGTCGCCGTTCCTCAGAGGCGGTGTAAGAGCTGTGACTGTCATCAGCGCACTGATCAGACGTGTGTGCTAGCATATCATGATAACCCAGTATTCGCCCAGTAGTGCTTTACAGCGTGCCCTCTGCAGTGCCCGCTCTCTCAAAAGGCCGAGCGGCCCCTCTGCCCGGTGTTCTCACGGACGTGACCTCAGCAGTGCCCCCTCTGGCCCGGGCTGTGAACCGCGCGCCTCAAGGGGCGCCCCCGCCCCCGGCAGCACTGGGGCCGCGCGGACCTCCGGCGGAACAGCTGCCTGGAGCCCGCAGAGCACTCGACACCGCGGGGCCCAGCATCTGGTTTAATCAGAGGTGCACCAGGGAGCGACACTCCTGCCCACACACTAAATCAGCACCGCGACAGGAATATAATGAGCCGAAACGGCAGGGCTCGCTGCAACAGTGGAGGAGACTGCGCCAAATAGATGGACTCAGTGGGACTTTCAACCATGTGGAAATATATGCAAGCCTGTTCTTATGTATTACATGTATCATTAGATGGTATATAGTATTATTACAATTATTTATTATGGGTATAACATTCAGAATTCCACATAATAATGCCCAACTGCTTCCCTCTGTTATTTTATTGAAAAGTAAGAAATTTCCACTGGTTTTAATGCTTTGATACTCATTCTGAGTGTAAAATTGGTAAGTATTTTTAAAGGCGTTTTTAAAGGCAGTTCCAGGCCCAAGCGTTTTGGAAACCTGGGGAGAGGCTTTGATTGGACAGATGGCACTCACAAAGCCGGTTGTGAGAAGTGTGTTAATCCAGTCTTGCGCCTTGTTCATTTTCGAGCGGTTATTGACTCTCTCTAGATCATAGATGCTGCACAGTGAATGTAAAGCCACAGTGAGGTCTGAAGCACGTTCTAAGCGGCAGAGATAAGGTCAGCCGTTAGATGAGCACATTTTCCCCGGTTCCCTGGTACAGTTCTGTGCATTCACTAAGTCTCTCAGAGATGGACTGCTGGGTGCTCTGAGTGCATGGATAACTGCACCACATAATAACTCCTAGCCCAGCAGTTGACCCAATAAGGCAATTACAGGTTCAGGTAGAGCGAAGGGAAGCATGCATCAGCTGCGGTATAATGGGAGGCAATGTAGTATAATGGGTAAGCATATGGGCTTGTAACCCATTTCTTTACCCAGTATGCATTTCGGGTTCAGTTCTCGGATAGGACACTGCTGTTCCACCCTTGAGCAAGGTACTTAACCTGAATTGCTTCAGTTAATATCCAGCTGTATAAATGGATACTTTGTTTTTTTTTAAAAAAGCTGAAAGTTGTGTAAGTCGCTCTGGTCTCCTGAATGGCAGTAATGTAATGTACTGTAATCTAAAGTAAGCCTGCAGATCCTATCCTGTCAGTTTCAGTGCTTCCATGCTAGCGCTGTTACTTGATCTGGGGTGTGTGAGCTCAGGACTGCGTTTCTCAGTCTGTCAGGTGGTGTCAGGTCCAGCTGCAGCACTGTGAGGCAGTGAGGGCTCGTAATAAAGTGTCACCTGTTTTTGCGGATGGGGAAACGGAGAAAGGTGGGTTTTTTCCACTGGTGACGGTTTGTGGGTAGCGGCCGGGGCGGGCCGAGGGGCGGGCCGAGGGGCGGGCTCTGCGTGGTTTTGTGTGCATTGCACGTCGGCGCAGTCGTCTCTTCTCTGAGGGAAGGGACAAGTGTGGAGATGAAGGGCAAACGGCAAGCAAGCAAAGAGAAGTGAAAATTCCAAAAACGTGTGTGTTAAAATGGCTCCCCAGAGTCAGTGTTAGAGAGCTGAAAGAGCTCACTCTCTTAAGAGGACTTGATTCTGATTAGATAAAGTGGTTATATTAGGTTTTTGCTGTTGTTCTCACACGGTGCCGGTGTTTTGCTCCAGTATTCTGCAGGCAAAAAGATATGTATTCATTTGTAACCGAGTTTAAAATAATCGAAACGAAAAAGATGGATTGAATGTCATACTTCATTTACAGATTGCATGTTCTTCAGTTTTAAATGGACGAGGGTTTCTTACTCTTGCCCTAATGTACCGTCTGCTCTTTGAAGTGTAAAATGCAGGCGATGCAGTTGCTTTGGCCAATAGGTTGTGTGGTTGCCATGTTTGTCCTGCTGCTTGCTCCCAGCAGTTTCACTCATGTGAAGGAACAGTGCTCCCACTTCCTGTCTCATCCCTTCGATGCCGCGGTCAGGTGTGCGTGTGGTGAATCCTGTGTGGCCGCGCCTCCCTGCATAACCGCTGCTTTTTTCAGCCGCCAAACAGCTCTCGGAAGTCGGAGGTTGCCGCTGGCCGCTGGGGGGTGGAGGAGGTACTGGACAAGCTTTCATGTTAATGGGGGAATTTTTGAGGTGCTTTGGCTGGTCAGTGGCACCGTTGAATATCTGTGATTACCTCTGGGTTCTGAGTAGCATTTGTAACAGTTACTAATTATTTTCACTTTCACTTCTGTGAAATGAGCCCTACACTTTCAGAAGAGACACTGGATTTATGGCTTTCGGCTGCCATACATTCCTGCCAGATTTGGGTGAGGGCTGTTGATGTTCTGTTTCTTGAGCATCTCACTTTTCTTTTCTGATGAACTCCATACTCCATCAGTTCGTATATTTCCTGATAGTTCAAGATCTACGTTATTGCAGAAACTCTGGACCCACATTTTTGTCTAAATCCTGTTAAAATGGAAAGTGAAGATCACTGAGCTGATGTCAGCAGCGGAGAAACAGAAAAAGGCCCCAGGTTATTTGCCTCAGTCATTTATGCGTTTCCTTGGAATTGAAGAGGGAATTGTATATTTGGGTTAGCCCTTGCGGATCCTTCCCAGGCTTAGACATCCAGCGGAAAGGCTGACAAAATCAGGTGGTTTTCAAACGACGATTCGTGTGCGCCCGCTATGCCTCTGCCCTTTATTTCCAAGTTCCGAAATTAAAACATTTCATCAGAAAATCGTTTTCGTAAAAAAGATGCGAGCGTTGCGGTTGTGGGACGCTTGCTTTCATTGTGATGCTGAGATTGACCTTTTTGGCTTCTCACGGCGCTTGGCTAACGCGCGCCGTTAACCTTTCCCCGCCTCCTTCCGCGAGGTCTCCAGTCCGCGCTCTTCTGGAGAGAGCGGTTACTTCACACGCCGTGACCCTGCCGCTCACGTCTCCCCAGGTGCCGGGGAACAGTCTCAAAAGCAGACTGAAGTGGCCTTGTGGCTAAGATGTGTGGGGCGGCAGTTGACAGGGCTGTGGTTTGTCAGTTTTATAATGGCAGCCTCTGACTGCGCCTGGATGCTGTGCTCCGTTGGACGGATAATGTGTCTCTGTCACTATCAATTTCTCCTGCGCTGTTTGCCTTTCCTGCCCGTAATGATTAGGGTGTCGCAGGGAGGTTTGTGGCTGCCTGCCTCCACCCAGCCTCCGCTCTTCCTTCATGCTCCTGCTCTGCTGCCTGACAGCACTATGCTGTGTGGAGCTGGGAAATAATAGCTTCTGTAGGGCCAGAGACCAAAGATATAAGATTGCAATGGGAATTGTGTAATGTTTAAGTAAGGGTGGTTTTATTCCCCTGGATGCTCTCCACTGCCTGTTTTTAAAAGGGCCTTATTAATATTGACGTGACAAGGAAGAAGGTTTTTCTGTGATAATGAGGGTGGTTCATGCTCTTATTTCACGGACGTCTTTTTGCCGTCCTCCAGGTTGAGAAGATCGTGGACAAGCGGAAAAATAAGAAGGGCAAGATGGAGTACCTGGTCCGCTGGAGGGGCTACGGGTTCGAGGGGGACACCTGGGAGCCGGAGACGCACCTGTCCAACTGCATGGAGTTCATCCACGAGTTCAACCGTCTGCAGAGCGAGCGGCAGCGGGACGGCTCCCTGCTCCGCTCCACGCGCAGCTCGCCCAGCTCGGGCCCCAGCAACGCCCGCAAACAGATCTCCAGACCGCAGCTCGGGGGCCACGCGCTGGCCAAGAGCGCCGGCCCCGCCGCCGCCGCCCCCCCTCCCGCCGCCGCCGCCGCCGTCCCCACGGTCGCCAAGCGACAGCACCAAGACCCGCCGCTCGGCGCCGGCGACTCGGACGCTAAGGCGGACGCCCCGCCGTTTCTCTCCGCCCCAAAGTACCGGCGCACCGGCAACCCCAGCAACCCCAGCGGCGTGGCGGCGGCCGTGCCGGGGGCCCACGCCGTCGGGCCCGGCCGGCGGACCATGGACCTGGCCCGGTCCGGCATCAAGATCCTGGTGCCCAAGAGCCCCATGAACAGCCGGGCGGACTCGGAGGAGTCCCCCAGCGAGGCGGCCCACAGCCTGGAGCAGACGGGCCAGGAGCCCGACGCCGTGCCCCCCGAGGTGGCCCTTCTGGAGAAGCCCCCGGCCGCCCTGCTGGGGCCCGGGGAGGAGAGGGCCCGCATGGGCACCCGCCCGCGCTCCCAGACCATCCTGCCCCCTCCGCCTGTCCCCATCACGCCTGCGGCCGTGCGCACGCTCAACGGGAAAGGTACGCGCTTCAGGGTCCCTTCAGACTGTGAGAGTGCTCTTATGACACAGTGAACGTGAAATGCCCACCCATGGGTGAAGGGGCTCGTGGGTGATGGTAGGCTGTGGGTGATGGCGGGCCGTGGGTGATGGTAGGCTGTGGGTAATGGTAGGCTGTGGGTGATGGCGGGCTGTGGGTGATGGTAGGCTGTGGGTGATGGCGGGCCGTGGGTGATGGTAGGCTGTGGGTGATGGTAGGCTGTGGGTGATGGCGGGCTGTGGGTGATGGTAGGCTGCGGGTGATGGTGGCCCGTGGGTGATGGTAGGCTGTGGGTGATGGTAGGCTGTGGGTGATGGCGGGCTGTGGGTGATGGCGGGCTGTGGGTGATGGTAGGCTGTGGGTGATGGCGGGCCGTGGGTGATGGTAGGCTGTGGGTGATGGTAGGCTGTGGGTGATGGCGGGCTGTGGGTGATGGTAGGCTGTGGGTGATGGCGGGCCGTGGGTGATGGTAGGCTGTGGGTGATGGTAGGCTGTGGGTGATGGCGGGCTGTGGGTGATGGTAGGCTGTGGGTGATGGCGGGCCGTGGGTGATGGTAGGCTGTGGGTGATGGTAGGCTGTGGGTGATGGCGGGCTGTGGGTGATGGTAGGCTGTGGGTGAAAGGGCCCGTGGGTGATGGCGGGCTGTGGGTGCAGTTTCTGGTGTAAAATATGGTGCGGTCTCTGGTGCGGTCTCTGGTGCCGTTGTTGCTGGGATGTGCCAGTTGTTTGGACTGTAATAGCGTTGCTGTGGTGTCTTTGCTGCAGTTGTCCTGATAAGGGTGAGCGCTTTAGCTGTGTTGCCGTAGTAACAGCATATAAGTGTGCTGTGTTCTGCAGTGTTTGTAGAGGTGTGATGGTTATGACATGGTACATTACAGACGGTCTCCCTGTGAGGAGGTGGCAGACCGTGAACTCAAGATTCATGACCGATTCGAAAGGAACAGCCTGATCTTCAGTTCCTGAGTGCAGTTCCTTTGGGGACATCTTGGAGTGGGATTTAATAAGGCCTTCCACTCAGACTAGTGGCCATCTATCACAGTGCAGGATGTAGGCCTACATAAAAAGAGCGGCAGAAAATGGATACAGTGATTGTCCATGTTTACCTGTTTGTGTTCGAGCATTTATATAATGGTGGCCCACAAGGACGATCGCACTTCAAAAAGAAAGCGCACGCATAAAGGGGAAAGTGCTCCAAATCAACAAGCGATCCAAAGAGCAGAATGTCTGCAAAACCAGCACCATGCCACTAGGGAGGAGTGGCACAGTGCAATGTACTCCTGTACAGAGTGGAGCTCAGAGAGGAGCACGTCAGGACTGCTTTTGCCTTGGCAGCAGGAAGAGACCTGAAATGCGGATGGATGTCTGAAGAAGGCAATAAGATGTGAATAAGTTATAATAACCATTCTTATGTGATCATCACAAATCCACGTCTCTGGTCTCTTCCTGCTGCCTAGTCTGAAGTCTCTGCCGTCCTTTTGGGCCACTGTACTGTAGCATGTGTGTGCGTGTGTGTGCGTGTGTGTGCGTGTGTGTTTGTGTGTGTTTGTGTGTGTTTGTGTGTGTGTGTGTGTGTGTGTGTGTGTGTGTGTGTGTGTGTGTGTGTGTGTGTGTGTGTGTGTGTGTGTGTAGCTTGACACAGTCTCTGCTCTCAGTACCTCATTCTGTGGTCTAGAGCATGTGAACGACCTTCACAGGGTTTGTTTTTGGGAGCTATAGCTGGCCAAAAAATTGGCTCCAGTTTTCTGGCCATTGCAAAGAAGCAAATGGCAGATACTTTATTGCATACATGCAGGCACACCTGTTTGATAGGTAGCTATGTAATAAGCTTTTGGATGAGTTTAGGCTAAATATAGAAATACTGTCATCACATAGAAATGAAGAGTCATTGGTTTTGAAAGCGTTCTTTAAAATTCAGCTGAAATCTTACACCACTTGACTTGCACTGAGGAAGTGAAGATGAATTTCATGCCAGTTAAACATGGCAGATCAGTGAACCTACATCAGCGTTTTAAAGCAAACAAAATATGGATGTTTTGGGAGTGTTGATATGTGTGAAGAACTTTATCCTGCTTATTTCCAAAAGAA
Source organism: Anguilla anguilla (assembly GCF_013347855.1). Taxonomy (NCBI): domain Eukaryota; kingdom Metazoa; phylum Chordata; class Actinopteri; order Anguilliformes; family Anguillidae; genus Anguilla; species Anguilla anguilla. The sequence continues at coordinate 16,499,741 of NC_049208.1, read as the reverse complement.
AGAACCAGTTGGAAGTGTAGATGGCCTTGTGCCTAGACACCTGCCACGTAGGCAAATCTTTAACTAAATCCAAGCTCATCCGCAAACCGCTAATTACACCAACCCTGCCAAAGCATTCTTGGCTGTATTCATTATAATGGGAGGAAGAGTGCCTTGGGTTGTAATTAATATGGGTGGATCCAGCTTTTGCTTTAGTCTAGACTCCAGTAATAACACACCTAACAGTATTGTGTCTACCAGCCGGGGGATTTCAGATTGCAGCCACTGCGGAGGATAGCTCCTTACTGGCAGTCAACCGGTCACCACAACCACCAGTTGTGCTAACGAGACATTTTAAAATGAATTAAATGATAGGTGTGACACTTCCTTGCAAGAAAGCATTCTGCTTATATCACTATCAAAAATGTGATACTTTGGAAATGGAAACATCACATTTGTCATTAGATGTTTTCTTGCAAGCCGGTTTTGCACCTTTCGTGTACTCTGTGCGGTGTTGTTTTTGTAAGGGAGCTCCTTGGCTGGGTTGACCGAGCGGAAACTTTCCCGCGTATCTGATGTCAGTGAGCGTGCTCTTCCAGTGTCTGATTTCCTGTGATCCGCCCGAGTCCGGCTCGCCGGTTTGACGGATGAGCCTCACCCCCCCCCGTCTGCTCCCACCCCCCCAGGGACGTCCACGTTCATGGCGGCCCTGGCGGCCAACGGGACGGCCAGCCTGCAGAGCGCGGTGACGGGCGTGGTGGGCAAGCGGCGCCTGGAGGAGCGCTCCTCGGCCTTCGACAAGCGGCTGCGCTTCAGCGTGCGCCAGACGGAGAGCGCCTACCGCTACCGCGACATCGTGGTCAAGAAGCAGGACGGCTTCACGCACATCCTGCTCTCCACCAAGACCTCCGAGAACAACTCGCTCAACCCCGACGTGAGTCCCCCCGCCAGCCTGCGCGTGGCGGTCATCAGCATTCGCCGTTTATTATACATGCTAAGTTAGCGTGGGCATCTCTGCTGAGCCAAGCTCTTATATTTAATGTCACTTTCAATGTCAGTACAGATTTAACAGTGCTTCCCTGCTCCGTTCCGTTCCATAGATACACTTTCATTGCACTCCAGTGTGCAGTAGATTGCTGAACTGCAATCAATTCTCCATTTTCAACCGGAATAATAAAGATTTGCCTGTATGTGATTTCCAGGAAAATGAATGGAAATGGCCTTCATTAAAGATTGTGGCCCATCTTAAATCCGATTTCATAGATTGACATTATTTATATGGGTTATTGTGACTGGAATGTTGCTAAGAGGGTCGTAAAAGCTAAGATAATGACAGATCGGATAGTAAAGATTAGCAATGATGATACTGGTGTCCTTTGTCTTGATTTTGTTTGTGTAGAACAGATTATCTGTCGTTGTGCAGTAAAGATAGCTGATATGATGATGATGATAATGATGACTCAGGTGATGAAGGAAGTGCAGAGCGCCATGACCACAGCAGCAGCGGACGACAGCAAGCTGGTCCTCTTGAGCGCGGTGGGCAGCGTGTTCTGCTTTGGCCTGGACTTCATCTACTTCATCCGCCGACTGACCGATGACAGGAAGAAGGAGAGCACCAAGATGGCCGAATCCATCAGGTACAGACATAGAAGAGTCTTTGCAATGAACTATGGGAGTTTGAGTTTCCAAGTGAAATCTGGGAAAGGCTGCATACACTGTCTGTCAGAAGAATGTTTAAAAGACAGGAATGTTTATATGACATGCCTACTTTTACAGCAGTGCAAAAATGACAGTCTTTGTACAAAACGAGCATCTGGAATAACTTCATCTCTTGAAGCTTTTATGAAGTGATCGTACAGAACGGGACATTATGCATGCGTTGCCTGAGTTTGTCTTATCTGTAGACACTCATTTGGCAGTAGTTGTTTGTTTCATTTTTGGGTGAATATCTCCTTTATGTTTTTAGCTGGGATTTAGTGGACAAGTGTTTACAAATGCTGTGAGTGGAGAAGGGCATCCTGTCCCAAGAGCAGAACGCCCAAGCCTCCCCTTCCCTTTGCTCCGACGGTTTCAGTCTGCCTGGAACGTTCTGGAATGCGGGCATTCGAACGAGCCAAAAAGGGGGAGGGGGCGGAAGGCCCAAAATCTGTTCTCAAGTGTGTCATTGAGCGGAAAACTCTAGAGGAGTACAGCGATCACACTGCCGACTCGCTCATGAGGAACAGGCACTAAGGAGAGCCAAAGGGGGAGGGCAGCCATGCAGGGGGGTGAAGGTTTCAGACCCATACTGTGAACTAGCTCCAGGCTTTCAGTCACCAGCTGCTTTGCTTTCCCCATAAAGACAATAATCCTGCCGTGTATCCTTTCCTTTCTGTCTTATTCATTATTCCTTTATGCCGCCATGATTAACTAAGCAACGTAACATAAACCCTTAGCAAGAATGGCTTGTACAAATAAATACAGCTTTTACGTTTATTTTTCAACAGGATCTTGCGTGTAGATGAGTTGTTCCGTTGGATATGCAATATCTGGGTTGCGTGTGTAATGTGGTACACAGTGTTGGTGGGTTTGAGCTGTGGGGTGCACACTTTCGTTGCTGTCGGTCCTGCTCTCTGGCACATTGCTCGTTCTCCCCCAGACTTAAACGCTGCTGTGAATCTGCATTCCCATTCGCCAGAATGGCAACAGCGCTTGGCATGCTGATTTTATTGTGTTCTTTGTTTTAGTGTGGTTTTATTCCCTGAATATTTACCAGCGGCTTAAGCAGGTAAATATTTTTCCATGGACAAAGAACTGTGGGAAATGCTGTTTGTTGATGTCAGCCTGCAGGAGCTGAATGGGGAAATTTTGGACACAGATTTCTGTATGCGTGATTTACTTTGAGCGATGTAACGCATAATTATGCTTTTGTCATTTGTTGCGCAGGGTCACGGTTCTTTGTAGTGTAGCGATTGTGGTAACGGCCATGCTTATGATGACATCACAGTTATAAGTATTACAATGATGGGTGGTCGCTATGGTGATGATTCACAGTTCAGTTATGAAGATGAACATGAGGATGGTGTTTGTTAATGATGGTTTTGGTTATGATGATGCGTTTGGTTATGATAGGGGTCTTTTATGATAATGCTGTTGGTTATGATGATAGTGTTGTATATAGCTACTACCGGGGTTGGTTGTGATAGTGCTGCTGGTTATGATGATAATGTTGGTTATACTAACGGGTTAGTTATGATGGTGATGTTTGTTATGATGGCAATGTTGCTTATACTAACGGGTTGCTTATGATAATGGTGTTGGTTATGATGGCAATGTTGCTTATACTAACGGGTTGCTTATGATAATGGTGTTGGTTATGATGGTGATGTTGCTTATACTAACGGGTTGCTTATGATAATGGTGTTGGTTATGATGGTGATGTTGGTTATGATGGTGATGTTGCTTATACTAACGGGTTGGTTATGATAATGGTGTCGGTTGTGATGGTGATGTTGGTTATGATAATGGTGTTGGTTATGATGGTGATGTTGGTTATGATGGTGATGTTGCTTATACTAACGGGTTGGTTATGATAATGGTGTTGGTTGTGATGGTGATGTTGGTTATGATGGTGATGTTGGTTATGATAATGGTGTTGGTTATGATAATGATGTTGGTTATGATGGTGATGTTGGTTATGATGGTGATGTTGCTTATACTAACGGGTTGGTTATGATAATGGTGTTGGTTATGATGGTGATGTTGGTTATGATGGTGATGTTGCTTATACTAACGGGTTGGTTATGATAATGGTGTTGGTTGTGATGGTGATGTTGGTTATGATAATGGTGTTGGTTATGATGGTGATGTTGGTTATGATGGTGATGTTGGTTATACTAACAGGTTGGTTATGATAATGGTGTTGGTTGTGATGGTGATGTTGGTTATGATAATGGTGTTGGTTATGATGGTGATGTTGGTTATGATGGTGATGTTGCTTATGCTAACGGGTTGGTTATGATAATGGTGTTGGTTGTGATGGTGATGTTGGTTATACTAACGGGTTGGTTATGATGGTGATGTTGGTTATGATGGTGATGTTGGTTATACTAACGGGTTGCTTATGATAATGGTGTTGGTTATGATGGTGATGTTGGTTATGATAATGGTGTTGGTTATGATGGTGATGTTGGTTATGATGGTGATGTTGGTTATGATAGTGATGTTGGTTATACTAACAGGTTGCTTATGATAATGGTGTTGGTTATGATGGTGATGTTGGTTATGATAATGGTGTTGGTTATGATGGTGATGTTGGTTATGATGGTGATGTTGGTTATACTAACGGGTTGGTTATGATAATAGTGTTGGTTATGATAATGGTGTTGGTTATGATGGTGATGTTGGTTATCATGCTGAGTAAGATGATGGCGGTGGTTGTGAAGATGAGTATGACCGCAGCGTTTTCTCCCCTCAGGACGTTTGTGAACACCTTCATCCAGTTCAAGAAGCCCATCATCGTGGCGGTGAACGGGCCAGCGGTGGGCCTGGGGGCCTCCATCCTGCCGCTGTGCGACGTCATCTGGGCCAATGAGAAGGCCTGGTTCCAGACGCCCTACGCCACCTTCGGCCAGACGCCTGACGCCTGCTCCTCCCTCACCTTCCCCCGCATCATGGGCGTGGCTTCTGTGAGTGCACACCCGCCACCCTGTCCGTCAGATCAATAGCCTTCTTGGGCCTTGGTATGGTTGATTCCTCCCTTTCTCTCTCCTCCCTCTCTCTCTCTCTTGCCCTCCCACCCTCTCTCCCATTCTTTCTCTCCTGTTTATGTCCCTTTCTCCTCTCTCTCTGTCCTTCCCTCTCTCTGTCTTTCTCTCTCCCTCCTCCTCTCCCTCCCTCCCTCCCTCCTCTCCCTTTCATCTTTTCCTGTCACCACCCACATCCCCCTTTCATTTTCTCCTTGCCCTTGTGAGCAGGCCTACAGTCATCACTCATCTCATTTACTCCTCCTGTTCCAGCTGCAGCGCTCTGACCTTAGGACGCCCTTCGGTCTCCTGCCCCCCAGCCTTCTCTGCTTTTACAGGCCTGAAGTAATGGCTGTTAGGAGGACTCTCCACAGCTCCTCCGGTCTCCAGTCTCCTTCCTAAAATGACCGACGGCGTTTTAGTTTGTCGTTTGGAAGATTCCGGCAGTTCTTAATGCACAGTCGTTCAGAAACGCGCCGTCCACAGTGTGGTGTTTTTGGTTAAGTAGCTGAGCACATATGCAGGTTGCGGTCATGTCCTGGTAGGGAACACCATTTGTATGCCTTACGCCTTGCTTGCGCTGAACTGCTTCTGTAAATGTCTGGATGTATAAGTGGGTAAGATTTTGGTTATACGGTTTAGTAATAATATAGAAGTGTGAATGTGACATAATATTATTGTCCTTAAATATTTTCTCATTGAAGAACACAGTAACACTTTAAGTAGAGTTTAAGTCGAGCCTGTAGGCACTCTAAGTGGGAACCCATACTGTTTGAAACTGGAACAGAAAGTCAGTCCTAGAGGTGTTTATAAATTGCGGCATAAGGGCTCTAGTGAGTCACTGGTATATAAAGTCAGTTTTTAGGCAGAGCGGTTCCTGCAGCTCTAGAGGGCAGCAGCGACACACTGAGAGAGAGCGAGAGAGGGAGGGAGGGAGGGAGAGAGAGAGAGAGAGAGATGTTGTAATGTTGCTCCTGTGTGGAGGTGAGTAAATGAGTGACGGGGTTGCAGACATATTGCCTCATTCCGAGCCTCGGGGCCCCGGCCTACACTGGCGGGCTGCGCGGGCGACCTGGCTTTACAGTCTGCTTACTGTCTGTTACCCAGAGCAACCCGCTGTCCTCAGGTTCTCTCACGTGTAACGTCACGTACAGCGCTCTTACACCCACAATGGCATTTAAAACTCTCTTCCAGGTGTAACGTTACTTAAAACTCTCTTACCATCACTGCCGCCGCTCGGGTTCTTTATTCATTATCATGGCTGCTACTCTTCTCCTCTATTCACCATCACTGCCGCCCCTCGTCTCCTTCATCTCCGCCGACGCTCGTCTCCTCTGTTCACCATCACTGCTGTGGGCTGTCTCCCTTTTGCTCGCCTACTTGTTACTACTGTTGTAAAGTACGTGTACATATAAATAAAAAAATTAGAGAGCCTGGACTGTCATAATGCACAAGCTTTAATCTGACAGTTAGCCTCAGCTACATCTCCCTAAATTTGCACGGCAGTGTGGCATAATGGTTTAGGAACAGGGCTTGTAACTCAAAGGGTGTCGGTTGAAGTCCCAGGTGGAGCTCTACCGTTGTACCTGTGAGCAGCTTAGCCTGAATTGCTTCAGTAAATTCAGCTGTATAAATGGATTTTATGTAAGGAATGTAAGCTATGGCTCTGGATTCTGAATGCGAATGTAGGGGAGGGTGCCTGTGTGTGTGCTCGTGTGTTTGTGTGTATATATGCGTGTGTCTGACTGTGGCTCCGCCTCCTCTCTCCCCAGGCCAATGAGATGCTGCTGAGCGGGCGCAAGCTGACGGCCCAGGAGGCCTGCTCCAAGGGCCTGGTGTCCCAGGTCTTCTGGCCCGGGACCTTCACACAGGAGGTCATGGTGCGCATTAGGGAGCTAGTCTCTTGTAATTCAGTTGTAAGTCATCCTTTTAATTTCTTTTTAATTTCCTTTTTGATTTTCTGTTTTTTTTATGGCATTTCTCACACGGCACGCCCTCCTCTCCCCTCCGCCCGTCCTCCTTCGCCTTTCCTTTTCCCCCTTCTCTCGTACCTCATGCACAGACGCCATGCGCATCCACCTATTTCCACCCCACAGACCCCCTAACCCTCCCCAAAGGTTCCACCTAGATAGACTGGGCTCTCTGATGGGTTCCTTCCTTTCTTTCTACTGCTCTGAGATGTCCCTTTTATTTTAGATACTGAAAGGGTAATGCCTTATAAACTAATGTCCTTTGGACTTCCATGAGAACAGCTGAATGAAATTTAGTTACGTTTATGGTGCGGGTCACAGGGTTGTAAATTCTGGAGCAGTCCAGAGCACTTGTATATAAATTATGAATTTGGTAATTCTGTAATATTTTCTCTCCTGAGGCTGTAGCATTTTCCTCAGCCTGTTTAATTTTGCCTGCAGTTTTTATACAATTTTTTTGTAAGCTCTGTCTAGCCCTTTTGTTGTATTTCAGGTTTAACGGCAATTAATCACCACTGTAGAGTTGGAACAGGGCTGGCTGTCTTGGTTTTATTTATTTGTTTAAGAGTGAGCTCCAGGCAGAGAGATAAATCTGTGTAAGTGCATCATCTTCCTGTGGAAAGTGTCACTGGAGCTCACAGTGATGGCTGATCACCATGTTAGATTCTTCATCATGTGTGACAAAAAAGTGGTAGTCCAGTAAAAAGAGCGATCGAGGTCTGCCTTTGTTGGTGCCCCTCCATTCCACTGCTTCAGAGGGGTTTGTAGTGCCACCACAAGATGTTGCTAAAATTTCCAAAATCCAGTGGACAGTCATTCTCTAGGACTAGCTTGGGCAGATTCAGCTCCAGCTGGTACCACCCTGGTTTCAGCTCTACAGCGGAAAACGTGTAGAATACGATACATTTTAGACTCCTCGCTTACAGTTAGACATGCATTGCCATTTGCTCTTGTTTTCTTCCTCATTGTGATTTTGAAGCTAAAGCACATTGAGAGTTTTTGCAAAGCACATTGTGTGTTCTTAACGCACTCTTGGTTTATGTCTCCTGTATACCCATCCCAATCGACCAAATCAGGAAGACACTGTAGCAAAGCTTAAAGGAACTGAAAATGTACTGATATAATTAACCGTGCCATGGAATTGTTTTCTGTGCTGATATCAGACCAGTTTCTCTTGGCTGGTACTCTAGGTCTCATACCTTTTTATATCGTAGTACTGTTTTAAAATCACCTTGGTTACAAGCATCATCTCACTGCTGTACAGTAAAGATAGTATCATGTGTGTCAGGTGTGCCAATTAATCTTCCCCTTTCCCTCCCACTCTGTTTGCCGCTCAGGTGCTGCGGGAGTCCAAGGCATTGGTCCGCAACACCAACAGGGCGGCGCTAGAGCAGGCCAACGAGCGGGAGTGCGAGGCCCTGAAGAGGGTGTGGGGTTCCCCACAAGGCCTGGACTCCATACTCAAGTACCTGCACAAGAAGATCGATGAGTTCTGACCAGGCAGCTCCCGCCTGTGGGGTTCCAGCCTCCGTCCTCAGAGCAGAGGGTGACAGACAACACACACACACACACACACACGCACACACGCACACACGCATTTAAAAACACCAAAGGAAAACATGTACGCGCTTGTCCGCGGTCACGTGCGCACACGTGCACGTGCACACATACACACCCACGTGCACACGCACACACACAGACAGTTGGAACGTGCGTGTGGCTCTGTCAGTGTGAGTGTTTTTGTGGCATGGAGAGCCTTCTTCAGGGTTGTGTGGGCCAAGTGGAGCAGAGGATTCATTCTAAACCGAATGGAAAAAGCAACAATTGACTCTTTCCCCACCTCCCCATTATGCACTGTTTGACACCCAAAAGGGCCAGCGAGCAAAACAACACTGTGGGGCCACTTTTTGGTGGGTTGATGCTTATGGGGGACAGTGTTTGCCGTGACACAGCCGCCACTGAACCACGCTTCAGTGAGTTGACGTTGGCGGGGGTCAGGCTTTGTCAGTGGGAGAAGGGGAGGAGAAAGAAAGTGTCTTATCAAATAGCTTGGATTGGTGTTTACTTCTGTATCGGTATGAACAAGCCTTATTATTATTGTATGTGCACCTTGAAAATATTCATACTGAGCAGCTGCCACATGAACAGAGGCATCATATTTGCGGCACTGAGATATGATGCTATGGATCGTCATCGTGGCAATAGAAGATTGCTTTAATATTTTGCTTCAGCCCTTCAGCAGAGTTGACCGCTTTCAAGACAACAACATTTTGTTGATCCTTATTTTCCAGAAGACCAGCACCACATGACAAACGCAGGTCAACGCATGCCTGGCAGTATTAGACTTCCAACAGACAGGTTCAGCATAAGTTATACATAGCATTAGCTTTTAAATGGTGTGTGTGTGTTTTTTTTATATATTTTTCTTTTATCTATGGTGTGGCGCAGAATGGCTGGGCAAAATGCATTTAAGAGAATGAACTGTTAGTGAGTGTGTGTGTGCGCGTGTGCGTGTGCATGTTTCTTTTCGCTTTTTGGTTGAAGACTTTACACCAAATATCTTATCTTTAATGTACATATCATTGTCTAGATCTGCATAGAAATGTTTTTTATTTAATAAGTTAAAGAAAAATGACTGTCACACTATTCCTTCCAAGAAGAACAAGTGAGAAAATGCCTTCCTGTCGCTCTAGTTTTGCTGCAGTTCCTTTAGCTTCTGTGCGGTTCCTTTCCCATGATGCCGTGGGTGCGTGCGTGTCCGCTCCGGTCCCCACGCCAGCTGGAGGCCCGGGTCTTATTCGCCCGGAGGCCCGGGTCTTATTTGCCCGGAACAGGATCAAATCCCGCTGTCTTTCAAAGAAATGGGTCTGTCGGTTAAGGAGAACCCTTCAGAAAGGACGCTGTGCTTGTGACGGATGTGCTGCGATTACCCGAGCAGCAGACAGTCTGGGGAACCCTGGCTGGGCTTCTGCTAACGAAGGTCCCACTAAACTCCAAACAAACCTGAACGCGTCACCTTTTCAGAGAAACGACTTTGAACTTGAACCCTCCGCATCATCCCGGTTATTGTTTAATGGAAGTGTACCTTGCTCAGCAAGCTTGACGTGCGCTCTTCAGTACTGAAAGATTTCCATCTCTGAGTCGGTACATTTTTTTAAAATGAATTGACGTAAATGTGTTTTAAATGAGCGGTTTATTTATGTGGTTATTTATGCTTGGCGAGAGAGGGGATGGAGCGGAATTTATCAGATTATTCCACTTATGATTGAGTTGTCTACAGGAAGTGGTAACAGATAGCCATGCGCTCAGCTTCTGGTTGAATGAAACCAGAAACGTTCCACTGTTTAACAATCTGAGTAGGTAAATTTCAAAGAATTGTCCCAGAAATGATCTAAAGATCATTTTTTCAAAAATAGATAAACTACTGTATTGTTTAGTGCAGAAGAACAGCTTAGCGCAGATGAGCTGCTTAGTGCTGAAGAACAGTTTAGTGCAGAAGAACAGCTTAGCGCAGGTGAGCTGCTTAGTGCTGAAGAACAGTTTAGTGCAGAAGAACAGCTTAGCGCAGATGATCTGCTTAGTGCTGAAGAACAGTTTAGTGCAGAAGAACAGCTTAGCGCAGATGAGCTGCTTAGTGCTGAAGAACAGTTTAGTGCAGAAGAACAGCTTAGCGCAGGTGAGCTGCTTAGTGCTGAAGAACAGTTTAGTGCAGAAGAACAGCTTAGCGCAGATGAGCTGCTTAGTGCTGAAGAACTGTTTAGCGCAGATGATCAGCTTAGTGCATATGAACAGCTTTGCACAGAAGACCAGCTTAGAATAGAACAGCTTGACGCAGAACAGCAGCTTGGCGTAGAAGAACAGCTTAGTAGCTAAGCAGATTAGGCGAAGGAAGAGGGATCAAAAAATTGGAAAAAAGAAAAGGTTAGCTTTGCTCAAAATAAGACTCAGAGAACCCAGAAAACGGTTAGAAGAGCTTTCCCTCATGTTCCTTTGTGGCCCTTCTCTGGGTATACCTCTTCAAAAGCAGTGAATTCATTTTAAAGGCTTTAATTGAGTTGCAGCTGACCCTGTCAGGTGGGGAAGGGCAATGAGAGGTCAGCTGCAGAGTGGAAATGGAGTCTCAGTGGTCAGAACCAGCTGTCTTCATATCTGACCTTGGGAAGTGGCCATCTTTCAGAAGTGTCACCAATCTTCCATCGTTCCTCCGAGCTGTTTGCTAAAGCAGAACGGCTGTCATATCCCAGCCACTGGCGAGATGAGCATTTCCTTTCCTGGGAGAAAAGATCATTTCCTTTTCTGGCGCCTGCACACAGAAAGTTTACCCCAAGCACCATTCTTGCTGAATGTACATCTTGTGGGATTGTATTGTGAAATGAAGCCTTGAACTTTAAAGTTGACCTTATTTTTGTACAGTTGTAATGTTTTTCCTAAAGAACCCCTCCCCCTCCCCCATTCACCTCCTACCCCCCTTTCAAGTTGAACTGTACAGTGTGAATATTTGCCTTTAGCCTGAATTCCTGCTACAGTATTTTTTCATCTGTCGGACCTATTTGTTGTAGATCATGAACTATATAAATATTATATATATATATATATATATATACTGTACAATCTGTAAAGTTTTTTTATAGATTAATAAGAAAATACATTCAGCTGTGAAAAAAACTGGTTTAAATAAACTTATTTCATACTTTATAAAGAATTTAAGCTTGTGTCTACTTCTGTCTCATTTCAGTTTTGATAAAAAGAAGTGGTGTTGTCATTTTCAGTAAACCTGGTGCATTATTGTTAATATGTGATTAATAAAGTAGGTGATGGTAGCAATGATTCAGTTCCTCTGCTGTTCCACAAAAGGCTCTTCATGCTTTTGTCTGTTTCTCAGCTGAGCTCAGGGACAGGAATCTATTTCAGAGCGAGCAATTTTGTGTCACAAGACACAAGCCATTCCTTTGTGATTTTACCCAGGAAGAGCCGACATTTTATCGATCAGGCCGTATATTTGAATAAATATTCACATGAAGCAAAGAAAAACTAATCAAAGCTAGTCAAAGCAGTCCTGGTCAGAGTATATGAGTTGGGTTGTAACGCTTGTCGAAATCGATCCGTCTTCGCTTGCACACCGGCAGCTTCTAGAACCAACTAGAGTGTGCGGCGTGGAGAGAAGCTTTGTGCCTCGGCATCCGCTATAAAAATCATTTATCATTCCCTGGAGGTCTTCAGTTGACACTGTGGCACCATCACATCTCCACAGTATAAATAAATCTTAATCAAAGGTGTGATGTTTAATAAATATAGGGATATGCTGTCTTAGGTGTGGAAGGAAGACCAGATCTGTTAAATTATTCTAATAAATGCGATTAGCATCGTTTGAGTGATGAGCTAAACGGGATTGACGAAATGGACCTTTTTCGGTCATTTGCTTTTTAGCACTTTTAGCTGTTCAAGTCAAATATATTTTCCAGGGCTATTGGAATCTCAGAAGGTTCTGTGTATGGATTGAGTCTCTTTTCTGTATGTGTGCGTGTGTGTTGTGTGTCTGTGTGTGTGTGTGTGTGTGTGCGCGTGTGCGTGAGTGAGAGAGAGAAAGAGAAAGAGAAAAGTCATCCTTACCCCCCATGGCTCAGAGCTCCAGTGCAGAGGACAAAGCTGTAGAACGTGGCACCGCCCTGTTGAAATCCACATTCCGCGCTCCCCCTGGAGACCCGGCTGTCCGCTGGCCCATGCGCCGTCAGCAGCAGCAGCCAGGAGGTGAACTTCAGCCTGTCAAAAAAAAAAGAAAAAACGGTGTCAGAGAATGTCAGGTCCCTGAAGTGCAACTTGGCTATCCTTGAGAGATTTGCACAGTAATTTAAGAAGCACAAAGGCAGGTTACATAAATTTCTGATTAACCATTTTTTGACAGCCTCTGAACAATAATAGGAAATGACATTCAGGGGCATGGTAAGGTGAAATTGTATTCAAATTAGATTGCATGGCATGTCGAGACATTGCAGAAAAAGACCACAGCAGGTATCGCCAGTGAGTTAGCACTGAGCTATTTCTATTGGCTATGTTTCATTTGCCAAGTAATTTACTGAGTCTAAGGAGTTAATGTCAGGGAAGTTTGGATAGTGGATAGAAATGCAAAATCAACTTTAAGTGAATACAGTGTTTTGCTGTAACAGAAGCGAGGATATGAATGAACTGTCCCATGCTGATGTGTCGCTTTGTGGTTTTGTAAGGACAGAGGCAGTGTCTCATACAGTCAGTTTCTTTACTTCCTCAGAGACCTGAACTCAAATTGAACTGTACAACATTGGGAATTGGGAGATTCCTTCTAAAGAAACCACCGAAGACTAAAATAACGGAGTTAAAAAACCTGTTCAGTTAAAGCCTTCCACAAAGTCACCAGTCCTGTGCAATGAAATATTCATCACTGAATGCAGTGCATATGCGCTCTGAGCAGAAAAATGCAGCGCCCGCACTGCTTGCTTTGTTTCTGTTCATTGGAAATGAAGACATCTATCTGAGAGGTGCTGTAGTTGTGTATACTCAATGTTAACACCTGTGGGTTTCAGGGAATTATGGAACACCCTGTAGGAGCTGCACCTGCATAAACATACCTTAATTCTTCCACTGAGGGGTATACAGGTGAAAGAAGGAAGTGATTCCACACAGGGGTATCAACACACACCGCTTTGGTAGTCAAGGTTAAGTATTGGGTATTACTGAAACGATCCACATAACTGGGGCTATATAAGATTTGTATGTATATGCAGGGCTCTACGCTAGAATTTTTCCCAAGCAACACATGTTCTCCTAAGTTGAAAAGTCCCAATTAGTAGATGTGCTCCTGTAGTGCTGTGAGAAAGTATTTGCCTCCTTCCTGATTTCCTCTATTATTGCATATTAGTCACACGGTTTCAGATCTTTAGACAAAATGTAATATTAGAAAAAGGGAACCTGAGTTTTGACTCAGAACACATTTTGTAAATGTATTTATTTAATGAAAAAGTTCTCAAATACCCATATCACCCATGTGAAAAATTAATAGGGCCCTTAAACTTCTGCCCATCCCCTTAAGCCTAATAACTGGTTGCACCACCTTTAGCAGCAATAACTGCAACCAAATGCTTCCTACAGTTTGATATAAGTCTTTCATGTTGCTGTGAAGGAATTTTATCTCACTCTTCTTGGTGGAACTGCCAACCAAATTGGTTGTTCAAAAAAATAATAATACTGTTTATGTATATGGCACCTATCAAGCACAGAGCACAAAGTGCTTTCCAAAGCAGATACAAATAAGGTATAAAATTACAACACAGGGTTCAATAAAAACAGCAAAAAAATGTAAGAATGAACAGCAAATAAAATAGCAATATAGAATATAGAAGAATAAAAGGCTATATTAAAAGACAAAGAATAAAACAAAGAAGACTTAGAATATCATAAAACTAAATAAAAGGAAATGATAAAACAGTTGCAGCTAGAGAGGCTTGCAGTTCTTTGGATGTTCTTCTGGGATCTTTTCTGACTTCCTGGATGAGTTGTCGCTGTGCCCTTTGAGACATATTGTGAGGACAGGCACTCCTGGGAAGATTCAACACCGTTCCAAATGTTTTCCATTTGAGATAATGGCTCTCACTGTGGTTCGATGGAGTCCCAGAGCCTTAGAAATGGCTTTGTAACCCTTTCCAGACTGAGATATTTCAACAACCTTTTTCTCATTTGTTCTGTAATTTCCTTTGATTGTGGCATAGTGTGCTTGTAGAAACTTTGTGGTGACTATTTCACACTGATGGCAAGGTTAAATATGAGTGAAGTTTAGATTCAACAGGGCTGGCTGCAGTTAAGCCTGGCTGTGTTCATTCAGCTGAATCTAATTATTGATTAAATCTGATTAATTAGTTGATTAACTAAGGGGGAAATTACTTTTGCACTTGGGTGATATGAATGTGGTATGTGATTGGCTGAAAAGAAACCATTTTGGAGTGGCCTATTTAAAGTCCTGACTTGAACCCAATGGTGATTCTATGGTAGGACCTGAAACACAGCTCATGCTTGAAAAACAGACTGAAGTAAAGCAGTTCTGCAGAGAGTGGGCTAAAATTCCTTCATAGCAATGTGAAATACTGTTATCAAATTATAAGTATTTGGTTGTGGTTATTGCTGCTAAAGGTGGTGCAACCAGTTATTAAGTTTAAGGGGGAAATTACTTTTTACACATGGGTGACATGGCTGTTTTAACTTTTTTTAAATTATTTTATTCCAAAAAAAAAAGTTTTGTATTAATTCAGGTAACCTTTGTTTTCCGAGTGATGAATATGCAATAATAGAGGAAGTCAGAAAGGGGGCAAAAACTTTCACGGCCCTGTATGTATGGTACGTATGTGTGTGTATTTGTGTCTAAAATGATCCCCAAAAAAATATGACAAAAAGACTTAATTAAAATAACTGACATGTTTTGTGCCAATTAAAACCAATCCGCATTGCACAACTAAACGACAGCTGTGACTCCTCCAGCACTGCTTCGAGCCTTCGCACATGACTGATGTTCTTAATTACATATTTAATGCCTTTCGTTTATTGAATGAATACACAGCGTATCGTTCATGCTCGTTTGAGTACAGTAGCCAATCGCTGCCACCGAAAAGCCCAACCCTCGCACAGCACTTCCTGTTTTGTAAATGTTGACGGGGTGCACGTGCAGCCCTGCGCGTGTCGCTGGTCACGTCTGCAGTTCACTTTCAGATTTGCATATTTCTGTTAACATTAACAAACAATATTTCGTCTGAGAGGAATAAATTCCTCCATGTATCATCTTTACAAATGTTTCTTTGAAGTAGCGCGTATTTCACTGCAAATTGTCTGAGCAGTTGGCTCTGCTATTCTGTAGCATTATTGGTAACTTTGGCCAATTGGCCAATCTGTAATAATATTGCGCATAGTGCTTCAAACTCAAAATCAGTTGATCTTTATTGGAACCGTCTTTAAAAAAAATAATAATAATTTTTAGAGCATTGTTGTTGGTCGGTGAGATACCTTATTTCTTGAAAATGTCACTGTGTTCCACTGTGTGATTTCTGGTGTAAAAAGTAAATTATTATTATTATTATTTGTAGTAGTAAATGCTTTAATACTCTTAAAATTACATTTAAGTTATGTCCGTGCCACATCTCTTCGGGGCTAAAATGTGCAAAGGAAAACAGGTTACGAATAAACAAATAAAGGCGAGTGCGTAATGTTTGGGTCGGTACACCTGACTTCTACGGGCGTCAGAATTTGCCCTCTGTGACGCAACGCCTTCTACGCAGTTGGGGGGTTTTCAGAAAACTTGTTATATAATTAGGCTACTGTTTGTATGAATGACCATGGTCTTCAGGTAAATAGAGGTTCTAAACATACACTGAGACAAAAGTAATTTTGTCTTGGTGAAAAACATTTTCTATACTTGGTTATAGAAAACCAACTGGTTTTCTATAACCAAGTACAAAAAAATGTACGGTTTCAAAACTGCACTTTTACAATAAAGGATTATATATAGCCTCATGATCACATTTATTAAACTTCACAGCAAAACATGCTATCTGGTAGGCTATTTACTTTAAAGTGAAAGTGAGCACTGATGTATGATTTCTTGCCAAATGTGTGTAATGATGTCTGATACTCAGAGCTATTTGTAATTTGAACAACATTATTCAGTGTTACCACTAAATTGGTAGTTACAAATGTGTGTCCCTATAAATGCACGTAGACATTCAATCACAAGGCTCTAGAGGTATTTCCTGATATTTTCTTTGCTAGTTACGTTGCAGTGACGTACTACAGTTGTATATCTGAAGCTGGGCAGCAACAGGCTGTTCGTCACGACTGGTTAGTGAATCGAATGGGGAAAACAAAGAAAGAAGCAAGTTCTTCTTTACAGACCTGCGATTGCTGTCAAAGCAAATCTTATGGATATCGACGGCGGCAAGTCGCTCGATACATTGGACTCTGTTTCCACAGGTGACTCTGTACGAGGCTCTCAAAATGTGGAGGATGGGGGAGTGTCATCGGATTCGGAACCCGGAGAGGAGCTGGACGTTGGGGCTTCGCACTTTGAGCAGGAGGAGAGTAAAAGCAAAGACAGACGGAGGGCAAAATCTCTACCTGTTTACGCAGACCAAAATGTTATCTACGGGACAGTTTTCCCAGAGACGGCCAGAAAAAGAGTTCAGTTCGCAGACACTCTGGGACTGAGCCTAGCAAGTGTGAAACACTTCAGCGCCACTGATGACCCGAAAGTCCCTTCTATTGTCGTCTCCAGGCTTCAGAGTTTTCCTCCGCAGCTCGACCGGGGGTCTTTAGACGATCTGAGCAGTGTATTCACGTCCACTCTACGCATGAACCGCTTGGTGCCCGCTTTCAAGATGCCTGTGCATTCAGAAGACTTCGGCAGCCGAGTCCTGCGCCTTCGTGTGGCTTTGGAAAAGGTTACGGTCTCTCACTTCGACATCCGAGGGCAGATCAGAGCGGTAACTTCTGGCTGTTCTAGGAAGGAAGTAGGGGTGAGATACACTTTCAACGACTGGCTGTCATTTGTGGATGTGCAGGCAATACCCATGCCTGGAGATGACGATGCTGTCCAAGGCGAGCAATTCTCCTTCACGCTGTACACACCCCCATATTCGGACGCGAGCGCTTCGGTGCACTTTGCAGTGTATTTCCGGACTGACCATGGCGAGTTCTGGGACAACAACGAACGGAATAACTACACACTGTGGCAGGAAACCGGTATCTCGAACGAGACCGAAGCTTTCTACGGCACTTAAAAGGACCATTCTCTATGTAAGTGCCAGCCTAGGAGGCCCGTGTGCCAGTCGCTAAATTTTAGCGATGCCAGTTCGGTTATTTGGTAGTGTAGGCCTATGGCAATTAAAAATGATGCGTTTATTCCCGGCCCCCTGTCAACATTGGTCTTGTTGGGTCACGATACTATGCACTGTAAAGAATTCAGTCAGTCCATTCGGAATTAGACATACAGACACCAGAACACACTTTGTTTTGTGCACTGTATTGCATAATCTAAAATTATGCTGGTGGAGTGTAGTGCTTTAACTGTCAGTTCTTTTTAAACCACTGTTGTGTGTAATTATTGTTGGGTGCTATTGTGTATGTCAGCTGAAGCCATGCATTTAATAACTTGAAATAGGCCTACAGCCACAATGAGCAAATCATGTTTTCACAAAACCTAATTCAAGGCATGCATAAAAATTGGACCGGTTCTATTCAGGGTTTGCACATTTCGTGATGTATAGTACATAATGTACATACTGAATATATACATTTTTTTTGGTAGTTCTAGTCATGTGTCTAAATGTGCCCTGCTTTCATGCTCAACAGGCAATGGGTGGCATCTTCTCACGCTGTTGTAGCTTTATATCCATATGCACTTAAATCAGTATCATTTTAAATGGAACTGACATTGTTATATCCACACATCAAACTCACGTGCAGTATGTAGACCACTTTACAACATGGCCAGGCTAAAGGCTTAATGATAATAATGATGTAATGTTAATTTACTTTCCTAGACCCATAGTGTGTGTGGTTGGCTGGTTATAAAAACTACAAGTTACAAGTACCAGAGTGCCACAATAATTCTCATATTCATCAACCCTCTGCTGAGTATCTGCAGCATATGGCCTATAATCTTGAGGGGTGGTGCCTTCAGGGCGTGAATGGCTTATTTCATGATCAGGCCAGTGAGCACACAGCCAGCCCTATACCTGCAAGGCATGAACAAGGTGTCTGGAAAGGCAGTCTGCTCAACGATGTGAGAAGTGACTCCTGTTGTCACTGGGTGGAACATTCCAGTTCTGCACCTTTTGGTCCTGGAAATGTACCTGTATTGTTCATGGGGAATGCACAATTTTATTCGTAAATGGGATTACATAAATGTTCTGTAAAAATGTAAGTGCTATGATGACTTTTACTGCAGATTTCTCACAGAAAAATTAATATATGATACTGAAGCACAGAAAATGCCTTGAAATTATAAAGATGATGTTACTGAGTCAAACTTCACAGCCTTGGAGATTGTGCATGCTCCTTTTTATAATTCCAGATAAACACAGATAAAGTACTTACTAAATGATCTCATTTTTAAAAAGTATTTGTTTAAGAGATATTTTTGAACTGCATAAAATGGACTGGAAATGGAAACAAACTGCATTCATAAAAGATTTAAACACTCAGAGGATTTTCCTATGAAAGAAAAAAAAATCGATGAATCTGTCATTGTGTTGGTGTAAACCTTTTTGGCCGTCTGGCTGTTTTTACAGTCCTACCAGGCCAACTGTAAATGTGTCCGTTCTGTCTTCTGACTCGTTGCCATAACTAGTGTTTGGAAACTGCATTCCCATTCTTGGCCACTTATAAGGCATGGTAACAGTACATAGTTATTCCATGAGTCCAACAGCCTCTGTCTCACAAATCATGTGCTCCTGTCTCCACTCTCACATACTATGGCTATGCAGGAGAGACTTGTTTTAAAAGGTTTTTAAATAGAAGGACAAATTCAACTCGCTGCACTATAAATACTGTGTCCTGATATAGACTGTTCAACCAAGGATTTGAATGTGGCAACATCCCTGTCTTAGGGAGGCTGGGGACTGTGATGTCATATCCTGGGCGGAGCTTCGCCAACACAATGGCAAGCCACAAGATTCTTGATGGATTTCAGGTTGTGGTCAGTTAGCCTAGATCACAGAGATGAGTCACTCTTTCTGTCTGCACCCTCCCCAGCTTTTTAACCGCTCGGTGAACCATGTCCAAGAGGTCATTTACTATGTATGTATAGACAGTGCACTCATATACACAATTTCCCACATTTTATCATTCGTACAGTCATGAGAGGAGGTTTGAGTAATGTGTAACACCCTTGATACTGAGGGAAACATTACCGTGATGGGCTAAGCACTGTGTATGTGAGTAAGGATAAAATGGAGAAGATAATTGTCCCCCCTGATTTACCCCTAACAAAATGTCAAATATCAGAATGCTCTTATTCTCATGTCTATCTAGTGTGCAGTTTTCACAGTTCAACACAAATAGGACTATGCATTGAACAGGCCCATTTTAAAAATATCTGATTACTTGCAAACCTGAACAGAGCATTTTGTGTTTGGATTTCATCTTATGTTCCAGCATGGTAAAAAAAACTTCTTAACATAAAATCATTTTCAAAATACAAAAATGTTCAGTTACTCTTTTTAAATTAAAAAAATAAATTACAAAATCTAGGCCTGCTGTTAAAAGTATTGATATCAAAATGAGGCCAAGTTACAACAAACAGTATTGTCTATCTTATCTCACATGAATGAAACACGCTCTATTCCAAAGCAATGCTGCCTATTGTTTCCTAAATTATTTCTTGTCACTTGGCCTTGTATTTTTTCATCTTACCATCTGAGAAGAATGTGGTCATTCAAACCTTAAAGTGAAAGATGGCCACTTAGTTTTTAAAAACATGTTCTACTGGCTGAAAAAGCATCATGCGCACTTCCTTATATGTAAGTTTTGCCTGTGTATCTGAGTATCCTGTAATTGGCTATTTGATCAGATGACTTTGATCAGATGTTGTTATTGGCAGTACAACGGCCAATGGGGGAATTATTGATTGTGAGGCTGGAACATTTTTGATGATGAAATCAGCAGGGAAAAGAAGAAAAAAAGACAAAATTACCCAAGTTTTCAGCTTTATTGTGTGGACACATGAAGTTGCATTTTAATTCTGTGTGTTCTATCTGAGGTCAGAAGATACAGAAGTTAGTGTTCTTAAGGACTGAGAGTCTGTCGTCATTGTGGTTATTTGTGTAGGGAACTCTGAAAAGTGCCAAACTCTCGGTGCTGTATAGGTATGGGGAATACCTGCCATCCCAATTGTCCTCTCAGTGCTTTATTTTGAAGGGCTCTGTCAACAGACATGTTGAACTGTTCCCTTTCACAGAAGCCATCACCGATATCAGCTATACTCCCAAGGATAAGGTCCATATATGGCTACAAGACCCCTAAGGGCAATCCATTGTGGGTCAGTGCATTTCACCTTTCTGATTCGCTGTTTGTCAACCAATGAGACTTCATTCCACGGCACAGGAACGTTATGATTACTGTACAGTGCATTCCACTTGTACTGTAAGGTAATGCATTCCAAGAACCTGGTTTCATCCACATTCCAGTAGTCTGCATTTGGTATTTCATGCATTTGGTTCATTTATATACCACTGTAGGGTACTGGTTACTGAGATAGAAAGCCAGTATTTAAAATTTGCTTCTCCAAGTATTATTGCTCGGGTCACTCCACTCCCAAATGGAAAAGCACAGACCGTTAGTAGTGTGGATAACAATGAATAATGTGTAGTTTACACACATTAATTCTCAGTCGGCTACCACTTACGGTGCAGCCACAATTCCCCCTCCCCCCAGTGTGCTATTTGTACAAACTGTCAGGCTTGTGGAGCACCTTTACCCAACTGTACTGAACTGAATGTTCAGTAGCTGAAGTAGACATGATATATATGCATGTGCAGTCACATACCAGAGGGTGTGGGGTTTAAATTATGGTTGCAGGTGATAAGTGCTGAACTGGCGAACAAGACACAATGGAATTCAGCTTTACTCGGCTTCCCATTGAGAAGTGGAGAAACAAATTCTAATTTTTAAATGAAGATTTACACCCCCAAAAAAATCCCACACAGGCAGAAAAATGTTTTTTTTTTTTTCCACATAATTTAATAGCGACACTAGTTTCAGCGACACAAATGGACCACTAAGGCTGCTTGGAGCTGGCTTTTAATTGAGAAATATCAGACAAAAAGAAAACAGAAGTACAGATTTAAAATGGAATGCCTCAGAGGTGTTTATTACACCAATGCAGAAGAGACAAAAATAAACATTTTTTAAAATGCTAAAGCAAAAGACTGTACTGTATACTGTCACACAGTGTTACAAGGATATGGCTCTCACAGAAGAGTAGGGTCCACATACATCACCAATCCTAGGAAGAGGACACATGATTGGTTAGGAACATTAACGAAGGGCATGGTGAGTAAATTATCCAAACCTCCCCAACCCCGTTGCTGGACGGATCTTTCTCTCTCCGAGGCTGTGCGCGGACATCTTGTCTCGACCACCGTGATCGGTGCACCTCTCTGTCTTTACTGTTCCACGACGGTCTTCTGGGCAGAGTAAAGATGACCAATGGACACCTGGAGGGCAGAGACAGCGACACCGCGTGTGAAATGGAGGGCAGCAGCTCGCAGATTGCAGTGGGCTTTGGTCTCAAAAGCAGCAAAGCTTCATGTTCTGGAAGCTGAATGTGAGC
This sequence comes from Anguilla anguilla, assembly GCF_013347855.1. NCBI lineage: Eukaryota > Metazoa > Chordata > Actinopteri > Anguilliformes > Anguillidae > Anguilla > Anguilla anguilla. The sequence goes on along the minus strand of NC_049208.1, from coordinate 16,477,725 downwards.
TTGCCTGGGCCCGCCCTGTTGACACCTGGAGTCGGGTTCATGATGTAGAACCTACACATTTATGGCCGACAGAACAAATCCCGTAATCAGCATTATTTACGGGATCTGCATGTGACATTACAGATAAGATAGCTGTCAGTGTTCTGAGCCACTGATGTAATTATCTTGGAGTTGCCAGTACGTATGACAGTATTCATGTTGCCTTTTTTAGTGTGACAGCCCACTAATGCACAAAAGGGTCAATGTTCAATCTACCAATGTATCATGACGGTGTCAATGTTTGATCATTAACACATTTACAATCAGGTTATCATGCTCCACTTCACAATGGCCAGTCCAAAGGAAATCAAAAGACTAGGGAGACTTGGACCGATATCAGAAATACTAGTGAAAACCGGTCCCTTACTCCTGAACGCCTTTTTAGATTGGCAGGCAGGGAGGGCTGATCACTTTGTTGCTCTACATCCAGTGACACCAGGCACGTCGTTCTCCGCCCCCGTTTATTAACAAGCTTGGGCATTCTGAGAAAACACGGCAGCGGCCACCAGACTTCAAAGGCATTTCCCAGAATCCCCGGTGACTCGCTGAAAAGCAGCCATCTTTCGGTGTGCGACCCCTCGGTGTAGATAATTACTCCCTCATCTCCCCGCCGTTAGCGTCAGTTCATTAGTTCTGCAATTAAAATGCCAATATCACTGGCCTTCGCTACTACAGTATAAGCAGGGGGGAATGTCCCCTTGTTCTTGCTTCCCACGAGATGGATGACACAAAAGGAGATGCGTAGTCAGAATGGTTTTATTGATGGATGTGTTTGCCACAGCCCCAATGGCAGGACTCACACCAATAGCAGCTAGCGACTGACTGGCAGTGTAGTACAATGGGTATAAGAGCTGGTCTTGCAGGTTCGATTCCCAGGTAGGACGCTGTCGTTGTACCCTCAAGCAAGGTGCTTAACCTGAAATACTTAAGTAAAATATCCAGCTGTATAAATGTGTACCATGTACCGCTCTGCTTAAGAATTCTTCTTACTACTGACAGGACTGTGAAACAGCAGGCCGTCCCAAGGGGATATAACACAGCTAGACTTCGGAAACAAAGTGTTACGTGACCTGATAAACACCCCATGTTGCTGTGGTTACAGCATGTTGCTGTGGGTCCCCCTGGCAGCAGCCATCCCATGCTACAAGTCATATGCTTGGATTTTACTGTTTCGCGTTTACCCTCATAACTGTGTGACAATGGAGCGAGAGCCTCCATTGAAATTCCAAGAGACGTAATACAAAGGCGACCTTCATACTATATAACTTATCAGAAGTGGAAAAGCTGAATGTGTCAAAGCAGGCAGTGGTGGGGTTGCTTAGTCAGACAGTAGGCCTATATTTCCCATTAAAATACTTGACATACAATTCTGCGATTGACAGATACAATGCTTTAGTGTGCCTGTCAATCTCTACACTTTAGTTCTGTGTACAGCAGCAGGTGTTCTCTGACTAATGAGCACACTGAATTTAAATACCCCTAGTGTCCTTCTGGCATCTGAGCCAGATATTAAATATATTCGCCCACTGCATTTTTTTTCTCAGACAACACAGGTCCCAAATGTTTTTAGGAAGGCATTTATGCCTTTGTGGCTGGTACCAGAATTTGAAGTTTAGGTGGTGAGAAATGTCTCGTTTTACTTTGGAATACACTGAAACTTTTACACTGCAGTTAGGCAGTCTCACCCATGCACTGTTGACTGGGCTAGTATACGTTACTGAGAAGCTCCGCGACTGACACGGGGTTCAGAGAGACAGCGCCAGCCTACAGGTAACCATGGCGGCTACGCCCACTTATCCCTGTTTGAGTTAGCGTCAGGCCCTCCAGCACCCTTTTGATTGCCGCCTCGCTCCAGAAGCGCTTCCTGATGTGTTCTCCTGCGTTTGGCAGGGCCGCGGTGGCCGCAGGCCGTCTGATGAACTCACCCGACCCCAGGAAGCGGCGCAGTTCTGATTTTACCAGCACACTGAATCATAAACGTGATAAAATCTCTGTACACAGAGGCTTGAAGAAACACGAATGGCTTCTCCCCCTGGTGCTTTACACAGACTGCTTTGGAGCAACACTACAGCTAATATGGTGTTGTGTGTTTGAAACCCAGTCAGTGTATTGTTACAGTTTATATATATATATATTTTTTTAAAATCAAACACACGAACACACGTTGACAACACTGTCTAAGAAAGCTCCTTTTGTAAAACTACACAAGAAGTTTCACTGCGTGGCCTGAGTAAATTAGAGGAACATGTTCTCAAAGCAATTAAGAGTGCTAAGATAGGCATCTGCTTACATTTGATATGTGGCCATTTCAACACCAAAGAGGGGGATGAAGAACTATGAAAGAGAGATGGAACTGGGCTAAAGAGGAAGGCCTGCTGCTGTCTGTAGATGGACCCGTTTATGTCTAGAGGTGGCAGCTCGACAAAGATGGACGTTAGATGGACATTAAAATGGACACTAAGGCCGCCTGTCAGGGCCTCGGTGTCCGGCTGTCTCAGCTGGAGTGCGGGGATGCTTCTCGTGTCATCGCGGTGAGGCATAGGCCCTTCAGGCACATTCTTCACTGTCCACGCCTGCCTGAACACCTCCGCTGCCGGGAACAAGCGAATGAGATGAATTAGGCTATGGTGGCCCGTTGCTGACTGGTTGCTTTGTGCGAGTGATTGATGGGTAAATGATAATACTTGATTGGTCACTGGGTCACAGAGGTGGACAGGGCAGAGTGTGTGTCACATGAAGGTTAAGTGCCCATTTTGAAAGAAGCAAACTGTATGCACTGCACATCGACAGCATGGAAAATTGCACTGTCTGGCCCAATGTTCCGTTACCAAGGGTGGCTCCAAGCAGCATTGATTGGGAGAATCTATGTTTGCCGCTTGCTAATTTTTAATGTAGTTAGCTAGCAAGGACACCCAGCCTGGGAATACTCCTTCAGTGTCAGACAGATAGCCGCTGCAAATTAATGAAGCCGCTTCAGAAGTAATTGTTAGATCCTAGACGAGCCAGCGATACAACCTTTGCAACAGTAGAGGGATGTAAGGGATATACCTCTACTCAAGTGCAACCTTAGCAAATGTATTGCTCATCTTAAGCAATATCTTCCAGTATGTACAACAGTTATTTAGCAAACTAAAAACTATCCCTGGATTTAGGCTTATGTTTCCAGAAGAAAACCAAAAAATTCAGTTTGCCCTCAGCCAGCACAGCAGGAAGTATAAGTTTCTAGCACTTGAGTCCTTATTATCTGCAGGATCATTTCAACAGGATAATCTTTGTCTTCTCTGATTCAGCTGGTTTCCATAACAACACCCCTCCCCTCCCCCCTCCAAAAAAAACCTCCAAATTCAAAGATCCCCCCCCCGTCACATACCCACTCTGTAATTTTTTGTCATGGCCCCATTTCAAGAAGTGTTGTCTTGTCATGTAGAAACAACGTGGATTGCACAACATTTCCTGATGTAATGCTGCAGCTAATACATTACCAGTGAAATGCTAGACACACACGTAAATGCTCCCTGACTAAACAATGCAGTGTTCAGTTTATGAGAATGTGATTCATGTTACCGTGCAGCGATGTGTCTGATCACTCTTTTATTATACATTGTTGGTATGCAGTATACACGGAAAGCTGTGATTAAGGTCAAGGGACTGAAGGTTTAGCTGAATAAATTACATTTGTAAATACTGCAGTGTGCAGACATGGCATTCATTTATATGCAGCTACATTTATACTGCACTTGACATTTTCAATATAAGGACAGGATTTATGTGTCTTTATGATCACTTTTCTCTGATAATATGCCATCTACAAAATTAGTGGATACCTTTTCAATTCAATAAGCTTGCTCAGGAAAACTTTTAAAAATGTGAAACTATCACTGAAGCACATTTCGGTGAGGAAATGCAAGGGAAAGAATTGTAAAACTAGTGAATTACTGTATAGTTATTTTGGCTGGGCCAGTTATAGATGATGTATGACAATATACTGGAGCTGTAATTGAAGTTCCACTGTGCTCTGCCTGCATCCAGCTCTGCCTGTGTGACCTTGGGTGTCCCCTCGACTGGCGCCCTATCCTGCAGTGTGGCAGCCCCCCTCCCCCCCCCCCCCCGCCCGTTTGCTTTGGGTGCCAGCCTCCAGAGCCATAGCTCCTGTTTCACTGCAGTAGGCACCTGTGCCCCCCCGCCCCACACACACACACACACAGCTGTGCCAAAAGGCATCGCTCACCACCTGCAGCCTCAACCACAGAAACGGCTCAAGGGTCAGCTTAAACCCAGCTCCAGCGGAAACGTATCCAATTACCTCACAGCGGAGGACCCATAATTTCATCATTATATTTCAGACATACGCACAAACTCTCGTCCGGGCAAAGCTCTTGACCTGCAAACGGCTGGCAGGCAAGTTGCCAAATGAGGAAATGGAGAATCATCCCTCGCAAGAACCAGCCTTCCGCAACCAGCTCTTCCCAGCAGCAAGGGGCAGGTTTGGCACAGGCGTGGGCGGGAGCAGTTCCTAATTCTTCAGCCTTAACCAACAGAAACCAGGTCACTGTGCCTTGTGCCCGGGGGCGCTCAAATTAATTGCAAATAAAGGTTAAACGGAGACGTGCTGGAGTGTGCTGCTCCTAGTTTGGCACGTTAGGCTGGAATCTGCGCTCCACACGTCACCACAGCGATATGTGCGGCATTTGGTTTGAGGACTCATCGGTCTTTCACAAGTGGCACAGTCATCCCTTGCAGACATGCTTGGACTTGGTTCCCTCTCTCTCCTGTCCACCGCACCTGCAGTGGCTCCTGCGCGCCCACTAAATGATGCGCGCGATGCCCGCTGCGCTGCCAACACGACGGCGTCTCGTCTCTTTTCGCGGGCGCATTAATATTTCATACGCGCCTCGGCTCACGAACGCCGCAGCGAAGTGGTGCCAGCTCCCCGCCGCGAGAGTCCTGCCATGCCACCGCTTGCCACCGGATGGTGCCCAAGGCACACTCATTTCAGAGCCGTCGCGTCGAAGCGGACGCTGGACGTTTTTCGGCTGAGAGACTCCCGAGGCTGGATCAGAATGGGGCCGTAATTGAGTGGGGTTTGCACAAAAAAGCTCAGCCTGACTTTCCAGCACGGAGGTTATTTTGGCTGCAGATTACTGCCAGTCAGCCATTAGGAACTGCTCCACACTCTGCCGGAGATTGGAGACTGAATGGCTTTCCCCTTGCCGAGTTAAAAAGTCTGCTAACAGTTTCAGAGTGATTCCAGAGAGTATCCCCGTACCCCTGGGATTAGGCTGTCAGCAGCTTCTCAGTATTTCGAAAGCAAACCGAGCGCATATCAACTTCACACCCAGCAATTTGTTTCTGCTCTGACGAAATGTGGAAATAACGCAATTCGTTGAAACACCTGGCCCCCCTAATCTTTTGCAATCTAATCATCCGAGGAGCCTAGACTAGAAAAGAAGGTGCAAAAAAAGTATTTTCAGCAGCACTGGCTTTTTTGGAAGGTGGGCATTTTATGCCTTGCCAGTTCAACTGAGGAGTAGTTAAGACACGCTGTCATGTTACCAGAGATGGCACTATCCCCTTGTGTCTTCACAGGACGTAGGTAGCATCTATATTTACGCTCCCAGCAGGTGGCCAGGCAGATGTTTTGGCAGCATCCATGAGAGCTGGCGGCAGCCGGCTGAGAGCCGGAAGGTTCCGTGCCGGCACGACGTTCCAGAACGGCGACACATCACAACGGAAAACTTCTGAGGGCCAGCGGCCACCTCCCCCGGCCCTGTGTCAGGGTGCTCAGCAGCGGTGGCAGTACGGGGCGTTCGGGCTTGAATGGATGCCCTTTCGATGACGGGGTGTTCCAGACGCTCGGGCAGGCTCGCCGCCGCTTCGCTCCGCATTTTGGCCAGTGCAGAATCAGCCCAAGCTGGCAGGAAAGAGAACAGCTTGCAGCGAGGAGATGGTCAATTTGATCATCCTCCGGGAAGACTGCCCACTTGGAGAGTCGCAATGAAAACGATGATACAGAATGTATTATTTATGAGAAAGGTGCGAAATGCATGGAAATGTTCATATGCTGTGGTCCATGCATCACGACTACAAAAAAAAAAAAAAAACAGCCAGCAGAAAGAGTAATGGAAAGGCTGTTTCTGCACCACAACCATACACCATCATAATGTGCACCTCAAAACGCATCCACGTCAAACCGGTGAGAAAGGAAAGATGGACACGTAGTGGAAATTCAGTGCATCGCCAGGTTAGTTAGTGCGAGTATTGACTGAAAAAAATACCTTGGACAGCGGTGCAGTGTACTGGTTAGTGAACTGTGCTTGTTCTTCAATGATTATGGTACTTAAGGGTTCCATTCCCAGCTCGGGTGCTGCTCTTGTACCCTTGAGCGGGATTCTTAACCAGACTTGCTTCAGTAAAACATCCAGCTGTGTTCATGGATTTGCACGTAAAGATGTAAGCTGCGTATGTGGCTCGAGATAACAGTGTCTCCTAGATTCTGAAATCACTTGTATTACATCGTTACATCCTCAAAGAAAGGCAGCAAAGACAGACACGCTGTCTGGCTCTCCCATAGCTCTTCTGTAGAGCTTCCCTGGCTGAGTGTGGAGAGCCCCTCCTTGGCATCCCTCTGCAATGATACAGCAAAAGAGACACAGGACCCAGGACAGAGAAGGAAGAAAAGCACCACTACAAATAGCCTGAGCCTGAACTCCTCCTTCCCCAAAATCAGAGGGAGAGGAAGAGCCCGCAAGCAAAGAGCAAGCAAGAGAAGGGAGCGTGGAGCGTGGGTGTTTGTGTGCACGCGTGCGTGCGTACATGTGTGGCAATAATGCAACCGTTTGCATTCCAACCACTACCGTGCCAATGGGCACAGGGTGTGCCAAAAAATGGCAGCGTGATCGTGATTGTGGGCGGAGGATCAAACAATTGAGTTTGTGGGTGGAGGCCCAACCTGATAGTCACATGTAGTCAAGTGAGACTTCATCATCCTTATTAGGGAAATTTATTCGGCTGCAATTTTTGTTCCTTAACACACAGTCACAATACTATATATAGACAACCCAATTCCTCCAACTGTGTTTGTGAGCACAGAAAGCAACCTGCTCTTTAAATGCGTCATTTGAATTCTGCTGCAACAGGCGTGGCACTGAATATTTGGCAGCTTTGCTCTCAGTTTTAAGTGTCCTCACCATGCTGTCATAGGTCCTCTGTCACACACGTACACATACACCCACACTCACACACACACACACACACAGCGGGATGACGCGTCTGTATAATGGCACTGCTTCTGTGATCACACTGCGTTTGAAATGGGATACAAATACAACGACTGGAAGGACTAGATCCAGGTCGCAGCCATGGCGTCATTGGTCAGGTCATCCAGGGCCAGACCGCTGAACCGCTGACCCATCTGTGGTTTCCCATTTTATAGTAGGAGCAAGTTGGCATCTCTTTAAACATTCAGCTCAGCCTTGTGCGGATTCAGCCACAAGGAGATGAATCTGCTCATTCCTTAATTTTACGCCAAGTCCGATCTCATCATCTGTCAGAGTGACAGAATGGGTGCAGGCACAGATTCCTGCTAGATACGGGAGAATAATCCACACAGTGAATCTCATACTTTATTTAGGGAAGCTTGTGTTGTGGGAGTGCCTTGAGGAGAGCCCCTCCTCCCCCTCACAACAGCGCTCTTTCAGAGTTTCTTCCGTTCTACCAGGAGATCCCACTCCCACAGACACCACCCACGCAACACTGCAGCCAAATCCCAGCATCCACACTTGAAGTTAGGCAAGACCCAGTCCTTGCACTACAGACAGACACATGCAATGTGAAGGGGCTAAAGGTGCAGAGACCAGCATTAGAGCCAAGTCATTCACCCTCAGATAACTTCTGTGTCAGCTCCCCACAACCTCAAAAACAGAAAAAAAACTGAATTACTCCGAAGCATCCACCCATGTTCTGCCCTTTAATGAACTATTTAAGGCAGAGCAACTATGGAGGACCGAAAGCACATGGCTTTGGCCTGGCTGGTGTGTGTTGCTGTAGCAACAGGCACAGCACAGCTGAGAGGAGGGGTTCTGTTGGTGTCAAACGCAAAGCTGCAGGAGCATTCTCTCCCCTGTTGACTGTTCATGGCCAAGCGCCATTAAACCTTGGAAGTGCCCCTCGAGCTTTGCTTGTTCTTGCCGGAGCAGGTGCATCACCTCCGTAAAGTACCTCTACAGGAAGGCTCAGAAAACACCCCTGCAAAAAAGAAAACTGAGCACCGCAGATGAGAAGGCGGGACCCCTGGGTTCTGGGGATGGAAGCTTCACTCGATTTAAAATGAGCCATTTGGTTCCTTCTGCTGTTTTTCGCCCCATAAACTGCAAACAGACAGCACAGATGTTACGCCTCTGATCTTCCACTTTTTCTCTTAGCTGTATCCTCCAGCAAGCTTTCAGAGCACTTACTGTGAAGGTGGCAATCGGGAACATTGCACACCAGGCCTATACTTTCAACACTACAGGGGAACTATTACACCACCGATAGCTCCCTGTGACAAGCTGCTGTAGGTATTTCAGCACTGCTCCTACTCTGGGATATCAACTAAACCTTGTAATAATATGCGCTGCCTCGCTTATTTTATGTTCAAACTTGTTTCACAGGAATTATGCTCATTTATTATGCAGTACATGAAGCAGCGGAAGGTACCGAGACCAGTATTGCAGTACTGGCACAGAGACAGATTCAGTCATTGGGCACAGAAATTGATGGCTGCCCTCCCTTGCCTCCCTGGAGTTTAAACTGAGTTGGGCCATCTACGCTCATTTCTAAGCAGTGAATGAAACTTTACTCCCTCTGACATTAGGCAGTAAGAGCTACCTGGCACCTGAAATGGTTCTTTTTTAAAACCCAGCCTTCCAGTAAAATCTCTGCTGGAAGGAAATTAAACTGAGTTCCCACAGGCTGGTTTGAACGGCCATCTAATGATGCCCAGGAAAGAACAAAATGGCACAAAGGCTAAGAAATGAAGGGAACAGAGACAATACACAAGTTAGGCTGCAGCCAACTCCTCCTGTTTCAGATTTATACTCCCTTTCTCTCTTTCTGCCCTTCTCCTACACCCTCTCTCTCTCTCTCTCTACACACACACCACAATCCAACACCAGGAACTCGTGCCAGCCCTTTCTCCTTGCAAATCTGTAGGACAACGCTTCTACACACTAATCAGCAACTGGAGACTCCCACAGCATCTGGTCTCGGGGAAAGGGGGGTATCAAACTGCCTGACGAGAGCGCCAGGTGAACCCCAGCCCTGTCCGTCACGGTGCAGGGGGGCCGCTCTGGTTACATCTGTAATCTTTAGCGACGCGGCTCCTGTGTAAAGCAATGCCCTTGAAAAGATGCGGGGGGCAGCCTCCGCTCCGCTCCTGTTGCATTGGGACCCTCTCGGGCTTTTTTGGATCCTTCCTGCGCCCCCCGGTCTCCCCTCCTCCAGGCTCCACGCTGACTCCCTCTCGCAGCTGGCAGGGCCTTTGGCAGCAGAGAGCTGAGCAGGGGGAGTTCAGTTACCCCCTCTGTTGTCATATGGACCAATCAATGTGCGGTACTGCCAAATGCGTGACCTAGCCAATGAGTGTAAAAAACCCCCACAAAAAAACGACTTCATAATGACACAGTTCCCTCATAACCGCCACACAAGCCTGCCAACATCTAATATTTCTGAAACCTTGATCTATCCCTGAGTGAAAGCAAATTAAAAGTCAGTTTATCATCTTACAGCAGGTGATGAAAGTTCATACTGAAGACAGATAAGCAAGGTGTGAACCTCAGAACTTTTTTAATACTTATGCATACTTGGGGGCGGTGATTTCGTCTGAGGTGAAGCCAGGAGTGCATTTATACCTCATACTTTTCTTTCTAATTACTTTTTTATGTAAAACATAACTCAACATCACCCATGTGATATATTTCCTAGCTCTGTTTGCATAGGTTAGAAAGAACAGAGGTAATCAATGGCAAGAAACTATGAAAATGACACATTTAAGAAAATAAGAATATTTCTTGCCAACTGAGGTTGTTTTTCTCGCCTTTTTTGATTGTTCCATTTATCGTGAAATTGAGTATCAAGCCAACTCTCACCACCCAAGTCTCCAAATAAATAAGATCTGAGATGAAACATAGCACACATCTTTGCAACACTGTGCCTGTTGATTTAATCTTAGAGGCAGTTCTGCAATTTGTATGAGCTCCTGCTTCGGTTTGGAAATTCCCAAGAGCAAAAAACATTAATTTTGATTACCAGAAACTGTTTGATTTTGTACATTAATATGGAATTTAATTTAGAATGTATAAGCACTTTCTGATAAAATATAGTATACTGCAGGATATAGTAACAGTAACAAACTGTGTTCACACACAATCTTGTGATAATATTTTACAGATTTGTAAAAGTCGTTCTCAGACACGGACAGACTTTGAGTGAAAAGTTTTGTGCAGTGTCTCTGCACTTCTACATGTTTAGAAACTCCCCAGGTAATGTTGTTATTGCTGCAAGCCATTTGATAGCGACATTCCAGATTCCAGAGACCATGATAATAAATGGAACAAGCTCCGGACGAATACAGCATGAGCCTAATTCACATGTTGAGATTACATCACATTTACCGATACGATAGGTTGCATTTATATGGCACATTCGACAATCGAAGGGAGTTTACACTGAAATGAAGGGAATCACCAGAGTCACCAACTCAGATGATACACAGCAGCCATTTTGTTTTCCCCGAATGGGTAGCAAGCAGCAGCTGACGTGCTGTACAGTGCATGCCTTATTCACCAGAATACAAAATGGCCTCAAGCACAGGTGTCAGAATCCAGTCCTGGAGGGCTACAGTGTCTGCAAACACCTGAGTGTGGTACTTCTAAAGAGTTTCACAGGTGGTGTGTCTGAGCAGGCGGGCATTCACACTTAAAGAGGAACAAGCTTGTTCACAAGACCTTGGTGTTCTCTGCCACATGTATTTTTAACGCAGAGCGCGCGCGAGTGCCAGTGGGGACCATACGCCATCTTTACAGAGCAAACCCGCCCTTCACCGAAGTCCCATTGGATGGCGGTCTTCCCTGGAGGTGCGAAACGCTTTCCTTTAGACGCCATCAATGTTTAAGGCGCCACTGTGCTTTTCAAAGCCGTGGGATATGACGAGAATGTGCCGTAGTAGACGAGAGCAGGAGAGACGTGTACATTACCATGAATGGGGGACGGAAGAAACTCAGTAAACTGAAATGTATGAAGCAGATGGAAGAATCACAGCACTGTGATCCCTTTATATTTCACTATATATTTCAATGGATGTCCTGCAGGGGGGAAAAAACGATTGAGTTACACCTAGTCTCCACTTCACCTGGCCTGGGTCATTTGTTTCTGTTTATCTTCAGACTGATCAGACTCGAGACGTCTTTCTTTAGGGTCAGATGGTCATGCAAATCAGCAAATCCATGTAACAGCTGACCCCCTCATCACCTTCAGACTGCATTGTGCTCTGAGAGAGGACACAAAGACCACAGAAGAAGTTGGTGTCGTACCGTTAACACGTTAATTTTCTTGTCACCTGGAACAAGGAACTGTATAACTCTATCCACCCCACCCCACCGCACCCCCCCCCCCCCCGCCCGCCCCGTTGCGCATTTGGATTCCTGTGGTGTGTTCTGCTGTGCAGATGGAATGCTGGACCTCAGTGTGACTTTGAGAGATGGCCTTGTGCAGGTCCAAATAAGCGAGGCAGACCTGTCACCCTTCCATCTGGGACCGTGAGCTGGAGCAGACTGCAGGTTTCCTGTGGAACCCTGCTTACACAGCAAAACCAACATGGCTCCCAGCCTCATCTGCCATTCTCAAAGGCGAACAGCAGCTCCTGCACCTGCATTATGTGCTGTCCTGCATTTCTTATGAGCTGAACAAACCCCAGATGAGCAGAATCCCTGGATTAGGTGTCAGTGGTGAAGTTACTAAGTCCGCTAATTCATGACACAAGCAGCACAGAAGAAAACCCTAAGATGAATGTGACAGAAATCCACATAAAAGAAGATAACTATGTTAATATGTTTAACTTTTATGTTCATACTGTGATGTTGTTATTATAGAACTTCATGCAAGTGTTAACATGTATCATACCCAAAGGACATAATCACAAGGCCCCCTTTCAATTCCAATGAAAATGTAGTCTAGTTTAAATGTTAAATTTCACCCAGTGTTACGTATTCATACAACATATTTCCTCCATTGTAGTGTTTTCCAAATTAAGCACTGGGGTAAGAAACTAACATTTACTTGCAAAATCCCCCAAAGTTAAGGAGAAAGTCAGTTTCCGCTATAATGAATAGGAGGCTCACATGTTTTAAATGGTGCTTCTTTTCATCTCACAAACCTGATTAAAGAAGCGATAATGAAAGACGTGTGTATTTATAGCCCACTGTAGCCTCGTGAGAGCAAAAAATAAATCCAGTAGAGAAGTCACTGGATCCATTCATTTTCCCGAACAAAGACATTATGTTTCACTGCGTGCCTGCACACACACTTAAATCACTCCCCGTTCTGTTACAGATGAAGAACCGGCATATTAAAAGCAGTCCCCTGAGGAGCACTGTAACAGATACATCACATACAAGCTAGACATATATGAATATTTACTGCAGTCAGAAATAAGTGCTATTAAAAAAACCCTATTCGTATACCCATAAAAGGCAACCCCTTCTCAGACACGTTTCAAAACAACCCAATTACCATATGGCTGCATACCGAACATGCAGCTGGAGACTAGCCACTAAAATGTTTATCTTTCTTTAATATGGACCATGTCACTTCGCTAAACCTTTACTGCAGAATTTTTCATCCGACAGTGAGGGAGGTTTGGATCAGTAATAAATGTGTAAATATGACAGGAGCACATATTTACCAATGTGGATTTTGGCCCAACTCTGAGGTGATCAATCTCCCTGCCTGGGCCAGACCCCAACCCAACCCAGCCCCACCCCTACCCACACCGACTCCACCCCTCCTCTGACTTTGCCACAAGTTGAACCGTAACGCGCCAATCACGTGGCTTCCCTGTGGGACGTCACACGCGCGAGGACTCTTTGGTGACAGATCCACAGCTCTGTGTTGCCTCAGATTAATATTTCATCAGAGATGGCTCTCTAATTGAAGGCGGCGCAGTCGACACCCCGTGGCAGGGGGAGCGTATGGGGTCCCCGAAGGACTGCAGAAGCGCCAACGTGGCTCTGATCTGTCGCTCCTCTCTGTCGCGCAAGACAAGCCAAAGCACAAGCAGCCCAGATCTCTTCAGATCTTCCTCATTTGTGTTCCTCACCCTCCCTCTGCAGACAAAGAACTGTCACTGCACGCTGCCCATGGGAACGAAGGCTATTTGGGATAATAAAGTCCTTCTTAAGAGTAGACCAGCCAGAATGCTCCAGTGGATCAATAGTCTTAGAGGCCAGCGGAGGACACTTCTCCCAGTGAGAGAGAAAAACCTCCTTCTGACAGGGAGATCTGCACTGCTGTTGATCGCGTAGACACACCACTAATCATTCTGGGAATCCCCAAACCTGTTCCATCATGCCGTCTGTCACATGGTTTACCTCAGCATCCTTAGGATCCAGGTCTCCATGGCGCTTACTGTCTGTACGTACCGAGCTCTCACATTGGTGATTACTGTATGATATAACGGATCATGCCCATGCTGAGGACTGTGTGTTCAAACGGTGGGTTTCCATAGTGATGGCCACGTGTCTCCACCATGCTTGCAGTTTGATGGGCATTGATGTAATCGGTGGTAGCTGCGTGTGGGGGAAAACAGCATAGTCTATATGATGATGGCCACCTGAAATATGGCACTTTGCCACTGTGTTGCTATGCCTTAGAACAGTAGCTCTCATGTTGATGGAAATGACCAGGAATTGACCAGGGGCACAATCAGGCCTCCTACTGTACTCTCTGGGCTGCCGCTTACCCATGGTGAAAATACTTCTCAGATCTACCATTAGCAATGCATACCAGTTAAAACGTAGCAAGATTTATGGCTTTATTTTTCTCTGTTTGTGGGTTTCTGAGTCAACCCTTCTGAGTCACTGGGAGGCAGCACCAACAAGCTTGGCCAGAATAACCCAGCAAGGACAACAGATTTCATATGGCAGAGACAAGAAAACTCACTCCTCCATTCAGCCTCTTCAAAGCTGGCCCCAGTTCATTACTTCCCACCAAACATTCACAGACCCCGCTCATCCCCCCACCCACCCAGCCCCCCAGAATCACATTCTCCCTTCCAGAATGTTAATAATGCCAGCAGTCTTCTGCTATTTAACCAACAGTGAAACAACTTTACTAAAACTTTACTGAAATCAGCTCTGCAAAAGGAGGAGAAAGTGTGTGGAGCGGAATCTGTCAAGCCCATTTTTAATGGGGGGTTTGGGTGTTAAAAATGAGCATGAACTGAAGGGCTCTACCTCAGGGAGTGAGTTCACACCTCCTGTTCAGCACATTCCTTTGGGAACCTTGCTAACAGTCTTATTTAATCCCACGGATGTGGTCAACACCTGTAGACAGCTGCACAAGAGTTGAGCAAGTCTGAGAACGCAAGAACAACGTTACATTTCATTACCGTGGCAAGTAGAGGGAAAGGAAGTTCACACATCTACCACTTCCTGTTTTAGCCGCAGAGGTTCAGCAAGGCGGTTTATGAGGGCGCCAAATTCATAAGACAGTGCAGTGCTGCAAAGGTGCTGGCTTGTAAAAAAAAAAAAAAAAGGAGTTTGGATCCAAAAAAGCTGCTTTTTCCCCATTATCCTTACAAGCTAATTCCCTTGGCACAAGCTGCCATTTTGACTATTGACCACTGATTAAAAGGTTGGTCTCTTGACTTTTTCTTTTGAATGCAACATGCTACAAGCAGAATCAGGTGTCTTGGTGCTGGGGTAATACAAAAACCTGCACCCACAATGGCCGTTTTTGGATAAGATTGGGGACCCCTGACATACTCATTTTTAGGAAACTATTAGCAATTTGTTAAAATTAAGTGCAGGTTCAGTAAAATGTCCCCTTTATCCCCGTTTTGGTCCAATTAATTTTTTGTGCTACCAATTACTTATTGAGATTCATTAAAACACGTGGAGTGCTGCAGTAAACCCTGTCTAAAAGGGTTATAAACCCTTACTGGGTTTAGAACCAATGGGCTTTTAGCAGACCATTGCTCTATACTGCACCAGTCTGAAGAGCTCTCCCTCTGTCTCTTCCTTGTGTTCACTGTTTGGCAGCGAAAGTACTTATTCCCTGCTATAGCATCTCTGCAAACATCTCTGCCTTCACGCCTTCCTACCTGTCTGCGT